>NC_065582.1:181514430-181814430 GCF_024542745.1 Macaca thibetana thibetana
GCTCCAGAGGAGAATCCGTTCCCTGCCTTTTCCAGCTCCCAGAAGCCTCCCGCGTTCCTGGGCTAGGGGCCCTTCCTCCCTCTCAGAGCGGGCCACGGTGTGTCCTCTGACCTTCCACAGTCATGTTCCCCTTCGATGGGGCTCTGCTTCCAGCCCTCCCTCCACACTGAAGGCCCCCGTGATCACATGGCTCACCCGCCAATCCAGGTGGCCTCCCTCCAAGGTCAGCCGATGAACTGCCTTCATGCCTGCATGGTGTCTCCGACCCTCGTCCACACAACCTGACATAGTCACAGGTCCTGGAGGTTTGTACTGGGATATCTTGGGTGAGGGGAATTATTCTGCTGACCCCGATGGCAACTGGAGTGGTGGGAGGGGAAGAGACCACCAGGATGTGGTCGGAGAGAGAAGCGTGGACCTCAGGGGGTGTTAGGGGAAGAGGGCCTGGGAAGGAGAAAGCATTTGGTTTAGATGTGTTGGGTGTGAGGTGCCCATGGGACAGCAGGGTGGAGCTGGTGGGGGAAGCTGAGGGGCTGCCCTGGGGCTCTAGCACTTGGAGGCCAAGGAGGGAGTCGTAGAGTGGAGGGGGCACAGGGCTCCCCAAGGTCCTGGGTCTGCCTCAAGGCCGTCACTGCTCCACACCCCTCCTCCCATGCCTGAACACCCACAGCAGTGACCAGCAGTGACCATCATCACCCAATGAGGATGGAGAGAAGCTGAGGCTGTCCTGAGACGTCCTGGGGAATGAGCTGGCACCGGGGTCCCACTGGTGAAGGGCAAGCATGGAGATGGGCCAGGAGCATGCTCCCTGCCATTGTGCGTGGCACAGAAGGTCAGGAATGGCTTGGCGGCCCCGTGGGAAACCGGTTACTCCAATCGGGTCCAGCAGAACCCCAGGCAGCCTTGTGGCAGCATGGGGGGAGGGTCTATGCTTAGCGATGTGGCAGACGTCCAGAGTGCCCTGAGCTTTAATAACAGCGACTTACAGAAGTGTGCGGGCCCATTCTGAAAACACACGCAGTCTGAAAAACGTCCAGAGGGACAGGCCTGAAAACGTTAAGAGCACTTCAATCCTGGGGGTTGGTTTTGGGGATGCCTCCCTTCTCTGTGGTGGTCTGCACTTGCAATTTCACTGACTGGGAGTCAGGATAATGCCCCCCGCCCCCCACCCCCCGCAAAATGCCCACCTTTTAGTCTCTAAAACCGGTACCTATGACCTTACATGGAACGGAGACTTTGCAGAAGTGATTTTGGATCTCGAGAAGGGGAGGTTATCCTGGCTTGGTGCTGGTCATTATCCCAGAAAACACAATCCCAAAAGCCAGGATCCGGAATGCCAAAATCCTGAAAGATCAAAATCCCTAAAGTCTAAAATCCCTAACATCTGATTGGATCCCTAAACCATAATGACACATTTGGAATTAGGTTCAATCAAGGCTTCTAAAAGCGCATTTCAAGGTGTTAGCAATAAAGTTTGTTTTTTTCCATTCAGCCCAATGCATTTGGCAAAAAAAAAAAAAAAAAAAAAAATCCAGATGAGTGGATTGGCCAGGCATACGGTAGTGACAAAAACTTTGGTTTAAAACTGCATCATTTGCCTGCACTAGCATTTCTTCCAACTGATGAAATTCTAGCGGAGTCCTGTCCTAAAGGATGAGAAGCAACTATTCATTGAGATGAGAGACTTCAAAAATAATCAGTGATCATGAAAGTTGGCCAGCTCTTCTGGACCATCTCTGTGCAGTTGCCCTAATCTATCCCTGCAATGGATCCCTTTAATACACTTGGTCATATGTTGAATTCTCTTTTTAGTTTTTAGTTTTCGTGTTGTTGTTGTTGTTTTCCTATTATTATTATTATTATTATTATTTTGGAGACAGAGTATCACTCTGTCACCCAGGATGGAGTGCAGATCTCGGTTCACTGCACCCTCTGCCTCCCAGGTTCAAGCGCTTCTCCTGCCTTAGCCTCCCGAGTAGCTGGGGCTACAGGCACCCGCTATTATGCCTAGCTAATTTTTGTATTTTTAGTAGAGACAGGGTTTCACCATATTGACCACGCTGGTCTTGAACTCCTGACCTCAAGTGATCCGCCCACCTCGGCCTCCCAAAGTGTTGGGATTACAGGCGTGAGCCACCGCGCCTGGTCCCATTGTTTTTAATTGTCAACATTATGTTTTACAATTTGCTATGCTATGTATTTCATCTTTGCATAATTTCCACTATGGGGGGCACAAATTGTGTAAAGACTTTGAGAGTTCTAATTTTTTGTATGCATTTTTTACAAATTTGACTCCACGAAAATGCATTATCACATTTATGTGTAAGCATTGTGTGTGTACATAAAATGGTTGAAACTTCCTCAATAAATGAAGAGATGTCCTTTTTGTATGCCTGCATTTATGAAAGGTAAATTTCTCGAGATCTTGGCCCTTTGGGCAGCTGCGTGTGCAGCGCTGACCCATCAGTTTCTGATTGATGTCATCACAAGATGTGGGGTGTCCATCATGAGTTTTCAAATGACTGCTGTTATCTCAGGAATTTCTTCATGAATACGGTTTGTCTGCTCATCACCGAGTATCTGTGCTTGCAAAAATATGTCTGTTAGTACTGCCTATTTTATTGTGTAAAGTAGCCAGTGAGGTGTTCCATTTCGTTTTTATGTTTCTTGAATAAATCTCCTCTAAAAATGTAAATAAATGTATTTTATTTGAGACAGAGTGTGACTCTCTCACCCAGGCTGGAGTGCAGTGCCACAATCTCGGCTCACTGCAACCTCCGTCTCCTGGGTTCAACCAATTCTTCTGTCTCAGACTGTAATCTCAGTAGCTGGGATTACAGGTGCCCACCACCACGCCTAGCTAATTTTTGCATTTTAGAGACAGGATTTTAGCATGTTGGTCAGGCTGGTCTCGAACTCCTGACCTCAGGATAAAGAAATACCTGAGACTGGGCAATTTGCAAAAGAAAGAGGTTTATTGGACTTACAGTTCCACATGGCTATGGAGACCTCACAATCATGGCGGAAGGCAAGGAGGAGCAAGTCACATCTTACATGGATGGCAGCAGGCAAAAAGAGAGCTTGTGCGGGGAAACTCCCATTTTTTAGAACATCAGGTCTCATGAACTCATTCACTATCACAAGAACAGCGCAGGAAAGACTGGCCCCCATAATTCAATCACCTCCCACTGGGCTCCTCCCACGACACATGGGAAATGCGGGAGTTACAAATCCAGATGAGATTTGGGTGGGGACACAGCCAAACCATATCAACCAGGAAACATAAAGTCTAATCATAAAGGTGAAAATGGATAAGTCAGACCATAATAGAATGAAAAATGTCAGCTCATCAAAAGCCACCATGGAGAAGGAACAGATGTCAAAGAGCAGGAGAGGATCTTAACAGTACATAGACCTGACAAAGAATTGGAACCTAGAATATATCAAGCATCACTACAAATCAATAAGAAAACGGCAGATCAAACATAAAAATGGATAAAGGGCTTTTAAAAAGACACATCACAAAAGAGCATATTCAGATCATTAATAAACATGGAAAGGTGTCTCATCTTGATCAGCCATCAGGGAAATGAGGATTGAACCGACCATGCCAGGTCACTACACACCCACCAGGGTGCCTGAAACCCTCCAGGCAGATGCCTGCAAGTGCTGTGTGGAGCAGCCAGAACTCTTGGGTAGGGCTGGTAGGAAAGGATTGGTTCAATGCTTTGAACCACTTGGTTTGAACCCAAACCATCTAGCAGCATCAGCCATGCTGCGCCTGCGCATTCCCACTCCTGGTGAAACCCCCAACTGAAACACACACATATGTGCACTGAAGCACAGGTCCAGCCCACTGGAAGCCACCATGCACCCATCCACATGGAGTGGAGGCACTACATGTGGTCCACACATATAACAGAGGCTTAGGTGAGCAAGGATGAGCCAGCTTCACACAGGGCACCTGGCACATATCACTGCCAAGAAGCCAAGTAGATGCTGCACCCATGGGACCAGGCCTGGGTTCTAACTTTTTTTTTTTTTTTGAGACAAAGTCTCATTCTTTTGCTCAGGCTGGAGTGCAGTGGTGCTATCTTGGCTCACTGCAACCTCAGCCTCCTGAGTAGCTGGGATTACAGGTGCCCGCCAACATACCCGGCTAATTTTTGTATTTTTTTTTTAGTAGAGATGGGGTTTCACCACGTTGGTCAGGCTGGTCTTAGACTTCTGACCTCAGGCGATCCACCCGCCTTGGCCTCCCAATGTTCTGGGATGACAGACGTGAGCCACTGCGGGCACTACCTTTTACTCAACCCTCCAGCCAGGCGGGAGCATCTGTGGGGATGGAGGGTGAAACGGTGGCTACCCTCATCCTTTGAGGCGATAGCAGGGGCCCTCAGAGTGGGGTCATGTTCTACAGTTTCTGATCTGGGACCTGGTCGTGGGGGGAGCACTGCATGGCAGGCATGTTGGGAGGAGACAGGGTGTGAAGCCGCAGCGTGATGCCTGTCCCACATGCACTGGACACTTGGCGGGGCACCATTCAATTCATTTACTTATTATTATTATTATTATTATTATTATTATTATCTTGAGACAAAGTCTCACTCTGTCACCCAGACTGGTGTGCAGTGGCATGATCTCAGCTTACTGTAACCTCCACCTCCCGGGCTCAAGTGATCCTCCCAACTCAGCCTTCCAAGGAGCTGGGACTACAGGCGTCTGCCACCACATCCAGCTAATTTTTGTATTTTTTTGTAGAGACAAGAATTCACCATGCTGCCCAGGCTGGTCTCGAACTCCTGAGCTCAAGCAATCCTCCCGCCTTGGCCTCCTGAGGTGCTGGGATTACAGATGTGAGCCAATGCCCCTTGCTTCACTTATTTATTTACCACGCGGTTTGTTCTGGGTCCTGTTCTAGGCTTGGAGGAAGTGGTCATGGAAGATTCAGGCTGACCACTGGGAACTCACGGTCCAGCAAAGGGCAGCGGTGAAGGCCTGTCCTGGCTTCTCCCCTGCAGCAGGCCCACAGAATGATGAGAGCAGTTGGCATCCACAGCATTACCTGAGCAGACACTGTCCCTGCTCCCAAGCTGCTCCCAGCTTAACAGAGACAGGGGGACAGCAAGTGCCACCAGGGGCAGGACCAGGGCTGTGGGAGCCCAGAGGAGTGCCTTATCCAACCTGAATCAGGTGAGTCAGGAAAGGCTTTCAGGGGGCTGTGACCCCCGGGATGGGCTGAGGGCCATGCAGGAGGCGGGGCAGGGAGCAGGGGCTGGGCCAGGGGTTGGGGTGCTCCTGGCCGAGGAGCAGGCTGGTCCCTCTGCCCAAATATTCTTTCCCCAGACACTAACATGGCTCACTCCCAATGCCCTCAGCCTCCGCTCAAACGTTCCCTCCCCAGTGTGGGGTGACAGGGGGCTGGTTCAGGGCTCTGCCCACTTGGTGAAAGTCCATCAAGCTATCCTCTGATGACACCTGTACTTCTTCATGTCTGTTATAGTCCAGTAAGAAGTGGGAAGTGCCTGAGAATATTGGACGAGCTCGCCAGGCTCTCCGTGCCTCTCTGTGACACCGTCCTTTGAGTGCCCGCATTCCTGGGTGTGAGATGGTTGTCCGTGGTGGCTCCCCCAGGACAAGATGGAAGTTCTGCCCAGCTGTATGCTGGGGGTCTGAAACCATCCCTATACACTTCATAAAATTAACCAGGGAAGAATGCGGGGGGAAACAGACATGAACCCAGCGCGGCGCCCTCTGTGCTCGTCCCTGGGCGGCCACGCTCCCACCCACCACCTCGTGCCCATCTGCTGCTATGGCCCCAGAGTCACGTAGGCCCGGCCACAAGACCATCGTCCCCTCGACTGCTCTGCAGACGACAGCCTGAGCACTGGGAACGTGTTTTCCCCTGAGCTACCCTTCAGACCCTGTGTGCCAACGACACTCCTGACGCCAGCTGGCCTGAGGACCCCGGAGGAGCTGACTCGCCCAAGAACTCAGTCCCAGATACTGATGACTTCATCTCCCTTCCCTGACCTGACCAATCAGCAAGCCCAATTCCCCAGCCCCTCACACTTCACCATTCCCTTAAAAACCTCACCCCAGCCCAGGGCAGGTGCAGTAGCTCATGCCTGTCATCTCAGCACTTTGGAAGGTCAAGGTGGGAGGATGGCTTGAGGCCAGGAGTTCAAGACCAGCCTGGGCAACATAGTGAGAACCCATTTCTACCAAGAATAAAGAAAATTATCTGGGCATGCTGGTGGGTGTTTGTGGTCCCAGCTGTTTAGGAGGCTGAGGCAGAAGAGCCTGAGTTCAAGAGATTGAGGCTGCAGTGAGCCAAAATCACACCATTGCACTCCAGCCTGAGCTGTTAACAGAGCAAGACCCTGTCTCAAAGAACAAAAAACAAAACAACAAAAACAACACCACAGCAGCCCAGAACTCATCAGAGAGGGTTGTTAGAGTCCCTCCCATCTTCTCATGAGCAACGTGGCCTTGGCAATGATGTACGGTTGTAACAGTGTTACCTTGTAACAGCTTAACCTGAACAAGCTTCTTGCATCTCTTCTGGATGATTTGAAACCCCGAATGAAGGATTGGTGTGCAGATGGAGCCTCATGAGGGCCATGCTCTATTGCCCAGTTCATGAGTGTCTGGGGAGAGAATGGACTTGAAGGAGGAGCTAAGGACTCAGCACTGATTTTAACAGCCAGAGGCCTTCGCTGGGCTTGGGGTTCCAGCTGCTGGGGCTGCAGCAGGTACTGGCATAGTCGTCGACAGCCCCGTCAGCCAAATGAATTATTTACAAGTTTTTAAGAAAGGAGACTGCAGGCAGCTGTTGGACCAGATAGAGGACAGAAGCCTCCAGGAGACACAGGCAGTTTTCGAGGTTTCCTGGTACAATGATTCACCCAGAAATTTATTTGAAAAATTCATTTGTATCTAGTGGTGATCATGGCATGTCAAGACAGGGCCCTCCTGAGGTTCCTGTCCCGCCTTCAGGCGAGGAAGTCAAAGAGGGAGGTGGGGCAGAGGAAACAGCAGCCTTCTGATAGGGAGCTCGAGGTCTCCAGGGTTCAGAAGCGGGCAGCAGGCATGTCCAGACTCTGTTCCTCAACCTGCCATGTGAGGCTGAGGGAGTCCTGTCCTCTCTGGGCCTCTGGGTCCTCATCTGAGACCTGCACACAGGCCACGTGGCTCTAGGGTCCTTCCAGCTTAGTTGTCCTGAGTCCTCTGACCTTGATAACTGGGTGGGTGTTATGCCCTTTCAAGGAGTCTGTCTTTGGCCCCATGAGGCTGTGGTTGGGGGACGGTAGGGCATGCAGGAGAGAAGGCAGCAGTTCTGGGGTCAGACACACCTGGCTTGGTACCTGGCCTTGCCCGTGCACCTGAGTACCCTGCGCTAGGCCCTTCCTGTCCCTGCCTGCACAGCGTGGGTGCTCAGATGGCACCTCCTGGCTTTCAGGGAGGGAGGGTGGGGCGGGGCCGGTGGGGTAGCTTTGGGTGTGGCCCTGTGGGGTCTGTGTACCCCTGGAGCTGAGTGACAGCATGAGAGGGACAGCCCCAGCCGAGGGCCTCTCCTGCTCCACCTCCAGCCCCTCACTCAGAGAGCCCCCAAAGGCATGCCTGCCGGAGCCCAGTCCCTCTGCAAAGGCACGCCTGCTGGAGCCTAGTCCCTCTGGCCAGGGCAGGGCCTGACACTTTGGCATGACCAGCTTCTTCTTGCACAAGCTCTGGAAGGTCCCAGTCCTCCCTGTGGTGGCCCAGACTTGAGGCCACGTCAGCAGTGGGCCATGGCTGGGAGGCGTCCATTTCTCTCGAGTGTGCACGAGGCACAAACTTCTGGCATGGACAAGAGAGGGCGGGTGCCTGGGGAACTGCTTTTGCTCTTTTGGCTGAGAAGGAAACTGTGACTCCCAAGAACGGAGGCTCATTCTAGAATCTGTCTGTTTTGAAAGTGACCTTTCTCTGCGCCGGCACTCCTAGAAGGAAGCGATTCTGTCCATCCAGGCTGCAGCTGGGCATTAGGGCAGAAGGGAGGGTGGAAAGCTGCTGAGCTTCTCCTTGCTGCAGAGAGAAGCCCAGGGAAGATGCTGGGATTTGGGGAGTGTGGGCTCTGGCCTGGACAATTGGGTACCAGGTCTCATGTGCCCCCAGCTAATTTCAGGCAATTTAACTTAAGCTACTCTCTGCAAAATGAGAAAGGAGCCCTCACCATGCAGGGTGGCTGGGAAATGTCAGAGGGTGTCCCCACATCTTGGGTAAAGAATGGCCTTTGGGCCGGGCATGGTGGCTCACACCTGTAATCCCAGCACTTTGGAAGGCTGAGGTGGGTGGATCACAAGGTCAGGAGATCAAGACCATCCTGGCTGACAAGGTGAAACTCCATCTCTACTAAAAATACAAAAAATTAGCTGAGCATGGTGGCGGGCGCCTGTAATCCCAGCAGCTCGGGAGGCTGAGGCAGGAGAATAGCGTGAACTCAGGAGGCGGAGCTTGCAGTGAGCCAAGATCAAGCCAATGCACTCCAGCCTGGGCAACAGAGTGAGACTGCATCTTAAAAAGAAGAAAAAAGAAAGAAAAAGAAAGAATGGCCTTCGGTGCAGGCCCTTCTCTGCTCACAGTCTCTCTGGGAGCTGCCTCTCCTCTTCCAGCTGCACCAGCCTAGCAGAGGTGTGACTGGGACTCCTGGGCTGCCCCTGTCAAATGGGCAGGGGTGCAGGGAGACAGGGAGACAGCTGCATGCAGCTTCATCTAATATTTTCTCCCATTCTCTCCGACTCTGATCATCTGAAGGTGGGGTGGGATGTGCCATGCATGGGGTGTCATTTGCCTCGAAATCTTTTCTGTCCCAGCATTATCTCAGTTGAGAAGGGCAAGCTGGCTGCCATCCCAGGGGCTGTCAACCCCCTCCTGGTCAGCGGTGCCATCGGGGCAGCCCTGTGCCCAACACTCATGCTCCCAACAGCCCAGGGGTCTGAGCCCAGGAGGCACTCAGTGAGCACCTGTGGAATTAGCGTCGTTCGTTCCCAGGTGCAAGATGCCTCCACGCAAAATCCCACAGCCTTGCTTCTTCCAGAGTGTGCACGCGTGTCTGTGTTTGTGCGTGCACGTGCGTGCATGTGTGAGAGCCCTCACTCTGGGAGATGGGAACGTGAGTCGGCAGTGTCAGGTACTGAAGCCGTGCTCTAGGAAGACAAAAGGAACCTTCTCGGGGTGCCCCACCTGCAACTCTGCTCTGGTCTGGGTCAGGGTGGAGCAAACCTGTGGGGCGAATGAGAGATCACTCATGATAAGTAAGACCACGCCCAGCCATGTTCTGGGGGGTTCAGTGGCACCTGGCACCCTTACCCTGAGATGACTCATTCAGCCGCTTACTGGGTGGTCCTGGTCCACCTGGTCAATCTCCCTGAACATCATCTTCAAAGAACCAAAAATAATGCAATGGCAGGAGTTCTGGTTGGGAAGAGTGGCTGGCATGGTTGCCCTGCTTGGTCACCAAATTTGTGAGTGACCTTGGGCCAAACACCATTTCTCAGGGCCTCAGTTTCCCCATCTATAGAACAGAGGAATGAAAACCATCCTCTGGGGCTTAGTTGGGGAAGGTGCCTGGGCTTCTTTGGGTGTGGCATTGTACAAGGGGCAAAGGGAGGGATTAGGGATGGTGTTGGAGCTCTGGCAGCCACATTGTCACTTTGAAAACGGGCACCACATACCAAATATGTTGAAGGAGAAAGAGAGGAGGAACCAGGACTTGGGTCGCTGGCCCCGAGGGGAGGGCAACGTGGGGTCTCCATCCTCTCTCACCTCCTGCTTTTATCACAGGGCTGGACACTGAGATGGCCTGGGGAAGCCTTGTTGAGAAAACGGATGCGTTTTAAACACTTCAAGCTTCCTGTTTTGACTTTTAGTTGGAGAGAGGACATTGAAGGCTGAGATGTCAATGCTGAGCCTGCTCGGCTGTGTCTGTGGTGGGGCAACAGGGAGGTGGGGATTAGGGGGAGGTCAGGGTGGTGCCAAGGGGAGGACTCCTGTTCCCAGCAACTGCGCCGAGCCACTCCCCACTCTGTGCCCGGTTCAGGGCTGCTGAGGGTGGCTGGAGAGCGTTTAGCCAGAACGCCACCAAGGCCTTCCCGGGCCATCTGGAGAAGTCCTCACAGAACTCGCCAGGGCCTTGTGCCTCCAGTCAGGACGGTGCCAGGGCTGATTTTCCACTGTGAAAGGAATGCCTGGAAGGGATGAGGTGGCCACGTGGACTGGAACTCCCTTTTCCTGCCAAGCCCGAGGCTGCTCTGTCTTCTCGATGTTCCTCTCCCCATTGATGGCCGTAATGGCACCCTCCCTTCTTCCCGCCTTTGTCCAGGGCTGTGTACACCCAGTTCAGCAAACCAAAGTCCCCACGGGTAGGCCCGGGGGCAGCCCTAGCTCCTATGCCCAGGTAGTGCTCGGTCTTGTGGGGAAGCAGCCAAGGAAAGAGGTGGCGCTCACATCTGCAAGTGGCACTGGAGCCATAATAGCAATAATTTCTAAAGACCTCCTGATAGGCCAGAAAGTTTATAAAGATGATCTTACTTAATATTTGCCACGAACTTTGTGACACACATTAAAATCTTTGTTTTGTCTTTGTAGACAAGGACACCGAGCTTGGAGGCGTCAAGGAATGTGTCCAAAGTCACACAGCTATAAGAGAAGCAGCTCCAGCCTCTGACGACTGATCCCAGGGGCTTGGACTGCTTGTCCACTTATTTTCTGCTGTTGACAGATGGGAACAGAGAGCTAGTGGCAGCCCACAGGAGGCACCAAACTCGGGCATTCCTGGAGGCCTGAGCACACCACTGGGTACTGAGGAACGAACAGGAGTTGGCCAGCGGAGGAGGTGAGGGAGAGCACGCCAGGTTCCTCCCCAGACAGTGGCCGTGCCTTTTCCATGTCATTCGGTGTGGAAAGGGCAGATACTTTGACAAATGGGGCTGGAGTCACTGCCTGTCTGTATGGACAATGAAAACGTTTCAGCTCTATTTTACGCCATACACAAAAACAAACTTGAGGGGGATCAGGGATCTAAATGTGAAAAGCAAAACTAAAAAATGTTAAGAAGGGTTGGGTGCGGTGGCTCACGCCTGTAATCCTAACACTTTGGGAGGCCAAGACAGGTCACTTGAGCCCAGGAGTTCGAGACCAGCCTGGCCAACATGGTGAAACCCTGTCTCTACTAAAAATACAAAGTTAGCCAGGTGTGGTGGCACGCACCTGTAGTCCCAGCTACTCGGGAGGCTGAGATAGGAGAATCGCTTGAACCCGGCAGGTGGAGGCTGCAGTGAGCCGAGATTGTGCCACTGCACTCCAGCCTGTGCTGTGGGTGGTGATGGAGCACAGAGCGAGACTCCATCTCCACAAAAAAAGAAGAGAAGAGAATGATTTCTCAACTGGGACATGAAGACTTCAAGACATAAAGGATTTTATATGCCCTGCATGCAGAATCGTGCCACAAGGAAGGTGCAAAGACAAACTACAGAAGGGAGAATGCTTCCCACACACCACACAGGAACCGGAGGACTGGCATCCAAACCCACACCACACTTGCAGAGATCAGCGAGGAAAAGACGGCTCCATCCCACCGTTCGCCCCTCCGTGTACTTATTCCTGGCTCACGCTCTCAGGCATTGATTCCTCCTGCCGTTTCCTTACCAGGACACCCTGTCCTGGGGTGCTGGGCATGGGGGGTTGAATGGGATGTGGTGACCTTGCTGGAGTGGTCCCTTTGGCCACAGAGCTAAGGGGCCCCTACAGGGTGACACAGCACAGTTGACAGATTGGGATCTGTCTGCAAAATGTGCGTTCCAGGCCCACAACGAGTACAAAACTCGGAGCGTTTGGAGACTTTCTGGTGGCCTGGCCTTGCGGTATCACCCAGGCGCATCCTTGGGAGATGGCTCACCTGGCTGGAGCGTGTGCACACACCTGTTCACACGCTGAGTCTCATGGGCTTAGAGCCACATGCTAGTCACACTCAGAAGGGCTGCATATGGCCTAGGGTAGGTTAGTTCTTCCCACAGACGGCTGGACATGTGCTGGCCCAAGTAACCCTGCTGGGAAAAGGGGTGGTGGCCAGGAGGTGTTTCCAGGGTGCCATGAGCTTCAGATTCCACCTCCATGGAGCCCCATCCCCCTGGTCTCCCTGGCATGGGGGTTGAAAGCTCACAGCTTCTCATGGAGACCCCTCAGGGAGACCCACTCAAAAGACCTCCCAGTGAAGCTCAGGAGTTTCTGGGCCTCAGGGGAGGCCAAGGGCGTAGAGAAGCAGGATTGAAGCAGGACGCATTTCAAAGGAGGCCCAAGAATTTGCTGCTTGGGAAATATTTCTGGAAAAGTTCAATGGGGCAACTTGTGGAATTCCAAATATTCCAAGTTTACAAGAAATGAACATTTATGTTCCTGGGCCACGAGGGCCGAGGAGGCCTGTGGAAATCAACTTGCCCAGGCTCTTGTTTTAGGGGCGAAACTGCCGGCTCCAGAGGGGCAGCTCTGCAGTGAGGTGGTGAGCCTGGGCGCTTCTGGGGAGCACGTGGGCCGGTGTCGGGGGATGAAGGGGGCTGCGGCAGAACCAGACCCCCAGTGGTGTGGAAGCTGGAGCTGAGCCTCAAGATGGGAAGCATTTGGGACAGGCTCCACGGGCCTCGCTCCCCCTCCCCACGGCTTGGGCAGAATTGCATCATCCGTGTGTGTGTGGCCACCCTGCTGGGCTGCGATCTCCTGGCTAGCTGGGGGTGGCCTTTCTCCTTTACACCGCAGGCCGGCACAGTGGGTGGCTCGTAGGAGGCTGCAAGAATAAATACATACCACATGCCCTTCACTCCTGGACACTACCCATTGCAAGACATGGCGGCACCCTCTCCACATCACTAAGAGGAAAAACTGCTGCCAAGTAAAGCATGTGTGGCGTTTTTCCTTCTGGCACCAGCTCACAATCTGAGGACATCGTAAACGGCAATGAACCATTCCTCCTGTGTTGCCAACAGTGCATGGGACCTGCCGGCCGACGACAGGCTCAAGTGTGAGGGTGCGGGGTGCAGCCCATCTCAGAGACGGGAAGTGGGAGAGTCAGTCGATGAGCTGGGATCTTTACGTCTCCTTATTTCTGTACCTTCATGTCTTGTTTCTACTTTTATAGCTAAGGAAACCGAGGCACAGAGAGAGCCTATGGCTGCTGTAGGTCACCCAGCTTGAGGGGGAAATGCTTGGGTTTGAGCTCCTTCCTGGGCCCCAGCGTGGTGCCCACACATCATGGATCCAGGGTGGTGTTTGGAGAAACTGGGTCTCCATTGGGAACCCAGCTTCCCGGTGGTGCCCTCGGGAAAGGGACCTGTGCTCCCTCCGACCTCCTTATTTAGCTCAGGCAAGGCCCTTCTGCAGCCCAGGCCTCATGGGTAAAGCGAGGTTGTCCAGGCAGATGAGGTGTGTGCAGGAAAAGCCGAGTGTGGGAGGCAGAGAACCTGCCCGGCCACGGACGGCCACACGTGGTTGCATGTTGGGCACTCTCCTCTTCGCGCCTCCAGGGGCCCCTCTGCCCTCACCAGGGAGCAGAGTTCTGCCCACCTATTCACCCGGCGGATGTGAAGGACGCGCTGGGAAATGGTGGAACTGGGCTTTGTGAGAGGCAAAGTCCTCCGCGTGTGAAGTGTGTGAACACAGGATCCCAACTGTGATGATCTTCCACCTTCTCTCAATCTGGGGTCCCCGGGATGTCTTTTCTTGAGCCTAGGTTGAAAAAATTTTTTTTTAAATTTGTATATTTTACCTTTTAGATTATCATGCCGTCAACGTATCTTTTTCGGTGCACAGTGTTATGAATTTTAACAGGTGTATGGATTTGTGTGACCCCCCAGGGCAGTGAGGACGCAGAACCACTGAGTCACCCCAAAGAAACTCCCCATGCCACCCCTCATCATCCAGCAACCAGTGACCTGCTGTCTGTCACTTCAGCTTTGCCTTGTTGGCAATGCCATGTGGCCGGGCGGGGAGGCTCACACCTGTAGTCCCAGCACCTTGGGAGGCCGAAGCAGGTGGATCCCTTAAGCCCAGGAGTTTGAGATCAGCCTGGGCAACATAGTGAGACCCTGTCTCAGTGAAAACAAAAAAGAACAAGAGAATGCCGCGTACATGGAAATCCTCTGACAGAGACTTTAGAGCAGCTGTTATAGGAGTGCTCCAGGTAGCCGGGCTGTGCCCTTGGCATGGCTGCCCATGCCAAGGGCCCTTCCTTTTCAGAGCTGAGCAGTGTCTCTGTGGGCTGTAGGTGTTGCCTACTTTGTTTACCCACCTGTTTGGTTTGTTTCCAGTTTATGTCTTTTGCCACATATGGGACATTTTCAGCCATTATTTCTTTCAATATCTTTTTTTCTGCACACCCACTTCCTCTTCAGCTTCTGAGAATCTGATGAGCACAAACTTTAGATGTTTTATTGTGACCCCATAGGTCTTTGTTTATTTTTTAATTGTATTTTTAATTGAGATGTAGTTCTCCTAACATCAAAGTCACTCTTTTATCCATTTTAAAGTGTCCATGGGTTTTGGTAAATTCTCAGTGTTGTGCAGCCATCATCACTCCCCCATTCCAGGGCATCTCCACCACCCCGAAGGGAAAGGCTGTGCCGATCGTCGGTCCCTCCCCAGGCCTTTCTCCCCCACCCCACCCCCAGCAACCACTCAACTATTTCCGTCTCTGTGGATTTGCTTATTCTGGACATTTCATAGAAATGGAATCATAGATGTGGCCTTTTGTATCTGGATTCTGTGACTTAACAAGCTTTCACACATATTCATCCATGCTGTGAAATGTATCAGTACTTCTTTCTTTTTATGGCTGAATAATGTTCCATTGTGTGAATATGAACATGTCATAATTTTTATTTTTATTTTACTTTATTGAGACAGGGTCTTGCTTTGTCACCTAGGCTGGAGTGCAGTGACATGATCATAGCTCACGCAGCCTCTGCTTCCTGGGCTCCCAGGATCTTCCTACCTCAGCCTCTCGAGTAGCTGGGACTACAGGCACATACCACCACACCCAGCTACTTTTTGTATTTTTAGTAGAGATGAAGTTTGCCATGTTGGTCAGGCTGGTCTTGAACACCTGGACTCAAGTGATCTGCCCACCTCAGCTTCCCAAAGCGCTGGGACCGTAGGCATGCACCACCACACCTGGCTAATTTTTGTATTTTTGTGGAGACAGGTTCTTACCTTGTTGCCCAGGCTGGTCTCGAGCTCCTGACCTCAAGCAATGTGCTCACCTCAGCCTTCCAAAGTGCTGGGATTACAGGCATGGGCCACCACGCCCAGCCACATACAACACTTCTTTATCTGTTCATTAGTTGGTGGATATTTGTTTCCGTTTGTTTGGCTATTTTGACTACGAACATTTGTACACAAGCTTTTATGTAAACATGTTTTTGATTCTCTTGAACTGAGTCATATACCTAGGAGTAGAATTGCTAGGACATCACACGACTGTATGTTTAAGTTTTTGAGGAACTACCAGTCTGTTTTCCATACTAGGTGCGTTATTTTAAATTCCCACCAGCAAATGAGAGTTCCAACCTCTCCATATCCTTGACAACACTTGTTTTCTGGTTTTGGTTATGGCTGTCCTAATAGATGTGAAGTGGTATCTTACTGTGCTCTTGATTTGTGTTTCCCTGATGACTCATGATCACGAGCATCTTTCTTGTGCTGTCTTATTCTGTTCCTATGGCTACAACAGAATACCTAAGACTGGGTAATTTACAAAAAATAGAAATGTGTTTCTCACAGTTCTGGAAAATGAGGAATATAAGATCAGGGCACCGGGAGAGTTGGTGTCTGGTGAGGGCCCACTGTCTGCATCGAAGATGGTAACTTCTTGCTGTGTCCTCACATGGCAGAAGAGGTGGATGGAACAAACCTACCACTCAAACCCTTTTTATAAGGAAATTAATCCCATCCATGAGAGCAGAGGGCCTCCAAAGAGCCCATCTCTTAAGACCACCATCTTGGAGGTTAAGTTCCCACACTTGAATTTGGCAGGGACCTCAACATTCAGGCTGTAGTGTGTGCTGACTGGCCATTTGCAGATCTTCTTTAGGGAAATATCTACTCAGATCCTTTCCTTATGTTTTAATTGGATTATTTGTCCTTTTTTATTTACTTGTGAAAGCTCTTTATATATTCTGGACACTAGACCCTTATAAGATATATGATTTATAAACATTTTATCCCATTCTGTGTGTTCTTGTTTCACTTACTTGAGAATGTCTTTTGCAGCAAAAGTTTTACATTTTGATAAAGTTCAATTTAAATTTTTCTTTTGTTGCTTTTGGTTTAATATCCGAGAAACTTGCTTGATCTAAGGTCGCAAATATTTACTCCTATATTTCTTTCTAAGAGTTTTATAGTTTTAGCTGTTACATTTAGGACTTGAGAGTTTTGAGTTCATCTTTGTATATGATATGAGGTAGGGGTCCCCATTCATTCTTCTTTGCATGTGAATGTTCTCTCGTTCCATCACCATTTGTTAAAAAAATATTTTTTTTCTTATGAAATGATTGTGTTACCCTTGTCAAAATTACTTGGCCATAGCTGTATGGGTTTCTTTCTGGACTGTCAATTTTGTTGCCCAGTCTGGAGTGCAGTGTCTCAACCTCCCAGGCACAAGCAGTCTCACCTCAGCCTCCTGAGGAGCTGGAACTACAGGTGTGCACCACCACATCCAGCTATTTTTTTTTTTTGAGACAGTCTTGCTCTGTCACCCAGGCTAGGGTGAAGTGGCGTGATCTCAGCTCACAACCTCTACCTCCCGTGTTCAAGCGATTCTCCTGCCTCAGCCTCCCGAGTAGCTGGGAATACAGTGGTGCGTCACCATGTTGGCTAATTTTTATATTTTTTGTAGAGACAGGGTTTCACCATGTTGCCCAGGCTGGTCTGAAACTCCTGAGCTCAAGCAATCCACCTGCCTTGGCCTCCCAAAGTGCTGGGATTAGAGGCGTGAGCCACTACATGTGGCCCCAATGTTGTTCTTTTTTAAAGACTGTTTGGCTGTTGGGCTTTGTTGCACATTGGTTTGGTTCTTTCTGGACCAAAAGGTGGGCCAACTCGAAGGAAGTAGGAGGGGCTTCTAGGTTGTAGGTGGATTCAAAGACTTTTTTTTTTTTTTGAGACAGTGTCTCGATCTGTTGCCCAGGCTGGAGTGCAGTGGCACACTCTTGGCTCACTGCAACCTCCCCCTCCCAGGTTCAAGAAATTCTTCTGCCTCAGTCTCCCAAGCAGCTGGGATTACAGGCACCTGCCACCACACCTGGCTAATTTTTGTATTTTTAGTAGAGATGGGGTTTCGTCATGTTGGTCTGGCTGGTCTTGAACTCCTGACCTCAAGAGATCCACCGGCCTTGACCTCCCAAAGTACTGGGATTACAGGCATGAGTCACCACACCCAGAAGATTCAAAGATTTTCTGATTGGCAATTGGTTGAAGGAGGTTATCTAAAAACCTGGAACACATAGAAAGGAGCATCTGGGTTAAGGTAGGAGGTTGTGGAGACCAAGGTTCTTATTACGCAGATGAAGCTTCCACGTACATGACTTCAGAGAGAATAGATTGTAAATGTTTCTTATCAGACTTTAAAATGGGCCAGACTCTTGGCTGGGCGTGGTGGCTTATGTCGGTAATCCCAGCACTTTGGGAGGCCGTGGTGGGCAGATTGCTTGAGCTCACGAGTTGGAGACCAGTCTGGACAACATGGTGAAACACCATCTCTAAACAACAACAACAACAACAACAACAACAAAAAGAACAAAAATTAACCAGGTGTGTTGGCGCATGCCTGTAGTCTCAGCTGCTCAGGAGGCCAAGGTGGTGGGATGACTTGAGCCCAGAAGGCGGAGGTTGCAATGAGCCGAGATGGCACCACTGCACTCCATCCTGGGTGATAGAGCCAGACTTTGTCTCAAAAACAAAACAAAACAAATAAAAAACAAAAAAAACAAAGGTACCAGACTCTTAGTTAATTCTCTCCTGGATCAGGAAGAAGATTACCCACAGAAGAATCCCACGGGGGCGGAGTTTAATCCAATTTTCCTCAACTGAAGTTATTATTTTAATTCCCTCAGCTGAGGAGGAGGAGAGGGGTTAGTAATTGTTCTGCCTTCCAAGAATGCACATTAATTCCTCCCTCAGGGAAAAGTGAGACAGGAAAATGAAAGCTTACTGCTAGCAGAGGCGCCTCATCAAGGTAATTAGGCCTTGCCTGTCGTGGTGGTTCCTGCTCTCAGTCACCGCATAGCCCTACCCCAGCCCCCTTCCTGCACGGCCTTGTGTCTCTGTGGGGTTGTGAGGTCCGGGCTCACAGAATCTTGAGGGTGTGCTCTGCTCTGGGCCCTGAGAGTCTCTGATAAATAAACAGCAGCAACACCCACACTAACTAGACCCCTGAACCACTCAGCTTGCCACGAGGGTAGGGCCACGTGATGAGTTCTCCCCCTTGGGAGCCGGAACGATGGTTCACCTCGGGGCCTGGGCAGGTGGGAAGGGCTGTGTTTTAGCCCTTCCCTCCCATTCCACCACCTGAATGCTGACATTGTAAACCAAAAAGCATCTGAGACAGGTCTCAGTCAGTTTAGAAGTTTATTTTGCCAGGGTTAAGGACATGGCATGACACAGCTCCATGAGGTTCTGAGAACACGCGCCCAAGGTGGCTGGGCTACAGCTTGATTTCATATGTTTTAGGAAGACGTAAGACATCAATCAATACCTGTGAGATGTACACTGGTTTGGTCTAGAAAGTCAGCCAATTAGAAGAAAATGGGGGGTTGGGGTTCCAGGCGGTGGGTGGATTCAAAGATTTTCCGATAGGTTAAAAGAGTTTATCTAAAAACTGGGAATCCATAGAAGGAAGCGTTTGGGTTAACATAAGGGGTTGGGGAGACCAAGGTTCTTGTTAAGCAGATCAAACCTCCGGGTAGCTGGCTTCAGAGAGAATAGACGGTAAATGTTTCTTATCAGACTTAAAAGGGTAGCTGGACATGGTGGCTCACAGCTGTAATCCCAGCACTTTGGGAAGCCAAGGCCAGTGGATCACTTGAGGTCAGGTGTTCGAGACCAGCCCAGCCGACATGGTGAAAACTCATCTCTACTAAAAAAAAAAAAAAAAAAAAAAAAATTAGCTGAGAGTTGTGGTGGGCACCTGTAATCCCAGCTACTTGGGAGGCTGAGGCAGGAGAATTGCTTGAACCCAGAAGGCAGAGGTTGCAGTGAGCCGAGATCGCACCACTGAGCTCCAGCCTGGGCGACAGAGTGAGATTCCATCTCAAAAAAAAAAAAAAGGTGCCCGACTTAGTTAAATCTCTCCTGGGTCAGGAAAAGACCTGGAAAGGGAAGGGATTCTCTACAGAATGTAGATTTTTCCCCACAAGAGACAGCTTTGCAGGCCTATTTCAAAATACGTCAAATAAATATATTTTGGGGTAAAACGCTTCACTTTCTTTCAGGGCCTGCTATCTGTCATGTGATGCTGTACTGGAGTCAGGCTGGAATTTGATGCCTTGTTGCTACAAAAAGTCTGAAGGTCTCCTCTGTTTTAATGTTAATGCTGGTCAGCTGAGCCTGAATTCCAAAGGGGGGAGGGTAAAATGAGGCATGTCTGACCCCCACTTCCCATCATGGCCTGAACTGGTTTTTCAGGTTAATTTGGAATGCCCTGTCCTCTCTTGGCTGAGAGGAGAGGCCCATTCAGTTGGTTGAGGGGCTTAACATTTAATTTTTAGTTTACATCATCCAGTGTGACTTAGGGCCGCACGACAAGACGGCAGAGTCCCCACATCCTGAATCCCTAAATGACTGAGTGGAGCAGAGCACCCTGTCCCCACCACCAGGAACGTCAGTATTGGGGTGGGGGCAAAGGGAGGAGAGAGATAAATGCTCATCACATGAAGCTGCTGAAGTTCAGGGCATTTTGTTGTTGTTGTTGTTGTTATATCTGTTAGGAATAGACATTGAAACAAAGATTTTAGTGGCCGGACGCAGGGGCACACATCTGAAATCCCAGCACTTTGGGGGCTGAGGAGGGTGGATCACCTGAGGTCAGGAGTTCGAGACCAGCCTGGGGAACATGGCAAAACCCTGTCTCTACTAAAAATACAAAAATTAGCTGGGCGTGGTGGCACATGCCTGTCATCCCAGCTGTTTAGGAGGCTGAGGCAGGAGAACTGCTTGAACCTGGGAGGTGGAGGTTGCAGTGAGCCAAGGTCACACCACTATACTCCAGTCTGGGCAATGTAGCAAGATCTTGTCTCAAAAAAAAAAGCTGTTAGGATAAAGTAAGGGAAATGTTGTGTTAATGTTAAATCAGCTCAATGTGCTGAAATAAATTTGAAATTCACATATCAAAGTGAGAAACTGAAAAAAGGAGATAACCACACAAAATTTTGGGTGAAAATCAATGATTCCATGAATGTAAAAAGCATGAGAGAGCAAGAACAAGAATAAAAAGTGAAAATCCAGAGGCAGAACCTTAAATAAGTGGAGGGCAGGTGCAGACATGAAGGCGAGATGGGCAGGCGGGTCATTCCTGGAAGCATTGAGCATAAACCAGTGTCTGAACAACAGAAAAACCACCAATAACAGATTTTCTTCTCTTCTCTCTTTTTTTTTTTCTTTTCTTTTTCTTTTTTTTTTTTTGAGACAGGATTTTGCTCTGTCACCCAGGCTGGAGTGCAGTGGTGCAATCTTGGCTCGCTGCAGCCTTGACATCCTGGGCTCAAGTGATCCTCCTGCGTTGTCCTCCTGAGTAGCTGGGACTACAGGTGCGCACCACTACGCTTGGCTAATTTTTGTATGTTTTGTAGGGACAGGATTTCACTATGTTTCCCAGGCTGGTCTCAAACTCCTGGGTTCAAGTGATCCACTTGCCTCGGCTTCCCAAAGTGCTGGAATTACAGGTGTACACCACCATGCCCCGCCAATAGCATATTTTCAAAGAATTAAATGAAAGATCCAGGGTAAAGGGAAATAAGAAAGGAACACCAACAGCAGCAGGGGTGGAAGACCTGAACTAAAGGTGAAATAGATTGCTTCTACGCCAAAAAAAGAAAAGGATCGCACCCTCTTCATGAAGGCAACAGCTCCTTTTATATACAGTCACTGGAGCCACACCGGGACCCAGGGCCATGGAGTCCAGGTGTCCTCTGGGAGGCCAAAGCCCGTGACCACAGCAGGATGGGTTTGCGTGGTCCCTAGCCGGCTAGTGGCCTCAGGCAGGGGTGGAAGGGGGCAGGGCTGGCTCGGCCATAGACAAACAGGCCCCTAGGCTTGGGGTTTGGTGCCCTGGAGTTGGTACTTTATCTTTGAATCTGTGTCTTGTGTGTAAAGTCTAAGGGAGAGTGGAGCATGTGCTGGGGGCTTGGAGCCTGTAAACCAAAATTAAAATTCTAAGCCCCCAAACTGACTGAATGGACCCTCCTCTTGGCTAGGGGAATTCCAATGTAAACCTGAAAAACTAGTTCAGGCTAAGATAGAAGTGGGTTGGACATACCTCATTATACCCCCTCCCTTCGGAGTTTAGACATAACTGACCAGCATTAACATGGAAACAGAGATCCTCAGGCTAATAAAACAGATTCCTTGCAGCAGTAAGATACCAAATTCCAACCTGACTCTAGTGCAGCATCACGTGACAGATAGCAGGTCCTGAAAGAGATCGAAGCATTTTACCTCCCCCCCAAAATACATATTTTGAAACGGCCCTGCAAATTTGTCTCTTACGGGGAAAACCTACACTCTGTAGAGAATCCTTGTCCCTTTCCAGCTCTTTTCCTGATCCAGGAGAGAGTCAACTAAGAAGAGTCTAACACCTTTCAGGGCCTGATAAGAGACCCTGACTGACCATCTCTTCTCTGAAACCTGCCACCTGGGGGCTTCATCTACATAACAGGAACCTTGGCTTCCACATCCCCACTTCTCTTAACAAACATTTCCTTCTGTTGACTTCAGCTCTTCAGGCAGAGCTTAACCCTGTCAGCCACTTGCCATCAGGAAATCTCTAAATCCACCTATGACCTGTGTATTTGTCTGTTTTCACACAGCTATAAAGAAATATCCAAGACTGGGTAATTTATAAAGGAAGGAGGTTTAATTGACGCACAGCTCCACGTGACTGGGGAAGCCTCAGGAAACTTACTATCATGGTGGAAGGCAAAGGGGAAGCAAGGGCCTTCTTCACATGGTGGCAGGAGAGAGAAGGGTGTGTGAAGGAGGAACTGTCAAACACTTATAAAACCATCAGATCTTATGAGAACTCCCTCACTATCATGAGAACAGCATGGGGAAAACCATCCCCATGATCCAATCACCTCCCACCTGGTCCCTCCTTAGACATATGGGGATTAATTATGAGGATTACAATTCAAGATGAGATTTGAGTGGGACACAGAGCCAAACCATATCAAGCTAGAAGCCCCTACTTCAAGATGTCCCACCTTTCTAGGCTGAACCAATGTACACCTTACATATATTGATTTTTGTCTCTGCCTGTGATTTCTCTCCCTCTAAAATATGTAAAATCAAGTTGTAACCCAACCGTCGTGGGCACCTGTTCTCAGGACCTCCTGCGACTGTGCCTTTGGCCATGGTCACTCATAGTTGGTTCAGAATAAATCCCTTCACGTAGTTTACAGAGTTTGACTCTTTTTTATTGCCAAGCCTCTGATATAGGTTGATACTTGTCCCATGCCTCCTGCCCTCACCTGACAATCACTGCTGCCCTCTGCCCTGGGGCCTGGGTTCAGGGGCAGGGAAGTCAGAGTTCGGATCAGGCACCTGGCATGTTGAATTGCACAGCAGGGTCCTGAGTTCCTGCCTGTGTCTGCCCTCACCCTGTAAGCATCCACGTCCAAGGGAGAGTGATATCAAATAGCAAATTAAAATACCATGACGACTTTAGAGAGAGACAGAGAGAGAGCTCTGAAGGGAGGATAAAGATTTCCTCCTGCTTGTTGAACAGCTGTGCGTTTTCATTTTGCCCAGGATCCTGGGCCTACAGGGAGGCCCCCAGAAGAGCTGCCTACAGGAAGCCCCCTGGGTTTTCTCTCCTCCCTTGACTGAGCTCCCCACTGCAGACCCCAGTCAGAGGGACACGCCTGGCCAGAACCAAGGTCCCAGCAATTCAGCAGCAGCCCTGGCAGGCTCTGGCAGGTGATGCCAGCCAGCTCGGCTGCTTCTCCTGGTGATGTGTCTGTATTTTGTCATCCCTCTAGACTGTGCACTCTTGGAGACCAAAGACCACAACTCTCAGTCATTTGTTCTGCAAGTGTGTGTTAAGCAGCTTCTTTGGGGCAAGCCCTGTGCTTGGCTTGTTGAGGGTAGAGCTGTAAACCAGGGAAATAGGCCCTGTGCTTATGGGGATGGTAGGCATCAAGCTGAAAGTAGCCCCCCAAATCCTCCGATTGCCTGTGAGGGAGTAAAGTCTACAGAGGAAAGGAGCCATTTCTGTGTCCCCTGCAAACCCAGCACATGCGGTAGTTGTGCCTGGAATGGCTGCGTGGAGACATGGAAAGAGTAGCTAATCAGAGCCAAGATAAATGGCACCAGGGCCAAGGACAAGGTCACCACCGCCACCGTGGGAGAAGGGGGTGATTTTAGAAACTAACAAAACTGTCCACTGTGGCTGGGGTTTGTCCTTGCATTGGCAGCGCACCTGTGCCTGTTCACATGTGGGCCTCCCCACCTCCAACACCATCCCACAGGAGGCACAGGAGCAAGGCCAGCTCATCTCACTCTGGGTGCCCCACATCCAGCACGGTCCCCGGGAACCAGCTCCCACTGAACGCGTGTGGGATAAAGAAGTAGCAGGAGCTAAACCGAGGGCTGGTACTGACTGGGGGAAAGCAGACGGGGCGGGGGACAGACAGGCTCAGCGACCATCCTTTCCTACCTCAGCCAGGCACCTGCTGAGCCACAGGGGGCAAATGCCCTGAGCCTCACTTTTCTCATTAATGAGGGTAATAGAATTTTTGCCCCAGATTTGCTGTCGGATCAAGGAAAGGGTATCAGTTGTCTGGCCCCATGTTATAAGATCAAGTCCCCTCCTCCATCCAGGTCTTTCTGGCACACACAAGTACTGGGGGATAGAGGGGAGGAGGGGCCGTCACCTCTGGCCAGGACCCCTTTCATAGCTAGGAAAGGTCCAGTGATGGAGACGGGAAGGGCAGTCTGGCGGAAGGCCGGCCTCAGCAAAGGCAGAGAGGAAGGAAAGCACGGGTATTCCTGGGACACAGAGGCAGCACAGCTGCTTGGGAGATCTGCTTGTGCTGGTGGAGCTGGGGCCTTAGCTCAGCTCTGCTGACTCTTGGGAGATCCTTCCAGAACACCGACCGTCCACCCACCCTTCCCAAGCTTGCTCAGTGGGTTTAGCCGAGCCGGGTGCAATGTAATTGGTTGCAGAGGACAAAGGGAGATCTGGGGCCAAGAAGAGCTGTCATGCTTCCCGTGACTGCTGAAGTCTGGCACACGTTCAAACTACAGAATGACTCAACTGAAAAGTGAAAGTGGCAGAGCGGGGAGATCCTTGGCAAAGACACCATGGAGACTCCTGGACCAGGAACCAGGCCGCCTGCTTCCACACTCTCCATTCATTCTGTCTGTCCATCCGCAGGCCTTCAGTCACTCCGCATGATCCGTCGCTACTGCTCTCAGTCTGGCATGGGATCTGGGAGCTGAGACCCTCCTAGCTCCTGAAGACATGTTCTTTCCTGATAGGAGAAGGCGGCCAGGGGAACGGGGAGCTGAGATCCTGCTAGGAGCTGGAGACCTGTCTTTTCCTGATAGGAGAAGGCGGCCAGGGGGGCTGGGAGCTGAGACCCTCCTAGGGCCTGAAGACATGTTCTTTCCTGATAGGAGAAGGCGGCCAGGGGGACTGGGAGCTGAGACCCTCCTAGGGCCTGAAGACCTGTCTTTTCCTGATAAAAGGAGGCTGTCAGGGGAGTTGGGAGGAACCTGGGCAGGTGGGGTGAGGTGGGGTCTTGGCTTGTAGGAAGGGCAAATTCTCAGGTGACATGTGCCCTGAGCTGGAGGTCATCGAGGAGCAGACCCCGGCCCAATTGCCCAGGGCCACACCCTGCCTGGTTGTCTGCACCATTAGCCACGTGTTTCTGGATACCAGGAGGAACGTTCCAGAGACCCCCACAAAAGGCCTCTTCTTGCTGAGACTGGCTCTTTATTGCCTTTAATCTGGCAAACCTCAGGACAAACCTTTTCCCAAGGCCTTGTGGGATGGAAACGGGGAAGACAAAGCCCTGGGTTTACAGCCCTGGCCTCCTGGGATGGACTAGATTTGGGAGGCCCAGGGAGAGAAGAGAAGACATGGTGGTGAGCACAGAGGGCAGCGTCCGGGGAGCATGCAGGGCAGGTCTGCAGTCAGGCATGGGGTGATGATGCAGCTTGAGCAGCAGTGGGGACAGAGGTAGGGAATCTGAGGACAGGTTGGGTCTGATCTGAGGGCAGTGGGAAGCCACCTGAAGTTCTTGAGCGAGGAAGTTACCTGGAACTTGAGATCCAGAAACGACCTTAGTCCCCTTGGGCCCATCAGAGTTCTTCACTTACAAGTAACGGAAGTTAAGACCAGGCGCGGTGGCTCAAGCCTGTAATCCCAGCACTTTGGGAGGCCGAGACGGGTGGATCACGAGGTCAGGAGATCGAGACCATCCTGGCTAACACGGTGAAACCCCGTCTCTACTAAAAAATATAAAAAACTAGCCGGGCGAGTTGGCGGCGCCTGTGGTCCCAGCTACTCGGGAGGCTAAGGCAGGAGAATGGCGTGAACCCGGGAGGCGGAGCTTGCAGTGAGCCAAGATGGTGCCGCTGCTCTCCAGCCTGGGCGACAGAGCGCGACTCCGTCTCAAAAAAAAAAAAAGTAACGGAAGTTGACCCTGGCCGACTCGAGCCAACAAAGAAGGTACTGAGAGCACTTGGAGCCCTTGCAGGGGTGAGGGAGATGCTGCAGGACCAGGGTCTGAAGAGAGCAGAGCGAGAGCAGGGCCCCCGGGAGGCATGAGGGCCGGAGTGTGACTTCTGCGTTCTGTGTTCTCTGCCTCCAGATTGTGCTCCGGGGAGCGAGCACCGAGGGACCAAGGGGAGTTTTGTGTGCCCCTCCCAGCCAGGCCAGGGAAGGCTCACTGATATTTCATCAAGACTGTGGGTGATTATAAGGGATGAGTCCCCAAGGAGATGTCTGTGGTCCCAGCAAATGTGGTTAGGATGTGGGGCAGGCAGAATGGGGAGTGCTCACTCCAGTCCTCATCCTCACCCCAGAGAGGGAAGTGGTTTGCTCAAGGACACAGGTGAGTCAGTGGCCAAACGGTGCCAAGTGGCCAGCTCACCAGTGACTCAGGCCTCTGTCTTCCTCTGCCAGTGGGTTGTGGGATGAGTTGAGGACAGTTTGATGAAAACAAAACTTTTGGGGATGTATAAGGTACTGAGAGCAGGTGGGACCGGACAGAAGGAAGAATGGCTCCGGGGCATGACCGTGGGCTCTGCAGTGGTGTAGATGGGTTCCAACCCCAGCATGGCCACTTGCTCTGGTGGTGTGGGACTTCACACAGGTTGCAGAACCTCTTTGATCCTCTCTCTAACAACCCTGAGGGGCATGGTAACTGTAAGCGGCCATCGTGAGCATCAGAAAGGATGACGTATGTCGTGCCTGGCACGCAGTCAGGCCCGATAGGTGCGAGTTCCTTTTGGGTCCCCGCCACAGGAAGCCGGAGGAGCTGGAAGTAGCTCCAGAGTGAAGTCATGAGCACTGGATTCAATTCCTGGCAGCTTCGCTGAAATTCGGCTCCAACCTGTCCTGGCTCCCAGACCACCAGCAGCTGTGCCACACAGTGTCTATGGCCTGACACACACTCATCTGCCATCGCCAGCATCACGTCAGCACCATGGTGTCCTTGCTATCTTGAGGGGCCTCCCATCTGTCCCTCCTACTCAATGGGAGCCCCTCGAGCTCAGAGATCACCTGTGGTCACTTTGTGCCACCAGCACCCAGCAAGGGACCCAGCATCACCAATGCCGGGTGGATGACGGATGAAGATGATGCAGTGAATGTCCCACTGCAGAAGAGCCCTGGCAAGCTCCAGTGCCAACCTCCTCTGTGCCCACAGAGGGGAGTGACTGAGCTGCCTTAAGCCTGATGTGGGATTCCCTAGTGCCTGGGGTTTCCAGCTGCCCCCAGTCCTGTTTGCACCAAAGGAGTGGGCATAGGATTGCACAGGAGCCAACACCTGCTCGGCACCTCGGTCTTTCTCTCACCAGAGGAAAAGGGAGTAAGGAGAAGGCTTTGGGGTCCCATGAGTCTGGGTCCTCGGGGCACCACCTGCCCTTGAGGGTTCTGCAGAACAGACTCACTAGCCCAGTGCACATCACTCTGCCACTCTCAAGAGTGTCCAGGGCTTACCACATCCGCCTTGAGATGCTGGGGATTTCCCAGTGAGATTTGCTGCCACACGGAAAATTCCCTCTGCTCTTACAAGAACAGGCTCACTGATAATGTTTGATTGAGGGGGCTTTTCCTGTTTTCAAAAAAATGCCCGTTTACTGTTAGATATTTGGAAACTACAGAAAAACACCATGAGGAGAGTACGAATTGCCTTTCAAAGAGAAAGAAATTTCCTGCCCTGTCTCTGGGTGTGCAGACGCGTACAGATACACAGGCTCCCACGAGCTCAGCTCGTGCACACACAGGCCCAGGAAGCCGGGGTGGCCTGGGTGGCTGTCTTGCTTCTTGCTTCCCTTTAACTCAACGTTGGATCCTGAAGGATCCTGAACACGCCCTCACACTCCTCGCCTGCGGTGAAGGCCTCTGCCTCTGTGTTTTTATTTGGTTTCAGAGTCAGCACATCCATGTGCTGCCCCCAGACAAGAAAAACAACAGAGTAACAGCCGGTTACAGAGTGCCGGAAGTTCTCAGAGTCCTGCGCCTTCTCGTGCAATCCCCTCAGCAGCCCTGGGAGAGATGGTGGCTATTATCCCTGCCTTACAGGGGAGGAAACTGAGGCACAGAGAGGTTCCGGTGGCGCAGGGGCGGGGCCTGGGCCTGTGGGCACCATGTGTGTCACCTCCCCGTGTGACCCGTCTGTCCCTTTCTAAGGTACAGAAGCCCAGAAGTTCAGACTTGATAGCACCTGTGCCATGTTTCTAGGCTGCCGAACAAAACAGCACCAGAGCGGCTTCAAACAGCAGACGCGTGTTCTGGGGGCCGGAAGTCTGGGATCCGCTGCCAGGTGGGTTGGTTCATTGCGGAGGCCTTCGAGAAAATCCATTTCATGCCTCTCCCAGCCTCTGGCGGCCCCAGGCGTTGCCCGGCTTGTGGCCGCATCCCTGCACTCCACCTGTGGGTTCCCTGGGCCTCCCCCGTGCGGGCCTGCTCCTCTTCTCTGAGCATCTTCCCCAGGTGGGCCCTGGACTCAGGGACACCGGCCACTGGATTTAGGGCTCACTTGGACAATTCAGCACGATCTCATCTCAAGATCCTTAAATTAATTGTGCTAAGAGCTTTTTCCAAAGGTGGTGACATTTGGGCCCCCATTCATTCAAAGTCCCCTGGCGTTTAGAGTGGTGTCTGTATAGCTGAGCTTCTCAGAGCACCAGGAGGTCTAACCCAGGCACTTCCTTGGGCTCTGAGGTCATGAGTTCCTTCATGCATTTAGCACTGAGCCAAGTTGATGGTGTGCAAGGCTGTGGGGACAAAGGGACAAAACATGGACCCTGCCTGCATGGGTTGACAGCCCTAGACATGGAGTGGCCAGTGTGGTGAGTCCCAGCCCAGAAGAGTGAGTCTGTGATGGACACTACACTGGGGTTCACCCCCAGGCCCCTAGAGCTGGTACGGGCAGGGCACATAGGCCATGAACCACAGGAGGCGTGGGGAAGTGCCTCCACATCCAAACCACCCACTTCCCTGCCCCTGCCCTGCCAAGGCACCAGGAGAGCCACTTTCCTCCCCTCCTGGGCTGTGGGTCCCTTGGGGAAGTGTCACTGATTAAAGCATGAGGCAACGGGCTTCTGCGACCTCATGGCTGTCCCTACTGCCCTGACCCCGGCCTGCGGAGAAGCCCAGGGCAGAAGCACCGGCATTCCTGTCTAGCACCCGGCTCCTGTTAACATGGATGTCCACCTGTCATTCCGATTCTTCCCCTCGATGACCCTGTTCACACCCTAGGGTGCGGCCCATTTCTCTGGAAGGCTTTGGGTTTCTTATGCACATTGCTCCCCTTTCGCAAGCCCCCAGCCTGGCAAGGGATAGTATCAGGGTCCACCTTGGGGGACTGATGGGGTTAGGCTTTTTGTTCCCACCCAAATCTCATCTTGAATTGTAATCCCCATAATTTGTATAATCCCCACATGTCACGGGAGAGACCAGGTGGAAGAGGTTGGATCATGGGGGTGGTTCCCCCCATGCTGTTCTCGTGATATTGAGTGAGTTCTCGTGAGATCTGATGGTTTTATAAGGGGCTCTTCCCCCCTTTGCTCAGCACCTCCTCCTGCTGCCTTATGAAGAAGTTGCCTTTATTCTCCTTCACCTTCTGCCATTACTGTAAGTTTCCTGAGGCCCTCCCAACCCATGCTGAACTGTGAGTCAATTAAACCTCTTTCTTTATAAATTACGCAGTCTCGGACAGTTCTTTATAGCAGCATGAAAACGTACTAATACGGGGACCTAAAATGTTCTGTTGTACCCTTCCCATAGGGCAGGAGCTAAATGCCACCCACCTCTGCATGACCCAGGAAGCCTGCTCAGGTGACTTGAGAGGGCAAAGCTTCAAGGTGACTTTCTGTCCCTTTCTGCACAGAAGCAGCTGCTGCTTGCACAGTTTAAAATAGACAGTCTCTGCCTTAACATATCTCAGGCTCCATTCCTGACCTGGGAGAGCAGGTGTGGTCCCTGCCCTCCTGGAGTCTGGCAGTGAAGAGGCGAGTTAACCCGCCGTTGTGAATTGTCCTGCTGACAGCCCACACCACACAGGCCATGTGCTGGAGTGGGGGAAAGAGAATGTCTCTGGAGAGCCTGTGCTGGGGCTCCAACAGACCTGGAGGGTCAGGAAGTGAGGTGTCACCTGAGGCCTGGAAGGAGACCCAGCATAGCCAGTCAGGGAGCAGTTAGTAGGCTCATGATGGGGACAGCAAGTGCAAAGGTCCTGTGGTTGGGGGGCTGTGGCAGATTCTAGGAATGGGGGTGGAGGCAGAGAGGAGAACAGGGCCTGGTCAGATGGAGCCTCATAAGCCCTGTGGTGGGGTTTCGAGCTTATAGAAGTCACAGAGAATCCTTGATGGGATTTAAGAGTAGAAGGAGTGGGGCCAGGTGCATATCCAAAGAAATTCCTGGGAGGCGTGGGGGGAATGGGACCTGAGGCATTTAACAAAGGAAAGGCCTGGTGCTGATTGGAGGCACTGGGGAGGGAGCGTTCAGGGCTATTCTCCAGGTTGGACTCTGGGTGCCTAGGCGGGTGGAGGTGCGCAGTCATGGTGGGGGCCGGGGGACTCCTCGCTCCCAGATCCTGGTCAGCACCGCCTTGGCCTGGCTGCCTGGTGATGACGCTGCTCTGCATGACTGTCCCCAATGTTGTTTTCCCCAGGGCAGTTGGCTTGCACTTCCTGTCCTATTTACTTGGGGGTGGAGCTGAGCGTGTCCCCGGCAGTGGGGGCACCAGGGTCTGCAGGACGCGGGGCTGGAATTGGTCCTTGCAACCCCAGGTCGGCAGCAAAGAGCAATAACGACTTCCAGAAGGGCTGCTGGAGATTCCTCGAACGTCTAGAGAGCAAACCGTGGCCCAGCGGTTTCCTGTGATCGCTGCTCCCTTAGGACTTTTCCCAGCTGCTTGCAGGATTGGCCACATCCGGACTCCACCAGGGCCTTGACCGCACCCACGTCTCCTGTGTCTCCCAGGACTAAGGCAACAGCCTCGCTGAGGTCCTCTGACCCTCCCCTGCTCTGTTAAAGCCCCTCGAGGCTTCGCATCTCTAGAGGAAGAACTTAAACTCCATGACCTCGCTTCCTGGGGCACCCCCTCCCTGGCCTGCCCGCCATGGCCACTTGCTGTTCCTCACCCTAGCCGGGCACACGACCACCCCAGGGTGTCCCCATCGAGGGTCCTTCTTCTCCCCGGACAGCCCTGTGCTGTCTCTCTATTCTCTGTTCAACGTCACCTTCTCAGCAAAGCCGTCCCAGACCTCCCTTTTAGAACACCCCTCTACTACTTGCTTCCTTGAGGACGGCAGCTGCCCCACCCTCCCCACGGGAATTCCACCTTGTCCCCAGGCTGCCAGGACTTGCTGGGCATTCCTGACACAGACACAGCCACCCCTTCTGGAACGTATTCCGTCCTCCCCTTGTGTTCCCCACCTTCCTTTTGGCCTGCCCCTCATGCCTTTCCTTCCAGGAATATTTACTTTTCCAGCCTAATCTTCCCTTCCAGGGGTGGGGTAAGAGCAGGACTCTGTGGCTAATGGGATAATACACCTGTGTGGACTCCTCCCACCCCCTCCACATCCAAACCACCCACTTCCCTGCCCCCGCCCTGCCAAGGCACCAGGAGAGCCACTTTCCTCCCCTCCCCATGTGTTGAAGCGGAGTCTTCTTTAGCCAAAAAGTGGTGGGGGCAGGTGTCTCAATCAGCAGAGGCTCACAAGCCAAAGTGTGAGGACATGCCCAGGGAAAACACAAACACATGTCCCAGGGGCGTCTGTGACCTGCACTTTCCAAAGGTTTGGGAACTCAGTATTTAAGGGGAAGGGAGCACTTAAGGAGAGGGAAGGCAGGAGGGGTAGACAGTGAGGCAGATGCTGACACTCTTGTGAGACTGAGTAAATGTACATTTGATGTAAGATAAGGTGAACGAGTAAAGAGAAGGGGGAGAGGGGACAGTCAGCCGTGCATCTGGCTGGGGACAGGCGGGGAGGTGACTTCTGATCTTGTCCTTCTTCTGTACGGGGGAAGATATGCTTGCAATCGATAGGCTGAACGGCGGCCTCCTCAAGATACGTCCACATCCCAGGACCTGTGGCCGTGACCTCATTTGGAAAAGGATCTTTGCAGATGTGATTGTGTATCTTGAGATGAGACTGTGATTTCGGGCCCCAACATTACTAAGTTAAAGGGAGAAGTCCAGCTGGGAACTGCTTGGGGCCAACCTGCCTCCCATTCTGTTCAAAGTCACCTCTCTGCTGACTGAGATAAATGCAGATCTGATTCCTCCTTTGGAGAGGCTGATCAGAAACTCAAAAGAATGCAGTCATTTGTCTCCTAGCCACCTACAACCTGGAAGCCTCCTCCCCATTTGGAGTCTTCCCGCCTTTCCAGACTGAACCAATATTCATCTTGCAGATGTTCATCGATGTCTTGTGTTTCCCTAAAATATATAAAACCAAACTGCGCTCTGACCACCTTGGGCACATGTCGTCAGGACCTCCTGAAGCTGTGTCATGGGTGTGCATCCTTAACCTTGGCAAAGTAAACTTTCTAAAGTAACTGAGACCTGCCTCAGATTTTCGGGATGATCTGGTGAACTCTAAATCCTATGGCAAGTGTTCTCATGAGAGACAGAAGAGAAGGCACCAACACAGGGGGAGGAGGAGGCCACACACGGAGATGGATGCAGGGAGTGGAGCTGCATGGCCACAGCCAAGAGACGTCTGGGACTACCAGGAGCCGGGAGAGGCAGGAAGGAGCCAGCCCTGCCATACCTTGATTTCTGACTCCTGGCTTCCTGAGCTGTGAGAGGATGGTGTTTTTAACTATCTCTCACACCCCCTCTTGGGGTGAGCTGCTTGGGAACCCAGGGTGTGGAAGAGGAGGCCAGGCGAAGAGTCCGGAAAGGGCCCAGAGAGGGGACCTCAGAGCTTCCACGACGACATGGAGGTTGCAACTCCATAGACAGGTCCTTCGACCTCAGGTTCACCGCATCACACTTTCCTTACCTGTAAAATGGGTGAATGGCGCCCTCTTTGGCTGTTTTGAGGATTTGGTAGCCTGCTGTAAACCAAACTAAAATTCAAAGGTTCCCCCAACAATCTGAATGGACTTCCTCCTCGGCCAGGGTGATCTAAAGTTTAACCTGAAAGACTGCTTCAGGCCATGACAGGAAGTGGGGGTCGAATGTGCCTCATTGTACCCTCCCTGAACTGCTCCTGAGATCAGCGCTTGAGAGATTTTGCAGACCCTGCACTTGATGGATCAGCCGGCACCACCCAGATCAATAAACTGGCTCCTCTGATCTTGTGGTCCCCACCCAGGAACTGACTCAGCACAACAAGACAGCTTCCGCTCCCGATGATTTCACCCCTGAGCAGTCAGCGCTCCTGGTTCACTGGCTTCCCCCTCACCGAGTTATCCTTAAAAACTGCTCCCTGAATGCTCAGGGAGACTGATCTGAGTCACACAACTCCGGTCTCCCGCACAGCCGGCCCTGCGTGAAATACACTTTCTCTTGTGATTCCCGTCTTGATGAATCAGCTCTGTCTAGGCAGCAGGCAAGGTGAACCCCTTGGGCGGGTACACTGAAAGCCTCTACCTTCCTCACCTGTGAAATGGGCTTGTGCCTTTTCTTGGGCTGAGACGGCCAATGAGGTGGCATTGAGGCCAGTGTCTGGCTCAGGGCCTAGCAGAGCCTGCAGGCTCTCAGAGCAGGAAAGTCTCATTCCCACGAGATCAGGAGGAGGACAAGGAAAAGCAGGGACTGCCTCTGGGAGCAGCGGGACCTGCCGTGTGAGCTCTCTTGTCCTCTGGCTGCATGGCCCCTGGAGGTGTCTGGACATGCCATGGTTTAGACAGGCTCCCTGGAGGCAGCTGCATGCCTGGTGCTGCAGGACAGGGTAAGCCCCACACATGGAAATGAGGGCGGAGGGCGCATCTGGACACGTACCCTGGGGCTGTCTGGGGTGGGCCCAACAAGGCTTGGTGTTTATCTTCTGTCTCCCACAGGCAGTGGTTGCTGGGGTCGGCCGCTGCCTCCTCCAGAGCAGATTGTTCCACACTCGGGAACGTCTTGTGCGGGGTGATGCTATGCGTCAACTCACGGGGGCTCGGGGGGGTCCAGGTAGCTGCTGGTGCGACATTATTTCTGGGTGCCTGAGAGGTGTTTCTGGAAGGGATTAGCCTTAGAATGAGGAAACTGAGGAAAGAAGACGGCCCTCCCCAGTGTGGGTGGCATCATCCCATCTACTCTGGGTCCAGATGGAGCAAGGCAGCGGAGGAGGGAGGCACTGGTTCTCTGCCTCCCGGAGCTGAGACGTGCACACCTCCTGCCAGTGGGCCTTGGCACCTGGTGCTCCCAGTTCTCAGGTTGCGGGATTGATTGAGTCATACAACCCGCTTTCCTGGGTCTCCAGGGTGCAGACGGCAGATTTCGGGCCTTCTTGGTCTCTATAACTGCGGGAACCAATTCCCGTAAAAATCTCTCTCCATCCTCTCTCCCCTCTCCCCTCTCTCTCTGTCGTATTGGTTCCGTTTCTCTGGAGAACCCTGACTCAGACCTCTGGGGAGGCAGCTGTGTCCTGGTTGGAAGCTTGGAGTCGACCAAGATGAGAGTGTTTACACCATGAAAATTGGCAGGAGTTATAGCAGGGCCTTTCACAGTTCCTTTCCTTACCGGCCCCCCGGCACAGGAGGAAAGGCAGGTGACTCACCTGTGCCCAGCACCTTCTTTTCCTCCCAAGAGAAACTGCTCTTTTCACATAGGGCCCCAGGCTTCCCCTCTCAGAACCCCACATTACACCTGCTCTTTTCTGACGCGTGCCATCCAGCGGACACATCTTGCGCACTGCTGACTGGCGGGCCCAGGGAGCGGTCGCATCTCCTGAGTCTCTGTGTGTTGGGGGGGAGACTTGGCAGCTTCTGCTAATACATGAGCAGCTTGTACCTCCTTTTTCCCATGACCATGCCAAAGGGTGGCTGCCTGAACCCCACAGCTGGCAGGCATCAGGGCTGGACAGAGAAGGCAGAACCCATGACCTACTGGCTCTCTGTCCTGCCCCCAGAGCCCAAACACAGTGTTTGTTGATTGGGAAAACACGCAGGGCTGAATGAAAGCACCTTGCAGGCCCTCCCTGCCTAAGCTTCTTTGCTTCTGGGCCTGCTGCCTTCCAGGAAGCGTCCCCAGACACTGTTTCCTGGAACCTGGAGGACACGGCCTCTCACTGAAGAGCTCCTGGTTCCGGAATCGGCACCACCCAGAAGGTGGCAGGATTCTGGGCCCGTCGGCAGCAGCGGTCTTGCTCTGGGATGGTTTGCCTTGTGAGGCAGAAAGCCCTCGGCCACCTCTGTGTGTGGGGGTGGGAGGCTGGGGTCAGGGGGGTGCATGGAGTTTTCAGATCACAGCCCAGCCCTTGTCAGTGGCTGCCCCGGAACCTGACAGTGACCTTAGCTTCCGTGAGCAGTGAGCCAGGGGCTCTGCAGCCTCCCTGCTGTGGCCTCCTCCTTGGCCTCGCTTGTCCCTGCCCCACCTGCTGCCAACACTTTGCTGTGACAGTGATAAAGGCTGCCAAGTTGGGACAACCTGCACGGAGGCTGAGGCCAGAAGTTGAGGCCCAGGGTCTAGGAGTGGGTTCTATCTGCCCTGTTCCTGGGGCTGAGCCTGGCTGGACACCCCCTCCCACCCCGCTGCACGTTTCTCTGCCAGCTGTCTTCACTGGGGACCCTGGTTGGCGGTTTCAGCCTTTTGGCCTGAGCTTTCTGGGAGGTAGCATGAGTTTGGCCCCATTTCCTGCTCTGTCTCTTGCATTCCCTTCCCCCTTCTGCCTTCCGCCATGGGATGACCATTCACCAGACGCCAGTGCCATGCTCTTAGACTTCGCAACCTCTGGAACCAAATAAACTTCTGCTCTTTATAAGTCATTCAGGCTGCAGTATTTATTCTGCTATAGCTGCAGAAAGTGGATGAAGACAGCAAGCCTGTTTGAAGAAATTAACTTCCCCATTATTGCCCGATTTATTTGGAGGAATGACATGTTCCCAAGTCTAATGTCACCTTCCCTGTTGACTAGCATGGGAAAAACATTTCTTTTTCTATTCCTGTTTTTCATGGCAAGGGGAAGAACCCTGACATTCTGTGAAGGCACGTTCCAGAGATTTCTACAGTAGGGAAATTTCATGCCTTAAGTTTTGTCCGTAAATTGGGTTAACCTCCTTTCAAGGTACAGCCTCTCATTCCTAATAAGCAAGGGAATCGGTGAGAACTGTGGGCTGTGGGCCTGGATCTTCCATTTTCATAGAGCGAGATGTATTTTGAGCTGGACTGGCAGAGACTGGGAGCTGCTCCTTCGTTGCCTGGCCCTTCTTCTTTCTTTCTGACAGAATCCTGATTTTATGCTGCCCCACTGTCAACCTGGAAAGCAGAAACCCATTCAGGGATTTCAAGCAGGTGGGATTTAGTCCAGTGCAGTGGTCAGAGCATTTGGAAGGGCTGCAGGAGTGAGAGGAAACACAAGGAATGCTCCAACATCAGAGGCTGCTGAGGCAGCGGGGCTGACCCCGAGTCTGGGGTTGCTGGTGGAGATGATGTCAAGCCCAGTTCAGGGGTTACTGAAAAGCTGCTGCCTTGGCCAGCTGCAGCCACTATCAGGGACATTGCTGCTGCCATTGCAGGCATCTAGAGACATCGTGAAGAACTGGAAACAGCAGGAGAGTTCCCCTGTCTCCTCCTTCCCCGCCCACATCTCCTACTGCAGGACCCTAACTGGAGGCAGCTGGCCTGGGAGGCTGAGGAGTGCAGATTCTGATCATTTATGGCAGGAATGAGGCTGAGAGCAAAACAGCAAGTGACCAGCCCAGTGGTGATGCACTCGCTTAAGAGACAGCGTCCTCATCTTCCCTTGTCACCCAGGATGGTCAAAGAGATGTAATGGGAGTCACTGAATATGGCTACTGGGAAATCTTCAAAGGATCACAGGCTGTTTGTTTTTGTTTGTTTGTTTGAGACTGAGTCTCACTCTGTTGCCCAGGCTAGAGTGCAGTGGCAGGATCTCAGCTCACTGCAACCTCCACCTCCTGGGTTCAAGTGATTCTCATGCCTCTGCCTCCCAAGTAGCTGGGATTACAGGCATGCACCACCACGCCCAGTTAATTTTTATATTTTTAGTAGAGACGGGGTTTGGCTGTGTTGGCTAGGCTGGTCCCAAACTCCCGGCCTCAGTTGGTCTGCCTGCCTTGGCCTCCCAAAGCGCTGGGATTAGAGGCCACTGGGATTATGAGCTACTGTGCCCAGCCATTGACAGGCTATTTGTATATATCCTTTCCTTCTGCCTTCCCTTTCCTTCTGCTTTCTGCCTGGAACTTGGAATGTGATGGCTGGAGGTCTAGCAGCTGTATTGTGGCAGGAGGTGATCTTGAAGATGTAAGCTATTCTTTAAGGACAGTGGAACAGAAGGATGGAGCCTGAGTCTCTGATGATCATGGAGCTGCCAACTAGTCCTGGATTTCTTCCCTCTGGACTCCCATATGCAAGAGACAAAACTCTCTATCTTATTTGGGTTTTCTCTTCATATGCAGCAGAGCCAAATCCTGATTGGTGTGTTGATTTTAGCTGTTACCTTACAGGACTGACATGCAAGTACCCCCTGCATAAGATGGGGGTAAGAAATGTCTATTCAGTCTGTTTGTTGGAAGGATTGCACCATGGGTGGCCAACCATGGCCTAGGACCTGACTTAAGAATGCCAGTTGCCCTTGGAAGGGAGTGGGAGTGTGCATCCTGGGAAGCTATCTCCTGATTGGGAATGAAGAATGAGACTTTTGGTGTGGCTTCTGGGCTCACGTTAATTATTGTGAATTAATGTTGGGGTTTCCAAGGAAGCAGCTCAGGCCTGGAATGGGGCATGGTGGTGCTAAGACAGCCCCTGGTCCCGAGTTCAGTGTGGTGGCCCACATGAGTGGGTGATTGCAATGCAGTAGGAGAAGGGACAGTGAAGGCTGTGGGTTTACTCCTACTCACACCCTCAGCTGGCTGGACCGCAGGGCCCGTTTCCTGGGGGTGTGGCTCTAATCGGCTGCACTTCTTTCCAGATGCTTCCCAGCCTGCCCTCCGCGTCTTCACTGCTTTATCTCAGCTGCCCATGACTTAAGTCCCTCTCATGCCCACAACTCTCCTGGAGTTTTCTCCCTGCCAAGGACATCCCCATCCTCCCGACTATCCAACTCAAACCCTCAGAGGCATCTGTGGCTTCTCTTGCTCCGTCCTCTTGCTTCTCAGTCCAGCTGCAGGTCCTGTCCCTCTTCTTGGACATCAGCCTTTGCTTAGATACCTCCAGGAATGGGAAACTCACTTACTGGTAAAGTAATTCATTCCTTCATTCTAATAGCCTTAAATTTCTTCCTCTTAACCTCAGGTCTTTGCGCATGCCATTCCCTCAGCTGGAGCGCTCTCCCAACTCCACCCCAGCCTCTGCTCTCCACTGCCTCTGACTCTCCGCCAGGCCTCACCTCTAGGGAACCATTGCAGACCCTTCCTCAATCTGGGGCACGTGCTCCCCCTGGGTCCTGACAGCCTCAGGCCTGTGGGCAGTAAGGTCTCTCTGGGCATGGTGCCTTTAAATGACCCAAGGAGGGGACTTCTCACCCTCCTGCCTGGTGCCAGGTATGCAGGGACCCCAGATGATAGTTGGAGTTTTGGCAGGTGCTTCTAGGCTGCTGGTTGAGGAGCTTGCCCAGCCTCTATTGCCTCACACATGCCAGCATCGCTGCTGTGGGTAACCTGAGGCTGGCGACTGCACTGCATCTGCTTCTATGTCCCCAGGCCCAGCAGGTGCCAGCCCAGAGCTGATGCTGAGTACACATCTGTTGAGTGAATGCAAGGGTGACCCCAGTCCTTGTCCTAATAACTCATCTGTGGCCTCCATAGTTCTCTTCCAGCATGGGCTCTGCTTCCCACATGTAAAAGGGGCATGTGCCATCTCCCAGGGTGGTTGTGAGTCCTAAATGAGAAAATAGTCTGGGGAGCCTCAGTTTCCCCATTGGTAAAATGAGCGACGGCATCTGCCATCTCCAAGTGCACATGAGCTATAGCATCAAGAATTGTAGGGCTGGGCCTGACCTAGATTCTGGAGCTGCAGGGCCAGGGATGAGCCCCAAAGGCCAGAGCCCCACGCCAGGCTGCCCCTGCAGCCAGAGCTGCCACCTCAGCATTGGTGCCCAGCACAGACCAGCTGTTTCCTGCATCAGCCACCCCGCCTGGGAGGTCTCCAGCTCTTGAAAGGTGGGAAGAGAGCTCTGGGGACCTTGCCAGGCAGCCAGCGTGGTCTTGGGGCTGCAGGTGCCTGGAAGGGAGGGTGCAGGATAGCATCTTCATCAGCAGATCCCAGGGGCCAGGTTCCCTGGAACTGCATCCCCTCTGATCCTGGCTCCTGGCCCTGGAGCTCTGGCAGGCTGGCTAGGCCAACGGCATCAGCGGCAGCTTTTCCTGTTCCTGATGTGGCTGTGAAGGGGAGGGGCAGCCGGAGAGAAATACTGAGAGTTCTTTTTTTTTTTTTTTGATGGAATCTCACTCGGTTGCCCAGGCTGGACTGTAGTGGTGCCATCTCAGCTCACTAACCTTCGCCTTCCGGGTTCAAGCGATTACCCTGCCTCAGCCTCCTGAGTAGCCAAGATTATAGGTGACCACCACCATGCCTGGCTAATTTTTCTATTTTTAGTAGAGACGGGGTTTCCCCATGTTTGCCAGGCTGGTCTCAAACTCCTGAGCTCAGGTGATCCACCTGCCTCAGCCTCCATAAGTACTGCGATTACAGGTATGAACCACTGGGCCCGGCTGGCAGTTCTGACTAGTTCTACAAATAATGACTAGAGGACTAAAAGCTTGGGCAAGTGCTCAAAGTACCATTAGGATGGCAATGCTCAGGACGCCACCTGGCAGGGAGCGAGGGCTGCAAGAGTGAGCCATGACTGTGGCAGGAGGAATTCCAAGGTGGCCCCAAGATCCTGCACCCTAGTGTACCATCCAGTATAATCCAGGGGATGTGGGCCCGCCGTGAATCTGCGGGGATTTTGCGGCTGTGACTAGGTTATCTCCTGGTACTGTGGACTTTAAGAAAGGGGGATTATCCTGGGTGGGCCTGGCTAATCTTCGGAGGCTTCAAACCGACCGGGCTCCTCCAGGAGGGAGGGACTTTACAGGAGGGACCGTTCTTGCTGCTCTGAAGATGGGGCTCCACCTGGCAGGGACCTGGGCGGGAATTCTAGCTGCCGAGAGCAAGCCCTGCCAGCAGCCCTGGGAGACCAAATTCCACCGAACCTGAGAGCTTGGAGGAAGCCCCCGCGTTTCGGATAAGATCACAACCCAGCGGACACCATCACTGCAGCCTTGTGAGTTGCTGAGGACCTAGCTGAGCCCTGCCCGGACTTTTGCCCTGCAGAAATGAATACATGGATGTGGGCTGAAGCGGATCATTCCTTACACAGCATAGGAAACTAACACCTAAGGAAAAGGGGTGGCCTCTGACTCCTTCCTCTGGCCTTCCACGTCCTCGCTGGCGCCCCGTCCCTTCTGTCTGGTGCTATCTGCTCTTGTGCGAGGCCTTCTCCTGCTCCTGGTGCCCACCCATAAAGCCCCATGCATCCTGCCAGGCTGTGTTCAACCAGGCCTGGAGGAGCCTTCCCTGACCCCAGCGACCCCCAGGGCACTGCCGATTCCTGGGCCAGCCTGACTCCAGCACGGGTTCTGCCTTGAAGGGTCCTCCTCCTCCACAGTGTGTGTTGAATGAATGGATTTTAAACTACAATTGACCCTTGAACAACATGGGTTTGAACAGTGTGGGTCCACTTACACATGGATTTTCACCCACCTCCGCCACCCCTGAGCCAGCAAGATCAGCCCACTTCCTCTTCTTCCTCAGCCTGCTCATGGAGAAAACGATAAAGATGAAGACCTTCATGGCGGCCGGTGTCCACAGTGAGTACATCTCTTCTTTCTTATGATTTTCTTCATGTTTTCGCTAAAGGTAGATTGTCAGATTCTTCCTTCATTGTTAGAACACAGTATGTATTTGTGTTCAGTGACTGTTGATGTTATCAGTAAGGCTTCTGGCCTACAGTAGGCTCTTAGTTAAGTTTTGGGGGTGCCAGCCGGGCACGGTGGCTCACACCTGTAATCCCATCACTTTGGGAGGCCAAGGCGGATGGATCACTTAAGGTCAGAGTTTCAAGACCAGCCTGACCAACATGGCAAAATCCTGTCTCTACTAAAAAATCCAAAAATTCACTGGGCGTGGTTGTGCGCACCTGTACTCCCAGCTACTTGGGAGGCTGAGGCAGGAGAATCACTTGAACCCGGGAGGCTGAGGTTGCAGTGAGCCGAGATCGGGCCACTGCACTCCAACCTGGGCAACAGAGTGAGACTCTGTCTCAAAAACAAAAACAAAAACAAAACAAAAACACACACACACACACACACAGTTTTGAGGGAGTCAAAAGTCATACACAGATTTTTGGCTGCCCAGGAGGTTGGTGCTCCTAACCCCACATTATTCAAGGGCCAACTATAATTCCTAAGGATTGCTCTGGTGCTTGGAGGCCCTGGGTTCCCCTGGGGCAGGCCTGCACCCAGGAGGGAGGCTGCTGGGACTGGCCACCTGGGACTGTCTCCCTCCTCTCCAGTGTCTCTTGGCAAGGGGGGACTGGCAGGGCCTGCCTTGGGCGCTCCAGCCGTGCCACCAGCCTGCACAGGAAATCATTTCAAGCTGTTCTTTAAGACTGAAAATACCTAAGAGGGCTGATACGTATTTTTCCACGAGTTCTCCGGGGGTAACTAAACAGAAAATTGTTTTGAAAACAGCATTTTTAAAACATGGCATAGGGATGTCATAAAGAAGGGATATCAAAGAAGTAAAAATAAATATACAGAAAATTAGAGGAAAAAAAAAGATCAATGGGGGCCCATGACCAGAGAGATGGACGCTGATCTTTTGATGAACATCATTTCAGGGTCTTCTCTGGGCACATGAAGGTCACCCCCCTCCACACACACACATACCTCCACACTACAAACCCTCCTGTGCCCAGATGTGGACGCATAGCGAGATCATATGATATGTCATGTATAATCTCCTGTGTTATTTTTTAAATCACCTCCATAAGCCTAGGCAGATTCTTGTGCCCATGAATGTGGAGGTGGCTCGTGGATCTCACAGCTCCTGGTGTTTCCTTGTGCAGGGAATCCACTCTCCAGGTGTGTGTTACATAAACACTGCCAACCTCTGCGCATGCAAAGCATTGGACTCCTATGCTAGGCTCCTCGGCGTTAAATGTCTGGACGAACAGCTGTCAGACTTTATAGGCACTCAATAAATGATTGTGGAATGGATTTAGAATTGTCTGTGCCTAAGGATAAGCCTGTTTTTAACATCGATGCCCAGACGGCCCCTCCCTGCCAGCAAGGTGAGTGAAAATCCTGTGTCCATTTTTCCCATCACCGTTGGGAGACAATTTTACCGACCTCATGGTGAAGGGCTCTGTCTCTTCTTTCCCTATCTTTAAGGACTAGGACATGGGGACTCCCCCACTTTTTGTTTTTTTTTTTTGAGACAGTTTTACTTTTGTTGCCCAGGCTGGAGTGCAGTGGCGTGATCTCATCTCACTGCAACCTCTGCCTCCTGGGTTCAAGCTATTCTCCTGCCGCAGCCTCCTGAGGAGCTGGGATTACAGGCACCCACCACCACGCCTGGCTAATTCTGTGTTTTTAGTAGAGATGGGGTTTCACCACGGTGGTCAGGCTGGTCTCAAACTCCTGACCTCAGGTGATCCACCCGCCTCGGCCTCCCAAAGTGCTGGGATGACAGATGTGAGCCACTGCACCTGTCCGGGACCACCTTTCACACAGTTTTGCTGTGGCCCATCTATGTACAGTATTTACGTGTTTTTGTTTTTGTTTTGTTGTTGCTGGTGAATTTCCTGTTCATTTACTTTGTCAGTTTTCTGTTGGGTATTTTTTTCCTCTTATAAAAACAAACAAACCTGGAGAGTTCTTCTTGTGTGACTGGTCCCGAGGCCTGGAGGGGAGGAGGGGCGTGAGCATTTTGTGCAGAAAGTCCGAGGGCAGTGTGACCGGAGCATCCAATGAGGGCGTCCTCGGGTTCCTCACTGTGGCGGGAGGCCTGGCCAGCAGGTCCTGTGAAGAAGTGGAAAGTGGGTTCTGGGAGGGAATTTTTAGTGAAAGGAAGAAGGTTCTCAGACTGCCAACCCTTCATGGCATGTGGAAAGAGAGGTTACTTACCCGAAAGCCAACACCATCACAAGGCAGCCAAAATGGGCAGGGGCCATTGGCAGCCTCAATTTTCTCATCTGTGAAGTGGGTGCTGTGAGCCTGCTTCCCTGCCACATTCGGGCTCGGGTCCTTGGCATCCTCTCCTCGGGACAAGTGGGGCAGCCCTTCCTCAGCTCTGGGCCCCCTGTGCTCCTCCCACCCAGCTTCCGCTCAGCAGAGGACCCTTTAAAGCATCTGCCCCCGCCGGCCCGCTGCTTTGGGAATCCAGCTCCAACAAGAGACTTCGAGCCGCCCCCAGCCCACCAGGGCAATGTTTGGCACCCATGCCGCTCCCTCTGCCAGGGTCACTCCTCCGGCCTGCTCCCAGCTCCCACCCCAGCCCAGAGCTCTTGGCACAGGCCCCTCCCACTGAGAGCTCGCCCTGATGCTCGAGGCTGGGCTGGGGGCCTCCCATCTGTCCCTCCTGAACCCTCACCTCCCTGTGCCCGGGTCTGTCTCTCTGTGCACCCCGGAGGCCACTCTTCCTTGATCACTGCTGTGACCCACCACCTGCCTGAGACCCTGGGAGCTGGCTCAAGTGTGATCGGGGGGCACTGATTAAGCAGGTTATGGGCAGTGCCACCTGGCCGTCAGCTCGCCCACCCTGTCGCCGGGACTGGCTTCCTGGCTTGGCACAGAGTTTGGCTGGCTTTCCCACCGAGAGGCGGCAGTGATGAAGAATGGCCCAGGGACAGTGCTGGGGCTCATGGAAGGGCAATGAGGGTCAGCTGGGCCCTCTGCTTCCTGGCCTTCCACAGAGCCACGGGTCACCTTCTCTGCCTCAGCCTCAGCTGTGCTCCAAGGAAGGGGGTGAAGTTTCCCAATGTCCCACGTTTCCAGGGTGGGAGTTGGGATCTGGGGGCAGTAGAGAGGCAGGGGCGCCATGCTGGGGATGCACTGTTAGAATGGCCATAGTGGCAGCTGCCGTACACTCTTGCCCTCCCTCCCCCAGCCCCACCCAGGCCTGCCTTGTCCCTGACTCACCCAGGCCTGTCTGGGAAGTCCGACCAGAGCCACCATGCAGAATTCAATCATCCTGAGTGTGGAGCCAGGCCCAGCCCTCACTGGCCGCAGCTCGGCCCCCATTTCCCTGGCCAGCGCCCAGCCACAGGGCGGGTGAGAATCCTTGGCATCTTGGCATAGGTTTGTTGGTTCCAGAGTCGGGCTGTGCCGGGGGGTTGTGCTGCTTCCCCCATTTTGCAGACAGGGATGCTGAGGCTCAGTGAGGGTGAGGACTCCCCCGGGTTGCAGAGCCTGCCCAAAGCTGGGTCTTCTGGCTCCAAGTCGGGAGCACACTGCACACCTTCATGCCGTGGGACAGGCCTTGAAGCTCTCCATGAAGGTGTACATTGCACCCCTCGTCGACCAGCAGAGAACCAAGCCTCAGGGATGAGCTCCCGGACAGGTGAGTTTGGGTGGAAAGAGAGGAAGGAGAAACTGATGTAGTTCAGGGATATCTCTGGTGCCGTGGATGGCAGGGCCCCCAGAAATGCCGGTTCAGCCTCAGCAGGAAGGGGTGCCAACCAACCACGGGAGCCCCCAAATTGGAGACCCGCACTGCTCTGTCTCCCCCCAGCTGTAGGTTCCCGCAGCAGGGCCCTGGGTGAAGCGGTCACCATCCTGCATGTTTCGGGGCAGCAACATTCCCAGGCACCTGCTCACTTCCTGGGATCGAGGGAAGACCGAGGCACAGACCCCGGCCTCAAGAAGCGCGAGGGGAGATAGGCAGGCAAACAGGCACCCAGTGAGGGGCAGTGGTGATCCTGACGAGCTGTGCGTTCAGCTGACTCTAATGGGCATTGGGAGGGTCGGTCTTAGCTGTCAGCTTGGTTAGGTGACGAGCCCAGGTATCCAGTCGAACATGAATCCAGGTGTTGCTCTGAAGGTATTTGTGGATGTGATTAAAGTCCATAATCAGCTGCCTTTAAAGGAAATTGTCCTAGATCACCCGGGTGGGCCTGATCCAGCCAGCTGAAAGGCCTAAGAGTGGAATCAATCCTGGGGGTAGCAGCTGCAGCCCATCTGAATTTCCAGCCAGCCCTGCTGATGACAGGCCCCCACAGACTTTGGACTCACCTAACTGGCTCCATGATCCGCTAAGCCAATTCCTTGCGATAAATCCCTTATGATAAACCTCCTACTGGCTCTGCTCCTCTGGTTGAACCCTGACTGATACTATTGTCTTAATCCAGCCAGGAGAAGTAGGCTTCTTCAACGATTCTTTCATTCCACGATTATTTGTTGAGCACCTACTATGTGCAGTCTCTGGAAGGGCTCAGAGTCTAGCAGAGACCACACAGTTAAAATCTTTATCCTTGCCTCCAAACGGGGAGGCTCATGATCAAACAAGCCCAGAGGTCAAGGGTGGATCAGGTGCCATTGCACTGTATTTGAAGAGGTGAGGTCGTCTCTAGCCTTATCTAGGGAGTCTCTCTGAGGGCACAGGTGTCAGACAGGCTGGAGTTATTCAGGCAGGCCCTCCGCAAACCCTTTCACCCTTTCACTGTCTCTGAGCCTCAGCACCCCTCCCCACCATCTGAATAGATGGCACCTGAGCCGTGCTTGTAGCTGCTTAGTTTCTGCCTGTGCCAGGGGCTGAGAGGCAGCCTCCCTCCCTCGCTCCCATGGACAAGCGTCCATCCTGGCCTGGGTTTGACTTTGTGGCATCAGATGGAGGACAATACACGGCAAAGGATTACCTCTGGAAACGGATCTGATTTAGGGTCTCGTCTTTCCTACTGGCCTACTGGCTGCAGGGCCGTGTGGGGCCTCAACACCGTCAGCAGCTTAAGACAGGCCATTTGTATACCCCTCCTCCATGCCTCAGGGTCCCCAGACTTGGCCTTGCAGAGGCCACAGCTGGGGGGAGGGTTGGGACCTGGACAGTGTTGTGCTGGTAAATGTGGAACAACCAGCCCTGCAGGACAGAAGCCTTGGTTTAAAATGTTTGTCACTTCCACAATGTGAATACTTCCACCGCAGCCCATGTCCAGTTACCAACGCGGGGTACTGCGTGTGGAGCTGGAGAGAGGTAAGTCAATAGCTTCTCCACCAGGCCGGGCTTCTCTCAGGCTCGAGGCTGGAGGTGAGTGAGCTCCCCCTGGGAAGGGGCTGGGCTGCCGCGGGAGGAGCTGTCTGGGGCAAAGAGGGGCCCACTGAGCCCAGGACCGTGAGGCCAGCCTGGCTCGCTGGCTCAGCCGGGAAGATTTCCCTAAGAGTCACCACTCTGTGCAGAACTCTTAGCAAATGTTTGTTGAGTGATGCATGATGGATGTGAAGACATTGACTCACATCTTGCTCTGACCTCTGAGTCAGTCTGTTTGGTGTGAAAGAACCAGCTTTTCTGCTCTGTTTGCTGGAAGCATCTGAACACCTCCTGGGGCCTCCTGCTCTCACCCTTCTCCCCTTCTCTGGGAATGTCCTGAGGGAAGGCCTCTGGGCTTGGCGTTTCACACAGCCTCTTGCCCACCTAACCTCAGGCGTTCTTGCAACAGCCCGTGGAGGTAAACAGCCGTGTGTCTCAGTTCCACCACTGACCACAGGCAGGGCCTTGGGTTAGGTGCTCATCCTCCCTCACCATTAGTCTCCTCTTTTTAAAAATAGAGGCAGTAACAATATCTGCTGCATAGGCTTGGTGAGATGACTTCATGGGGTAACATATGAAAGCTCCTAGGCTGGATGCGGTGGCTCACGCCTGTAATCCCAACACTTTGGGAGGCCGAAGCGGGCGGATCATAAGGTCAGGAGTTCGAGACCAGCCTGACCAACATGACAAAACCCTGTCTCTCCTAAAAATAGAAAAATTAGCCAGGCATGGGGGCAGGCACCTGTAATCCCAGCTACTTGGGAGGCCGAGGCAGGAGAATTTCTTGAACCCGGGAGGCGGAGCTTGCAGTGAGCTGAGATTGCACCACTGCACTCCAGCCTGGGCAACAGAGCGAGACTCCGTCTGAAAACAAAACAAAACAACAAAACAAAAAAACACCTAGCATGGGGCTGGGACACGGTGAGGACGATTAAATGTGCATATCACCCTCGTTATTATTGCATATCATCATCACCAGCAGCACCAGCAGCACCGTCATGACCACCATCAGCACTACCACCACCACCACGTCAGCACTGCCACCCGCATCATCGTTGCTACCGTCCTTGTAAACCAAGAAGTATCTGAGACAAGTCTCGATCAATTTAGAAGTTTATTTTGCCAGGGTTAAGGACATGCTCAGAAGAAAAGAACACAGATTCACAAAAACAGACTGTGGCCTGCGCCATTCTCCAAAAATGATTTTGAGGGCTTCAGTATTTAAGGGCTTCAGCAGGCTGGAGGGGAAAAGGGGAGGGTGTGGTTGCATTAGTGAATCCTTGTGTTGCAAGAGAAAAGCAGCAGGTATGGAAATAGCCAATTAGGTATTTGTCTTGTGCTCATAGAGTTGCTATCTGTGTAAATAACTTTTTATCTGTAGCTCTCTGTCTGCTTAGGAACAAAAGGAAAGGCAACTTCTTGCATGGCTTTCAGCCTAATGTTCTTCCTGTTGACATAGTGAATTATGCTCCCAAGATTTTATTTTCCTTTCACTTTTCTCCTCCCACTCCCATTGAAAACAAACCTTTCAAAGAAAGCATCTTAGAAGAAAAGTGAGTCTCTGGTCTTGGGTTTTGTCTGATCTCTCTCGTGGCTAGAATGGTTTATTCTGAGATGGCTTAGGTCCCGGTGGTTAAAGGAAGCTCACTTTTAGTAGGTTGTGTAGTCTTGAGTCTCACAAAGAAAAATAGGGGAGGAAAAGAGAAAAAAAAAATGGGAGGAATAACCAAAAAAAAAAAAAAGGAAAACGATTCTGGAAAACTGACATAGGCCCTATCCCTCTGAAGTCCATACATCAGTCAGTGTGCAGGGACGAAAGTAGCTTATGTATTGATATATAAATATGTCGCTGTTATTTTCTTCCAAAGTTTGTCTAGCTTCAGTTCGCAGGGCTTAAAGAAAGGCACAGCTTTAATTTTTTTGTGATTCTAAATCAGGAGAAAATGGAAAAGAAAACAATGAAAAGAAATAAAAAAATTGAAAATATTATTTTGGAGACTTGTAGTCAGGAAAAATTTTAGGATTCAGACCAAATTGTAGAAAAATAATAAAAATTGAAAAATCCTGGACAAGGCTACAATCTAATAACAAGTCTACTATAGTTTTTCTTGAAACATAATTTTTCTCTTTCCAATTCCCCAATGTTGTTAAAGACAAAATCATAGTAGGACCAATTTATTTGTAAAATTACATTTTAGTTTTATTATAGTTAGCTTGATTATTTGCATAAAGTGCAGCAAGAATTATCTGCCGTATAGGCTTTAAAAAATTTTTGCTTGGCTGGAAGGTTTTTCCTAAGGAATCTAAGATTAGACCTTTCCAAAAGGCTCGAGCCCAGCCAAGGATTTATCTGTGCCTGCAGACACCTGTATGAATTGGGTGACTTCTCTTTTCAAGGTCCCAAGAAAATCTGGGGATCCTGGGCCTGTCAGAAAGTGACATTCTTACTCTCCACAGGTCAGGACCTTGTAAAGGACAAGGTATGAGGTCAATTTTTCCAAGGGGCTTTTATTGGCTCTACAGGTCAGCTTCATTTTCTCAAGGCAATCTGAAGATGTCATTCTAAGCAAAGCCTTGGTAAAATAACCAGTGTCTCCAATTATGTCCTGCGATAAGATAAAACAAATTCTGATTGAACCTTATGCAAATAACTATATTGCCATAGATTAAGAATACTGACAGGTAGTTTTCAAATTTTGGAGAAATTAAGTAGAGAGAAAGGAATTATGTTTTAAATTTTGCTCATAAAAGTTTACCTTACTCAATTGTTGAAAGGTGTCAATAGCTTAAAAGAAGAAAAACAAAGTAAAAATAATCAACGAATGTTTTAAACAAAGAGTCATGAAAGATTATTTCAGGCCAGGCACAGTGGCTCACATCTGTAATCCAAGCACTTTGAGAGGCTGAAGCAGGCGGATCACCTGAGGTTGAGAGTTCCAGAACAGCCTGACCAACATGGTGAAACCCCATCTCTACAAAGAATACAAAAAAAATAAAAAAAAATTAGCTGGGTGTGGTGGTGGGTGCTTTAATCCCAGCTACTTGGGAGACTGAGGCAGAAGAATCACTTGAACCCAGGAGGTTGCAGTGAGCTATTGTGCCACTGAACTCTTGCCTGGGTGACAGAGCGAGACGCCGTGTAAAAAATAAGTAAATAAAAAATTATTTCAGGCCAGGCATGGTGGCTCATGCCAGTAATTCCAGCACTTTGAGAGGCTGAGGTGGGCAGATCATGAGGTCAGGAGTTCAAGACCAGCCTGGCCAACATAGTGAAACCCTGCCTCTACTAAAAATACAAAAATTAGATGGGCGTGGTGGCACATGCCTGTAATCCCAGCTCCTTGGGAGGCTGAGGCAGGAGAACTACTTGAACCTGGGAGGTGGAGGTTGCAGTGAGGCAAGACTGCACCATTGCACTCCAGCCTGGGCAACAGAGGGAGACTCCATCTCAAAAAGAAAAAAAGATTATTTCAATCTGCTGTTAGTTCAGTCCATGGAATTAACTCCTGTTCTGCTCGATACTGGGTCAGCAAACTTTATGAATACATCAGCTGTCCATGAGAACCCTGGAAGTTTTTATCTCTATTCCAATGGCACAATCTTTAAAGTTATCAGAGTACTTCTTGGAATTCTATAGCTGATTATAAACCATGCTATGAAAGGATTAAAGTAAAATAATTGGATGTCAGAAGTCTTAGAACAGCCATAGTTAAAGACACAATTGACAAGGAAATTTGGTTATTTCTATGGCATACAACAATTTAACATAATCATAATTGCTACTGATAACATATGTTAAGATATACCAGAGGCCGGGCGCAGTGGCTCACGCCTGTAATCCCAGCACTTTGGGAGGCCAAGGCAGGCGGATCACGAGGTCAGGAGATCCAGACCATCCTGGCTAACACGGTGAAACCCCGTCTCTACTAAAAATACAAAAAACTAGCCGGGCGCGGTGGCGGGCGCCTGTAGTCCCAGCTACTCGGAAGGCTGAGGCAGGAGAATGGCGTGAACCCGGGAGGCGGAGCTTGCAGTGAGCCGAGATCGCGCCACTGCACTCCAGCCTGGGTGACTGAGTGAGACTCCGTCTCAAAAAAAAAAAAAAAAAAAAAAAAAAAAAAAAGATATACCAGAATCACAGGAATCTGGTACAATTTTGGAACACATACTAATAGCACATTTATATATATATATATAATCCAAAGAAAGCTAAGTACCGTTTCATATTCAACAATGCTTCCTGTATGATTTTAACATACCAAATAAGCTGTATATGTCTCGTTTGAACTTCAGGGACCTAATATCAAAATAATGAATGAGGTCCAAAAGACTGAATTAATCATTTAATTCTGGAAAGCTTGTCAAACAGCAAAGGTTTAAAACTCTTGATGTCACAAAACAGGGTCACAGGTCATTGTATCATTCATTTATTTAGACAAACTGCTGACTCAAGTGTTTATTTTATTTTATTTATTTATTTATTTTTTGAGACAGAGTCTCGCTCTGTCGCCCAGGCTGGAGTGCAGTGGCCGGATCTCAGCTCACTGCAAGCTCCGCCTCCCGGGTTCACGCCATTCTCCTGCCTCAGCCTCCCGAGTAGCTGGGACTACAGGCGCCGCCACCTCGCCCGGCTAGTTTTTTTGTGTGTTTTTCAGTAGAGACGGGGTTTCACCGTGTTAGCCAGGATGGTCTCAATCTCGTGACCTCGTGATCCACCCGTCTCGGCCTCCCAAAGTGCTGGGATTACAGGCTTGAGGCACCACGCCCGGCCCTCAAATATTTTTTTTTAAAGGCAAAAACTTTTACTCTTTGAGAGGAGGCTTACTTTCCCAAACAATACGACCTAATGAAGACAGCATGAGGTCAATAAAATTTGTCTCTCTCTCTCCTGGACCCCCCTCCTTTTTTTTTTTTTTTTTTTTTTTTCTTTTTTGGTGTTGCTGTTGTTTTCTCAAAGGACAGTTACACACAAATCTGGTTCAGAAGACAGAAAAACAAATTTCACCTCTACATGAATATGTCATTTATCCTGCCAAATTTAATCAAATAAACAAATCTTTTCTTTATCTTGACCATTAAGATATACTTTCTATAAGCCTTTTTATAATCTTTTATAATTTTTTTTACTTTTACAATTTATTTAAAAAATGAATCCCCAGTATTTATACAATTATTATTATTATTGAAGAGTGGGCTAATGCTCCCAGAAACCTTGCTAATCTGACACGGAGGCCCAGATACTGGTCTTATATCAGTGTGCTTTTGATGTTCATGTTTAATTTGTAGAGAAACTGAACTAAATTTTGTCTCTCAAAATTTGTCTTTACAATCTCATGCACCCACCTCTTCCATGATAGTCCCTTGGCCTTGAGAGGTTGAACGGTTTTAATTTCTGGCCCTGTGTCTCAAAAATGCAGCTTATTTTGATTATCATCTTCTCCTGGGTCTGAAGACGAGACTTTAACTGCTGTCAGTGTTTAAGATTTAGCAGGTCTTGGTGTCCTTTTGGACCCAGCCATCAAATCCTTATAACTTAATAGCACAAGGACTTGAGAAGCAATACAAGGCTGGGCGCGGTGGCTCACGCCTGTAATCCCAGCATTTTGGGAAGCTCACGCTGTAATCCCAGCATTTGGGTGGATCACCTGAGGTCAGCAGTTCGAGACCAGCCTGACCAGCATAGTGAAACCCCATCTCTACTAAAAATACAAAATTAGCCAGGCGTGGTGGCACACGCCTGTAATCCCAGTTACTTGGGAGGCTGAGGCAGCAGAATTGCTTGAACCTGGAAGGTGGAAGTTGCAGTGAGCTGAGATTGTGCCATTGCACTCCAGTCTGGGCAACAAGAGCAAAACTCTGTCTCAAAATAAATAAGTAAGCAATACAGAAAGTTACATGGATATAATAATTTTTTAAAATCTCAGTTTTAGTAAGCAAATAAAAAACTTAATAATGATGACATAGGAATTATTTCAACAAAACATAAAATATGGCCAGGAGCAGTGGCTCATGCCTATAATCCCAGCGCTTTGGGAAGCCAAGGCTGGCAGACCACTTGAGCCCAGGAGTTTGAGGCCAGCCTGGCCAACATGTCAAAACCCCATTATCTACAAAGAGTACAAAAATTAGCTGGGTATTGTGGCATGTGCCTGTCATGCCATCTACTTGGGAGGCTGAGGTGGGAGGATCCTTTGAACCAAGGAGGTGGAGGTTGCAGTGAGTCATGATTGCAGCACTGTACTCCAGCCTAGGTAACAGAGAAACAAACCCCAAAACATAAAATATGTTTGTTATGCTAGTTACCAGAAACCAAAACAAAAACAAAAACCCCACCTTCTGCAGTGTGATTTTTTTCCCCTACGGGAAATCCAGTTAGATGACCTTGCAAGTCAAAACTAACGAAAATGGTACTTGAACTAATTAGACAAAGGAAGAGGGTGTCCTGGGTCGTAAGTGAAGGTGTTGGGTTTCATAGAACAATTTAGACATATTAGGAACAGCAAAGAGTACAGAATATTAGAAGAAAATACCCTTTAGGGCCGGGCGTTGTGGCTCACACCTGTAATCCCAGCACTTTGGGAGGCTGAGGTGGGCCGATTGTATCACAAGGTCAGGATATCGAGACCATCCTGGCCAACATGGTGAAACCCTGTCTCTATTAAAAATACAAAAATTAGCTGGGCGTGATAGCCCACGCCTATAATCCCAGCTACTTGGGAGGCTAAGGCGGGAGAATCGCTTGAACCAGGGAGTCGGAGGTTGCAGTGAGCCAAGATCGCCCCACTGCACTCCAGCCTGGCAACAGAGTGAGACTTTGTCTCAAAAAAAAAAAAAAAAAAAAAGAAAGAAAATTACCTTTAGACCTTTAAGATAAAAATCTTTAGCATCAGATCACAACAATAGTTAGAATCTGAGGAAAAAAGTGAGAGGAGTTGAGAAAAAAGTTGAAGGGGAGAGATTATCTCAGACCTTCTCAAATGGGAGAGAAAGCTGAAAATAGCATGTCGATGAAGAGTCAAACTCTGTAAAATATTTAAAGAGGTGTATTGTGAGCCAGATGTGAGGATCATGACCCTTGACACAGCCCCAGCAGGCACTGAGAACACCTGCCTGAAGTGGCTGGCTTACAGTCTGATTTTATGCATTTTAGGGTGTCAGTGTCGAAGAAAATGATGAGACAAGTCTCAATCATTTTAGGAGATTTATTTGCTGACCTTAAGGATGTGCCTGGGAGACACGTCTATGCCTTTCTCTGAAGATGATTTTGAGGGCTCCAAATTTAAAGGAGAAAGGGTGGGATATTGAGAAGCACACAGTTTTCACATTTAAAAAAGGGGCAAAGGGAAAACACGGGAAATGTGCATTTTACATAAGAGAACACTGACAAAAGCAGTAGGGGAGCAATCAGATATGCATTTGGTCTGGCAGTGGCAGGGGGTTGGGCAGGATGACTACACCTGTAAAGATAAGCTATCAATTTGCATTGCCATGATGAAGTTTTAACAGCTCACTAGGAATTTACTTCTGGGCCAAATATAGGGGAGGCAGGTAGCTTTTCATCTTGTAGCCATCTTATTCAGAAACCAAATGATGGAGGCAGGTTTGCATGACCCAGTTCCCAGCTTGACTCTACCCTTTGGCTAAATGAGCTTGGGGATCCCAAAATTTAATTTCCTTTCACAGGGGGAACTGAAGTTACAGGCAGATGTCAGTCAATACATAGAAGGTATACATTGGCTCAGTCTGGAAAGGCAGGAGCTCTGCAAGTGGGGGCTTCCAGATCCTAGGTGGATTCAGAGATTTTCTGATTGGCAATTGGTTTAAACAGTTGGGATTATGATTTAAAGACCAAGAATCAATAGAAAGGATTGTCTGGGTTACGCTAAGGGATTGTGGAGACCAAGGTATTTTTATGGTGCAGATGAAGCCTCCAGGTAACAGGCTTCAGAGCTCTGATCAGACATAAAAAGGTGCCAGACTCTTAGCTAATTCTCTCCTGGATCAGGGAAAAGATCTGGGAAGGGAGGGGATTCTCTGCAGGTTGCAGATTTTCTCCACCAGAGACAGCTTTGTAGGGCCATTTCAAAATATGTCAAAGGAATGTATTTTGTGGCAAAATACTCCAGTTTCTTCCAGGGCCTGCTATTTCTCATGTGATGCTAGGCTGGCGTCAGGTTGGAATTTGGTGTCTTATTGCTACAAAGAGTCCGTTCTGTCCTTCTTAAGTCTCTGTTTTACTGTTAATGCTGGTTAGCAGTGCTTGAATTCCAAAGGGAGGAGAGTATAATGAGGCATGTCCAACACGCTTTTCATCATGGCCTATGCTAGTTTTTCAGGTTTCGCTGGAATGCCCTTCACTGACTAGGGGTCGGGGGTCCATCAGCTGGAGGCTTAGAATTTTATTTTTGGTTTATGAGCAACATGCAATAAAAGTTGAACTTTTGGGTTAAAAATTAAAATCTCTTGCAATTTTATTAGTAATAAGTAAATACTTTAGGAAAAATTTGTTCTAACCAATTCTTTAGTGTATTAGTGCATTCTTTTACTTTTTGAGACTGAGTTTTGCTCTTGGCATCCAGGCTGGAGTGCAGTGGTGTGATCTCAGCTCACTGTAACCTCTGCCTCCCAGGTTCAAGCAGTTCTCCTGCCTCAGCCTCCTGAGTAGCTGGGATTACAGGTGCCTGCCACCACACTCGGCTAATTTTTGTATTTTCAGTAGAGATGAGGTTTCACCACATTGGCCAGGCTGCATTAGTGCATTTTTAATATCAAGGCCCAATCTTTAGAAAGACTATTATACATAATCTCCTTTTAATTATAGGCAATTTAATCACATAAAGTTTATGTATATATGTACATACACACACACACATATATATAAATTCTCTTTTTATAAACCTTATTAGGACTTGCACAAACCATTTATGATATGCTTGAACTTCCTGCTTTGTCCTAAACATTCTTTTTCTTAAAAAAACAATCATTTTATTTCAGGACAAAAATGTATCATACAAGAGTTTTTTCTCATATAAAATTATTTTTCTTTTAATCTTTCTTGCCAAAAATGCCTCCTTATATGTATAACTGTCTTTACATCTCTCTTATTTACTGGTTCTTTTTACTTCATTTCATAAATAACCTTTGAATTAGACAAAAATTATTTTCCTTTTAATAACACATTTTTTCAAAAAATGTTTTTGTAATATATTTTTTAAACTAATGAATATTTAATATTACTTTAGACTCTTAATTATATGTAAACTTATTTATAAGTTTTTTTTTTTTTTTTTTGAGACCCAGTCTCACCCTGTTGCCCAGGCTGGAGTGCAGTGGCACATTCTTGGCTCACTGCAACCTCTTCCTCCCTGGTTCAAGTGATTCTCCTGCCTCAGTCTCCCAAGTAGCTGGATTACAGGCATGCACTACCATGCCTAATTTTTTGCATTTTTAGTAAACATGGGGTTTCACCATGTTGGTCAGGCTGGTCTTGAACTCCTGCTCTCAGGTGATCCACCCACCTTGGCCTCCCAAAGTGCTGGGATTATAGGCGTGAGCCACCGCACCCAGCTTATTTATAGTTATTTATTCTATTACATTTACCTAATTAGTTATTATTTTTATTTATATTTTGTATTTTAATTTTATTATTTTTTATTTTTTAATTTTTTTTCAAGATGGAATTTCGCTCTGTCACCCAGGCTGGAGTGCAGTGGCATAATCTCAGCTCACTGCAAGCTCCGCCTCCTGGGTTCATGCCATTCTCCTGCCTCAGTCTCCCGAGTAGCTAGGACTGCAGGCACCCGCCACCACGCCCGGCTAATTTTTTTGTAGTTTTTCAGTAGAGACGGAGTTTCACCATGTTAACCAGGATGGTCTCGATCTCCTGACCTCGTGATATGCCTGCCTCGGCCTCCCAAAGTGCTGGGATTACAGGCGTGAGCCACCGTATTTTTATTTTTAATAGTTTACTTAGATTTCTTATGAAAACTGGGATAGTCATTATTTAAAGTTATTCTCCTGTTTTAACCATTTTTATAGCCTGTGAATATCAGGCATTTACTTAAGTGAGAAACTTAAGGTTAAATAAATGGGATTTTTGCCAATAACTCAGGATTTAGCTGTTTTCATTTAATAAACAATATTAAATACTCTACTTATCAACAATTATTCAAGGGTCATTTGACTTCAGGCTGGATTTATAGTTTTATAACCTTCATGCTAAACCTTGACACCTTATAATATCTAGCAGAGATAAATATAAAATTTGATCAATAAATTTAAACATTAAGGTATGCTGATAATTATGAAGACATCTCTAATTTTATTTTACTAATAATTTTAAAGCCAGCTTATTTATAAAAGGTTTACTTAAGTCACATTAACTTGAAAAGCATTAGGGCTTATTACTTAATTTATGAGTACTTTTATTTTTAAGCCAATTTGGTAACTTGTGACCATAGCACACGTACACACATGTAAACACATTTAAGCATATGCATACATATATACAAAGATCCTGCAGCTTTTACTTCAGAACTCTAGCCATGAGATATCAATACAAACTCACGAGTATGCAAAAAAACAAAACAAAACAAAACAAACCAGATGCCAACTGGTTTTTATCTCAACACCAGTAGAAAGTTAATAGCAGACTTAAAGCAGGTAGAAAATAAAATAGAGAAATAGGCAGAGAACTTAGGCACCCTATAGTTGCAGGTCCAACTTTGAGCTCTGAATTTTTCTTGATGAAATTTGCCTATCAGTTTAAAATCTGCACAAGAACAGACCATCATATGTAACCAGCTGGAGTACTAGAAAACCTGGCATGTTTTTGGCTTTCCCATTTTTTTTTTTAAACTTAATTATCCTCATGCTTTCTTAGGATATGAAAGAAAGCTGCAACAAATTAAAAAAATTATCTTTTGTGGAGACAGGGTTTCACCATGTTGTCCAGGCTGGTCTTGAACTCTTGACCTCAAATGATCCAACTGCCTTGGCCTCCCAAAGTGCTGGGATAACAGGTGTGATCCACCATGCCCAGCCCTACAACAACAAATTTGAGAGAACTTCTTAAATTGTTGTTTGATTCTGTAGGAGTAATGTCACCTGGGGTGCCCACATAGGAGGGACCCCCTTAACCACAGCATTTACCATGACCTGGGTAATAGGCATATTCTATGGGTGCATATCCTGGTCATCATAAAGCCAGTCGTAAATGGCTTGCAGCTTGCATACGAAGCATATCAGTTGCTTCATCTGGGGTGCTCCAGTTGGCATTTATAGCAAGAGTTGGGCAGTCCCCTTCTCAGGGTAATCAGACTCTATGGTGGTTTTCATCCAGTCTTCCAGGCCGGCCGTTCCCTCAGGCATAACCTCCTGTGCAGCTGGATCACATATACTGATCAGGGAGTGTTCAGGAGTGAGCTGTGGGTCCTGCATCAACCCAAACGTGCCCTTTCATTCTGTAGCAGTTAAAGATACTGTCCATGAAGTAGTTACTCTCACAACCATTTTAGTAAAAGTTGTGCAGGAAGCTGATGACACCAATCTGTAAAATGGAACAGTTCCTTGACACGACACCCTCTGGGTTTCAGAGTTAGTTGGTTTTTCCCTTTCTCCACACGGACTGTCTTCTTGGTGCCCACAGGTCTCAGAGGTACTTTCTGCTGCCCTGGCTTAATTTTTCCTTTTGTGGATAGCTTTGAGGCTGGTGATCTGAGTCCAGACAGACCACATCTGAGTTTGGTCCAGCCTCAAGGCTCCCCACCCCAGGCCCAACGTTTCATTTGACCTCCAGTTTGGCTGTTACAGATAACAGTAACCAAGGGGCTGAGTATGTTGCTTTATGCATCCAGTGAACCAACTCAACAGTGTGACCCATCTCCAAATTCCACTGGTGACTTTGGCCTTCAGTGACTGAGGCAGCCCAGCTGCAGCTCCATAACCATGGGACTCTTAGTAAGCACCTGCTGTATGCTTAGCTGCAGCTCCATAACATGGGACACTTAGTAAGTACCTCCTGTATGCTTAGCTGCAGCTCCATACCATAGGGCACTTAGTAAGCACCTGCTGTATGCTTAGCTGCAGCTCCATAGCATGGGACACTTAGTAAGCACTTGCTGTATGCTTAGCCTGGGCTGCTTCCAACTTGTTTTATCTCCTCCTGCCACCCCTGACAATCTAAGCAGATGGCTCCTGTTGTCTTGAAGAAGAGGAAACTGAGATGCAGAGAGATGAAGTGACTTGTCCAAGGTCATGCAGTGACCCAGTGTCTGAGCCAGGATTGGGACCACTTTGCCAGATGCTGGCTAGAGAAGATGGTGCTCTGCCTCCCATAGGCACCCCTGAGTCACCAGCCACAGTGCAGAGTGTAATTAGGCCTGACTCATGCAGTCATTATACGGGTTTTAATTATCCACCACCTCGTCCTGGTGTCCTCTTTGGGCCAGTTATGGAGGCCATGGGACAGGCCTTCTGGCTGGGGTGTCTCCTTGTATCTGTCTGGCAAAGAATTGAAAAAATGTGGGGGACACGCCCAACAGTGGCTGAAGCAGAAATAATGGGTGCTGTGCACAGTGACACGGAGACCTTGAGTTCTCTCCAAGAAACTTAACTGCAATTCAGCAACTGGAATTCCCAGTTTGGCCACCAGCATGGAGGGTGGGCAGGGCCCACCTAATGACTGCCTGGATTCCAGCTGGCGCCAGAGGGCAGGGTCCAGGGCTTGGAGTCCAACAGTGGGGGTGGTTCAGGCTCCTTTCAGCTCTGTGGCCCCAGACCAGCCCCCTGGTCTCTCTGTGGGCAAGTTTCTCCAGTTGAGAGGGAAAATACCTGCCTCATTGTTGGGGTGCTTATCAGATGGGCTTAAGCAGGTGAAATGTCCAGTGCTCTCTAAGAGCTGTTTACAATGTTTGCCTTGCATCTTCATCTGGTCATTGCATGTAAGCTGTGGTGAGTAGATGCGGCTCAGAGGAACTGGGCAGGTGGACTCCACACCTCACAGGGTTGCTGGGAAGATGGAGGAGGTGACGCATGGGAAGACCTCCCCATAAGTGTTGGCTGCTCCCAATATAATGAGAATGATTCCTGGTGGAGGTCATAACTGTGTTACCATTACCTGCGATGCCTGGAAACATTTTTGCCAAAGGTGGCACTGCCTGTGCCCGGGTTGTGTGTCCTGTCCAGACCAGGTGTGTGATGGGCTCCTTCCAGACTCCTCAGAGGTGCATTTCACAGGTTCATATCACAAGGCCCATTTGGACCCTACCTTGTAGGACAAGCCCTGGTTTTATCCGTCTTGTCTCAGACCTACAACCAACATTTCCTGAATGAACAAATGAACAACTGGACTGTTTATTTAAAATTTTATTCCCGTGAAGACTAAACTCAGGTTGAAGTTTTCCTGGGAAGCTTCACACATCCTCCCCCCAACCTCTTTCTTCACATTTTCAACCGATTTTCTTTTCTTTTCTTTCTTTTTTTCTTCATTTTTGAGCCACAGTCTCGCTCTGTCTCCCAGGCTGGAGTGCAGAGGTGCAATCATAGCTCACTGCAACCTTGAACTCTTGGGCTCAAGTGATCCTCCCGCCTTCCAGAGTAGCTGGGACCACAGGTGTGTGCCACCTAGGTCCACTGTCCAGCTTCTTCCCTGGAACCACAATGCAGGCGGTTTCTGCTCTGACAGGGCCTGCCATGTCCTTGGTGGAGGAGGCGCACCTTGCGGGGACCCACAGCCTCAGCCCCAAGCAAGCAGTCGGCCCTTGTGGCCATGGAGGGCCCCTCTGTCTCTTGATTCCTACTTAAAGACACACCGTGGGTTCCCTTACCTTCCACCGAGTGAGAATCCTAACTGTTCTCATGGTAAATGTCACACCTACTGTGCCTAGGGGTCCATAAGAGACAGGAGAAGGTTCTTCCCACACTAAAGATAAGAAGATGGCAGAAAGATGGTCACCCTCCCTGCCCGAGGCCACTCACATCCAGGAGGCAGCGGAGGAGGGGAAGAGGGGAGGGATTTGAACCCAGGGGAGAGCCTATCTCTTAGGCTGTTCTGACCACCCAGTGAGAGCTGAAGGCCTCTCCTCTGTGGCCTGCTCCACCTTACCTGCACCCCTCTCTCCAGGCCCCTGCTGCACCCTGGGTGTGGAGGCAGCCACCAACCTCCCAGTTCCTGGCTCAGCCCTGGCACATAAGAGGAGAAAGCGCTGGCGGAATAAGTGGGTGAAGTGATGCCCACGGGTCTCCTTTGTCCTGGCTGCAGCCCCTCTGTGAGGGCACCGCAGGTGGCACCGTCTGAGCATCGGCGTTTCCGGGTGACCACCGTGGGGGTGGTTGTGACACTCATGCCTCTTTTATGTATTAAAAAATGTTTTTTGGGGGCCAGGTGCAGTGGCTCACGCCTGTAATCCCAGCACTTTGGGAGGACAAGGCGGGTGGATCACCTGAGATCAGGAGTTCAAGGCCAGCCTGACCAACATGGCAAAACCCCATCTCTACTAAAAATACAAAAATTGGCCAGGCGTGGTGGTGCATGTGTATAAGCCCAGCTACTCAGGAGGCTGAGGCAGGAGAATTGCTTGAACCCAGGAGGCGGAGGTTGCAGTGAGCCAAGATCGTGCCACTGCACTCCAGCCTGGGTGACAGAGACAGGGTCTAGCTCAGTCGCACAGGCTGGAGTGCAGTGGTGTGATCTCGGCTCACTGCGGCCTCTACCTCCTGGGCTCAAGTGATCCTCCCACCTCACTCCCCTGAGTAGCTGGGACCACAGCTGTGCACCACCATGCCTGGCTAAGTTCTATATTTTTTTCTGGAGATGGAGTTTCATCATGTTGCCCAGGCTGGTCTCAAATTGCTGGGCCCAAGTGATCCACCCGACTCAGCCTCCCAAAGTGCTGGGATTGCAGGCGTGAGCCACTGTGCCCAGCAACTCATGCCCCTTTTAATCCTCATACCAACCCTGTGGGGAAGCTCCTGAGTTCCCATGCTGTAGATGAGGAAACTGAGGCTCAGGGAGGATGAGGCCATACTGCTCAGAAGAGAAGGTGTAGAATCTGAACCCAGGCCCGAATGTCTCCTCAGCCAGAACCCTTTTCCTTCCTAGTGCCGGAGCTTTCTTCCAAGTATCGGGAGACGCTCTCACCTTGGCTGCGGATTCTTTCCATCCCGATGTCTTCCATCTGACTGAGGCTGGGGCCTCCCTCCTCAGCCTCCTGTTGCAGGAGGCTTGCCAGGGTGGGCCACCCCTGGGTCAGAGCAGCCCGAGGGGCCTGGCTGGCTCCCTGTACTGGGGCTGCCTCCGGGAACAAGTTTCCAGAGTTGCAGGTGCTTCAGGAGGAGAGGAGGCCAGGTGAGTGGCCCAGCATGATGCCCGGGCTGCGGGGTTGTCTCTGAGGATAAAGGGACCCCGTGCAGGTGGTCAGGCAGGCAGGGTTCCAGGCTGTTTGGTGATCTTCAGCTGAGACTCTAGGACCATCCCCCGCCAACCCCTTCCTCCTCTGGAGGTTCTTCACACAGGGCGGGGCCAGTGCAGAGCTGGTCCTTCCCAGCTAAAAGCTTCTTAGCAGCAGGAGTTCAGGCTGTACTAACCAAGACCCCAAAGGCCTCCAGGGCTGCCAGACTGAAAGATTGGGACACAGCCCCTGCCAGGAGCCTTTGCTGACATCCCACAACCTCTGGGACGAATCCCAACTCACTTCACCTGACATTCCAGGTTTTTTAGGAGTTGCCCTGGCCATAGTCCATAACCTTGAACTTTGCTTCCCACCGACCCCTTCCTCTTCCTTACCATCTGATTGTCTCTTACTCATCCCTTCTTGTCGAACTCTGCTGTCCTTCAAAATTCTCTTGCTCAGGCTGGGTCAGGTGCCACCCGAGGGTCCCCCAGAGTCCGGAGCCTCCCCCTGCTCCAGCCTCAGTCATACCTGGGGGAGTCATGCCCAGTTTCTGACCTGCCCTCGGCCCCCGGCCCATGAACTCCCAGAAGACAGGGACAGATCTGCCTTGCCCTGGAGTCACAGGTCCCGGCTCCAAGGCACTGAGGGACTCTTCCGTGTTTCATTGAGGAATGAGCGGGAATGTGTTGCTGCTGAGGGCGTGTGTGATTTCTATGTGTGTGGATAATATTGCCAGCTATAATACTTTCCTACCTCTCTGCTATTCTAAGGAATTCCATGCTCGTGATCTCTCTCTCTCTCTCCCTCCCTCCCTCCCTCCCTCCCTCCCTCCCTCCTTTTCTCTCTCTCGCTCTTCCACCCTCCACTGTTCCTCCCTTCTCCTGGGAAGATAATTTCTACTGGGATTTTACAAAACTAAGATGCTCCAAGGCAGGAAAACAAAAATTAAATCCAGTAATGATGGTGAGGCCTCCAAATGGAGCGCTTGACCTAGGCTCTACTTCCTGAGTGATTTTCTGCTTTTCGAAATGCTCTCACAGAAAATGTAAAAGTGACAGGAAAGTGTAAAGACACAGAGAAACAACCAACCACTCCTAGCTCCATCAGCCGTTGTCGACTGTGACTGGCAGCCTGGCATCAGCTTCCGGTGCTTCCGCGCCTTGTTTAGAGAGTCAAGGTCCCAGAGTTCTCAGTGGTTTCCACTAAACAGTCCACAGTGGGATTTGTCCTTGGGACATCTGCTTTTCTCTCTTCCTTCCTCCCTTCCTTCCTTCCTCCCTTCCTTCCTTCCTCCCTCCCTCCCTTCCTCCTTTCCTCCCTCCCTCCCTCCCTCCCTCCCTCCCTCCCTCCCTTCCTTCCTTCCTTCCTTCCTTCCTTCCTTCCTTCCTTCCTTCCTTCCTTCCTTCCTTCCTTCCTTCCTTCTTTCCCTCCTTCCCTCCCTCTCTCTCTCTCCCTCCCTCCCTCCCTCTCTCTTTCTCCTTCTCTCCCTCCCCCCTCCCTCCCTCCTCCTTTCCCTTCCCTCCCTCCCCCTCCCCTCCCCCCCCCCTCCCCTCCCCTCCCCTCCCCTCCCCTCCCCTCCCCTCCCCTCTCCTCTCCTCTCCTCTCCTCTCCTCTCCTCTCCTCTCCTCTCCTCTCCTCTCCTCTCCTCTCCTCTCCTCTCCTCTCCTCTCCTCTCCTTTCCTTTCGTTTTCTTTCTTAGATGGAATCTTGCTCTGTCACCCAGGCTGGAATACAGTGGCACAATCTTAGCTCACTGCAACTTCCGCCTCCCCGGTTCAAGCGATTCTCCTGTCTCAGCCTCCTGAGTAACTGAGACTACAGGTGCACACCACCATGCCCGGCTAATTTTTGTACTTTTTTTTTTTTTTTTTTTTTTTTTTTTTTTTAGTAGTAGAGACAGGGTTTCACCATGTTGGTGAGGCTGGTCTCAAACTCCTGATCCACCTGCCTTGGCCTCCCAAAGTGCTGGGATTACAGGCACGAGCCACTGTGCCCGGCCGGCACCTGCTTTTTAATGGTGGTGCAGTGCTATGCTCTAGGGGAATAGAATCACGCACTTGCCGCCTTCCTGTTGTTGGGAGTTTCATTCATTTCCCTGTCTTTCCATCTTCCTCCTTTCCCTTTTCTGCCTGTCTATGAGCAATCATTTTTGTTAATATGCCAGATTGTTCCTTCCAGATGCTTTCCTGCAGTCGGGGCTTGATAGCAGTGGGCTCCCCCAGTCCCTCCAAGACTTCTAAGTGACCATGTGTGTGCAGGTCTGGGGAGTGGTGGAGGTGTCAGGTGGCTTCAGAAGGAGACTTTGGTGTAGCCACTCACAGCAGCTCCGTCACCTCTCAATGACTCCACGGGGAGACGATTCCACTTGCAGGGGAGCAGAGAGCATCTCTTCTGAGACATGAGCGCAGGGAAGCTTTGCCAGCCTGTATTATGGAAAGGCAGGCCATTCACTCATCTGCAAGGATGTACTGGGTACCCAGCATGTACAAGAGAACGTGCTGGACACAGCAGACTGTACGGATCACACAAGGCTTGATTCCTTCACTTTGTTGAGCAGAGAGAAGATGTGGACAAAGTCAGATCTGATCAACACAACCACCCTGGCCCCCCAAGAGAAAAAACAAGCTTATTTTGTGAGACAAGTGAATTGTATCAATTACATCATGTTGGAGTGCTGTCACTAATGACAACTTCATTTCCACAGATATACACCGACAGCTTGTTACATGCAATTGGGGAGGAAAAATGAGAAAGAAGGGAAAAGAATATGGCTAACTGAGCTCATTTGATTTTATTTGAACTTATTTTAGTACTAAGCTTATTTCTTTTATTGAATGTAACCTTATTTAATTCTTACTGCACCCCTCGAAGATGGGTCTTCCTGCCCCTGTTTTTCAGATGAGGTAACAATTAAGCCATTTGCGTTAATTAAGCAGCAGAGGCATCTCAGCCTCTGCACTTCATCTCAGCCCAGCACTTCTACTGGGGCTGAGATGAAAATCTCAGCAGGTGTTCTGAGGAGGTGTGGCTCTCCCTGGCTGACAGGGGAAGTCTTAGCAGAGCTTTGTCTTAGAGGAGGAGTAGATGAGAAGGAAAGTGCAGAGAGGGCATTCAGGCCAAGTCAGCGACACAGACAAAGTCAGGTCGTGTGCGTTAAGTGCATGGGTGATGAGTAATGGAGATGTGGCTAAATGCTGTGTGCGTGTGTGTGCGCGCATGCGTGTGCCTGCCTGTGTGTGTGTGTGTGTCTTTGTGTGTGTGAGTGACAGCAACAGCAAAGGGCCCAGCATGAGTGGCGGAGACCAGATTTAGGTAGACTTGGAGGGGTCACTAAGGAATTTCATAGGCAATGGGGAACCATTAACTATCACTAGGCAGGGGAGGAGCCTTTGGGAACCAATCCTGAACTTCATCGTTGCAATGCGTATCTCAGCAAGAATGGGCAGGATGGCATAGTCAGGAGTACTGCCTTATGTTTTAAAGAAGTGGTGAAAATATTTAATATTTTAATATACTTTTTCTTTTTGGAAGATAAATGGATTAGGTCCAGCATTTCACCCTACAGAGGATTTAAATTTTTCATCAGGAATGAGATTTGAGTGTAAGAAGATTAAATGATAGTATACTGAGAAGACCACAGGGTTCAAAACCACCCCCTACAACCCAGGGAAGGGGGGCAGCCAGGCTGGCAAGATCTGAGGCCAGGAGTGCTGGGGCTTTGGGGAGAGCGGCAAACAGAACAGACCTAGACCTATCAAGGTGCTCCCACCAGAGTCCAGAGATCTCACCGCACACATTTTCTCATTCATGCTGGTGCCCAGTACATCCTTGCAGATGAGCAAATGGCCTGCCTTTCATAATACAGGCTGGTGGCGCTTCCCCACACTCATGTCTCAGAAGAGATGCTCTCTGCTCCCCTGCAAGTGGAATTGTCTCCCTTTGGAGTAGCTGGGAGATAACAGAGGCTTCGGTGAGTGGCTAGACCAGTCTCCCCATGAAGTCACCTGGCACCTCCACTGCTCCCCAGAGCTGCACACGGTCACTCAGAAGCCTTGGAGGGGTTGGGGGAGGCCCCTGCTGTCAAGCCGCCACCATCACAGTCACTTTGTCCAAGCTATTCCCCTGCAACCTTGCCTGACCTGCAGAAGCTTCAGAGTGGCCCACTCTTCCTGGGCATGTCAGGAAAACTTTGACATGGCTGCTCTGGCTTCAGGCAAGGTCTAATTTGGTGAAAATTGAAAGCAGTTTGGTGGGGGTGCCAGGGAGAAATGGGGAGAGAGAAAGCCACTGCATTTGATGGATGGCAATGGCTTGGAGCTGGTGTGATGGCCTCTGGATGACAAGGACATTGGAGTTAGAGCCAGAAGGACTGAGGTATGAATCTCGGCACTCCTGGTTTGCAGTTATGGGGACTTGGCACAGACACTTGAATGAAACTTCTTTTGCACAGCTATAAGATGGGCCCCTTAATAAAGGCTGACTTTGTTCTGATCCTTCACTGCCTGTTGGGATGTTCTCAGCATTTTGTGCATGTTGGCCAATTTAACCCTAACAGCAACCACCACAGGCAGATGCTATTGCTAGCTATTAATATCCCCACCTGACAGATGAGAATCTGACAGTGAGGCCCAAGGGGTTTGAGTAATGTGCCCAAGGCACACAGCCGGGGGTGCTGCAGGAGGCCAGTTGTGTACTTGTGGCTTTTCCCCTGGCCACTTTGCAGCACTGGTACAAGAGAGGCCCACAGGTGAACCCCCACCCCACAGCCACCCTTTGTCCCTCAGAAAGGGCTGGCAGAGCCTGCAGGTGAGGGTGGGTGTGGGGAGGGGTGGGCAATGGTCTGCCCTTCATTTCTGTCATGTTGTGGCTGCCACTGGGGAGAAAATGTCAAAAAGCTTCCTGGAAGAAGCAGCTTCCAGGAGCCTTCACCATATCCTTGTCCTGCCAACTGGCCACGAATGGACTGGAAGACTCCCACCGGGTGAGAAGGCTCAGAAGCCATCACAGGGGATGGCAGAGGTGGGAGGGGTACGCACCTCGCACCGCGGGGCTCCAGGAGCCAGACGAAGGACAGGCATTTCTGTACGGCACCCTGTTCTGGGTGGGTCCTCTCAAGGGGCCCCCTTCTTTGTCTCTCCCTCTGTTGCTTTTCTCTGCTCTTCCCTCTTCCCCCCACTTCCTCTTCTCCTCTTTGCTTTTTCTCCTTCCTCTCTCTCCTTCCCCCATGCCTCTCTCAACCTTGTTTCCACTTCTTGTCGCCCTTCTTGCTTCAACAAACGTCAATGCAGTCACAATTCCTGGGCTGAGGCTGGGGGATGGGAGGGAAGTCCTGAGGGCAACTCCCGCCCCCGCCCCCGCCCCGTCACTCCCTCTGCCCCGCCTGCACAGCTTCTCACCACTTCATTCCTGCCCCCACCGCCCCTACCGCCCCTATAAGCCACCAGGTCGCTCCAGTTTGGTGCCAGAGCCTGGGGGCAGAGGCGTGGTGAGGGCTGTGCAGCCTAGGATCCACCTAGTGGCTCTCGCTGGCGTCTCAACTGCGCATGAACCAGCGCTGGAAGGCTCGGCTGGAGGTGTGACCAGGGCAGGGACAGACCTGGCCCACAGCAGAAGAGCCCAGAGTCCCATCCTGCCACGCTACAAGGAGGGAAGAAGGAAAGATACAGTGTCAGCAAAGAGACCTCCCTCGCTCCTACGCCCCGCGCCCCCAAGCCTCGCTTCAGCCTCAGGACAGTCCTGCCCGGACGGTGAGCGCATTCAGCACCCTGGACAGCACCGCGGTTGCGCTGCCTCCAGGGCGGCCCCGGGCTGCTCCCGCTCGGAAGAGCAACGCCCTCCGCCCGGGTATCCCGGACAGCGCACTTGCCGCAGCTTTCCTCGCGCCGCTCTGGGCCTTGCTGGCCGGGTCTGCACCTCCCAGAAGCTGTGGGCGTGCCGCTCAGCCACTCCATCGCCGCACTTTCTCAGGCCCGCGCCAGAAGAAGAGCCATGAGAACCTCAGGGTGCCTGCAGAGACGCTAGCGCCATGGGCCTCGGCGAGACCCTGCTGGCGGGGCTGCTGGTGATGGTGCTGGCTGTGGCGCTGCTATCCAACGCACTGGTGCTGCTTTGTTGCGCCTACAGCTCTAAGCTCCGCACTCGCGCCTCGGGCGTCCTCCTGGTGAATCTGTCGCTGGGCCACCTGCTTCTGGCCGCGCTGGACATGCCCTTCACGCTGCTTGGTGTGATGCGCGGGCGGCCACCGTCGGCGCCCGGCGCGTGCCAAGCCATCGGCTTCCTGGACACCTTCCTGGCGTCCAACGCGGCGCTGAGCGTGGCGGCGCTCAGCGCAGACCAGTGGCTGGCCGTTGGCTTCCCGCTGCGCTACGCTGGACGCCTGCGACCGCGCGATGCCGGCCTGCTGCTGGGCTGTGCCTGGGGACAGTCGCTGGTCTTCTCGGCCGCTGCTCTTGGTTGCTCGTGGCTCGGCTACAGCAGCGCCTTCGCGTCCTGCTCGCTGTGCCTGCCACCCGAGCCTGAGCGCCCTCGCTTCGCAGCCTTCACCGCCACACTCCATGCCATGGGCTTCGCGCTGCCGCTGGCGGTGCTCTGCCTCACCTCGCTCCGGGTGCACCGGGTGGCGCGCAGCCACTGCCAGCGCATGGATATCGTTACCATGAAGGCGCTCATGCTGCTTGCCGACCTGCACCCCAGGTATTGGCCCAGTGCATGCCGACCGGCTCAGGCCAGGGACTCAGGTGCTCCCTGGGCAGTTGGCTCGAGTAGCCTGTGGGCATCATCACCTTTACTCCGCCCAGAGTTCACCAGCCATAGCACTGCCCCTGCATGCTGCTCGCGGGGGTTTCCAGTTGGTTCATTGGTGCAGACACCGTGGGGGCCTCTGCCTCCTGGGATATGTGCTCACAGCGCACAGGGAACTTTGCGCAGAGCGGTGGGGTGTGCATCTCCGGGAGGGGTTCCGCGGGCTCTGCTGTGGACGGCCAGACACACCCCTTCTATGGAGTAGCTGTGGGTCTGAGGCATCTGCTTGTTTCTGCCTGCTGCTGACCCAGTACCCTTGCATGGCCCTGGGCTTCATGTCTTGAGCACGGTCCATCCCCCATGCTTTCTGCTCACTAGTTGGCAGGATTTGTCTCCTGAATCTCTAGCTAGTGTTGCCATTGTTCCAAATTACCTCCCGTAGGGTGTTCCCCTTTTGCCCTCCGCCCCCCACAGAACCCCCAAGAGGCTCTCCTCCCAGGGTGGGCAGACCAGGTAACTTCTCCCTCCCTGAGGGCCCCAGCCTTGCCCCTCCATCAGCAGGCCTGCCTCAGTTCCCTCTGTGTGGAGAAGGATGAGCCGGAGGGAAAGGGGGAGGAGCTGGCCCTTCTTTCCAGTCTTCCTTTATTTCACCTGCAAAAAAGCAAGCCTACCTCTTTTCATTGTTCTTTCTCTCTCCCCCATCCCTCTGTCCTCTTGAGGTTCCAGGCTAAACATCCTGAAACCCTCCTGTCTGCCCTCACTTCGGCCCCTGGGCTCTGGGCCTGGGCTCTGTCCCCACCCTGCCATCATCCCGACCACTGTCCTTTGTCCCCACAGTGTGCGGCAGCGCTGCCTCATCCAGCAGAAGCGGCGCCGCCACCGGGCCACCAGGAAGATTGGCATCTCTATTGCGAGCTTCCTCATCTGCTTTGCCCCGTATGTCGTGACCAGGTGGGTCCCGAGTCCGGCTCCTGTCGTGGGAACAGCTGGGAGGGCTTGGCCTCACTTGAGTAGGACTCTGAGGTCTCCCAGCCGGGTATTGGGAGGGTGGCCATCACCACAGGACCCTCCTCCACACCTGACAGGCTGGGGGCTGTGCTGGCAGCTCCTGGGAAAGACCCTTGGAGAGAGCTGGCACTGGCCCCCATCCTGTCCTATAAATGAGGAGACTCGCCTTGTCCAGGCACAGGCAGATATGGGGTCTGTGAATCAGCACCTGGCTCTTTAAACCGAGGAAGCTTTCAAAATCAGGCAACCTGGGACTAACCCAGACCTTAGACTCCGCATCTCCTGGGTGTGGAGTCGGGAATCTGGGTGGAAGCTCCCGCTGGAGCCTCAGGGCGATAACGCTGCCAGGTGAGTGTTCTTTTTGCTCCTCTCTTTCCTGGAGACCTTGGCCTGAGTGCTTGTCAGGTCAGAATTACCTGGAGTCACAGGTAATTTGGGAAAGGTTGTGGGTAAAGGTTCTGCTGGTACCATTGTCCCAGTGCTGTGCTGAGGGGCAGGGGAGTCTGCAGTCTCTGCCTCCGGGGTTCCTGGGTCACCCACTTGGCCACTTGGTCACTACCTTAGCTCCACTCAAGCAAATGTGTGCACCCTGCCTTGCTGGAAGGCAACATGGTTAGAGGGAGGCACGTTGTTCGTTAGAGAGGGTGACTGCTTGCTATCATGTTTTGCCTTTCTTGGAAGCTCCATGGAATTTTTGGCCAGGCCTCTGCAGCACTCAGGCTGGCTGGGAGGTCTCCACCCTACGTGTTGAGCCACCGCAGGAGGCTGCCCTGAAGGAAGAAGCTCCTGGGAGGGGTCCGTGGCCCTCATCCTCAAGGGGCCCAGGTCCCCACCCCAGGGGAGGGAGCCAGCAGAGAGTATGGTACCAGGATTCTGGCTCTGTTTGTGTAGGGTCCTCCCGGGGTTGCTATCTAATGCCTCACAAGGTCTGCCGGTCTGTCCAGGATGCCCGCCTGTCTTTCCAGGTCACTGGGGTGCTTAGGTATGTTGTGTGTGTGTGGGGCAACAATTGTGTCCCAGGAACCTGGGAGGTCCCAGAGTGCCCATGATGAGTGGCACCAGCTCTGTCCTGCCTACTAGGCTCCCTCTGAGCTCTTTGGAATCAGCACTTGGGACAGGAGCTCTTGGCCACCGATCCCATCTGGCTTAGGGACAGACAGCCAGGTTTCTTGTGGATCACAGGCACCCTCCTTGCTCACATAAAACCTGGCAAAGGCCTCTGGTTCTTAGGAAACTTCATGGGCACAAGTGTGGATGGAGAAACTGTGGCGTCCTTCTCTTGGGAACTAGCTATTTATCTGATTATTGTGCTTGTGTGTATGTGTGCCCATGTGCCTGCTTATGCATGCAGGTGTATGTTGGGAGGTTTCATGTGTGTATTCATACATGCACATGTATGCACATACATGTAGAAGGTGAGTGCTAACATTTCTGGAGCTCCAGCATTTCGTTTTGAAATTTTAAGTGAATGATGAGTGAGACTGGCTCACTCAGCCATGATATTATGTTGATTAATGGGTGTAACCATCATTTTCCCGCATGTGTACAAGGCCCTGACTGTGTGTGTAAGCATGCATAGCGATGAGCGTGCACGCAAGTGTTAAAAGGAAGAATCCCAAACAAAGTCATGAAGCCTGCCTTTGCAGCATTGTTTCCACAATGCTGTTACCAACTCTGGGATCTGGGCAGCTCAGGCTTTCTTCTCCGTGAAAAACGTGGGTACAATATAGCATTAATGAGGATACATATTTCTTCACGCACTCGCTAAACATTTAATGAGCACCTACTCTGTGCTGGGCTTTGTGCCTGGTCCTGCAGTTACAAAATCAAATGGAACACAGGCTCCTCTTGGTTCTGATGGCGGAAGATGCAGGTCAGCAAGACCAGGCAGGTGTTTCAGTGGGGGAGGGGCCTTGGGGGATGGAGCCTGGGAGCAGCACAGCTGGATCAGAGTTTGGAGGGTTTGCCTGACAGGCGCCTCTCACATCATAGGAATGAACCGAATCAGAACCTCACTCCGTTATTGCCCTGAGGCTCCAGCCGGAGCTTCCACCCAGTGTGTGGACGAGGTTCTAATGCAGTTGGCTTAACCCACAGGGAGTCAGAGATCCAGGAGCATGTTGTCCCTGCTGCCCCTTAGAAGGTAGTGCACTCGTTCCAATTGTTCTGCAATTGCTAAAAATATTTCAGAGCTCTTCTCCTGGGAATTGTTTTCAGAACTGGGATGCATTGTTAGACTCTTCTGTGGACATCTTGAAGGTGAATTTAATCTGCTTAGAAATAACTCAAAGTCACCTTGAGCCAGTTCATGTGGATAAAGTAGGTAAAGGAGATGCAGAATATAGGATTTTTCTTTTGTTTCTTGGTTGTCACTCTTGAGTTTTACTGACTTAATCCATGGTGCAGATGAAGTCCCTGGGGTGTGCATGAGACCAGGAGGCTGGGGATACAGAGAGCCTCCCTTGTGGAGTCTGTGGTCTACTGTGGGGGTCCGGGGAGGGCAGATGGATACGGTCACCAGGTGCTGAGCATCAGTGGACACGTGAGCGAGCCCCCTTCTCCGCAGGGTTGTGGCTGGTTGGAATGCTGGTGGTTGACACACGACTTCTGGTCCCAGTGTGACTCCAGACACAGCCTCAGCTGGGTGTTTCTATGACTTCCACCTGCACCGTGGCTTAACTAGGGGATAGACACTCTGCCATGTATGGCTTTCTTACTCACCTGCAGCTAGGTCCCCTAGTGACTGAAAGAAATGCCATGCTTCTCAGATCCTTCGATAGGACCCTCCTTCCCACTTGCCTGATGGTTGGCTGTGAGCAGTCTCCAGTCCATGCCTGATGGTGGGCTTCGTGGACGTGGGGGTGACAGTGTACCTGATGTGCATATGCTGGCCGGTGGCAAAGTCCTTTGCGGACTGTCGCTTACTGTAACTGGATTCTCACCTCAGCCTGGGGTAGGTGATTAGGGCCATGACTGCCTTGGATCTGTGTCCCTGCTCTGATTTTTGGATTCTGGATGCCTCTCCTCTGGCCACACCCCTCAGTTCTCCCTGTCCTCACATTGTGGCCCTGCTTCTCAGCTTGAGGTGGCTGCCTGCCTGCTTGCCCGCCTCCTCATCCCCACCCCGCTGGACTGGGTGCCCTGGAGGGAGGGAGTCAGTCTGATCCTTGCTGCACCCCAGCAGCTGCTGTGTTTGTGGGTGGTTAGCAGGTGGTCTCCAAACTAATGAGTGACCCAACCAAACTTGTAAATCACAGGGCTGCAGTCCTTCTGAGTGGGGGGTGGGACATTCTGGGACAGAAATTCACCGCCTGGGGGGTCATCAGGCTGATGGGGAAAGCCCTGGCTTTTGGGGGTCTTGGTTCAAAGCCAGGACCTGGGAAGCGGAACGGCTGCCACTGGTCAGCACATGCACTTGTGACAGCTGTCAGAAGCCTTGTCCTGACTCTGTGGCCCCTAGCCCAGGCTGTACTGAGAGCGAAGGGGTCCATCCAAGTCCCCAGAGGCCCAGCCCCCTGCTGCTTTCCCCCACGCAGAGCCCAGTCCCTTCCACTCTGAATTGTAGTCTGATTTCAGAAAAGCACTGGGCTCAGACTCAGAATGTGGGACTGAGCCTTTCCTCTGGGAGTTGTATGCCTGATGGTCCTAGAGACGCCATCAAGCCTCTCTGAGTGATGCTTCGAGAGGGTGGGTAGGGAAGCACCCTGCGTGGTGCATGGTGCCCGAGGACATCCCGTGAGTGACTGCGATTCATGTGGGTGAGGTGGTCACGCTTGCTCAGGGTCTGTTCTGCAGCCCAGGTTGACACCTGTTACTCCAGCCTGGTTATTAGTGTTGTTCCGATTTGTTCTCAACATTGCCCAGGTTTGGGAGATGAATGCCAGTCTGGTTGGGGGCTCCCAGTGCTCACATTTGGGGTGTCTCGGTCTGCAGCATGGTAGTGGTAATGGCTCCCTCGGTAGCTGGTTCTGTGTGCAGGCGTCCGCGGCAGGTGTGCACGCAGGTGGGTGGACTGAGCTGAGAGTGAGGATGGTGGGAGAAGGCCTGGGTGACGGTGGCGGTGCTGCCAACTACTGAGTACCTGCTGTATGCAGGCTGATGTCGGCTTGCTCCGCAGTCCCAGGACCCGGCCTTGTAATCCCGTTTTAGGAAGAGGAGACCGAGGCTCAGGGTGCTGGCGCAGAGCCCCCTGGCTAGTGAGCGTCAGGGCTGCGGTGTGACTTGTCCTGACTCTGTGGCCCCCACCTCAGGCTGTGCTGCCGCTGGTCAGAAGCCTTGTCCCGGAGCATGAGTGTGTGGTGGGTGCTGTCACTGTGGCTGAGTCAGCTGCTCCACTTCCCCAACAGGCTGGCGGAGCTCGCGCCCTTCGTCACCGTGAACGCCCACTGGGGCATCCTCAGCAAGTGCCTGACCTACAGCAAGGCGGCGGCCGACCCGTTCACGTACTCTCTGCTCCGCCGGTCGTTCCGCCAAGTCCTGGCCCGCATGGCGCGCCGGCTGCTGAAGAGAACCCCGCGCCCGGCGTCCACCCACAACAGCTCCCTGGACCTGGCCAGCATGGTGCAGCAGGTGCTGAAGAGAACCCCGCACCCGGCGTCCACCCACAACAGCTCCCTGGACGCAGAGAATGATTCCTGCCTGCAGCAGACACACTGAGGGCCTGGCAGGGCTCATCCGCCCCACCTTCTAAGAAACCCTGTGGAAAGGGCACTGGCCCTGCCACAGAAACGCCACTGGGGAACCCCCAGACACCAGCGGCTTGACTTTGAGCTGAGGCTGAAGTACAGGAGGAAGAGAAGAGGGCCAGATGTGGGTGTGGACAGCAGGAGCAGGGGAGGAGAGCTCCAGGCTCGGCCACCTGGCTGCTGGTCGGCCCGGGACAGCGGTTCTTACTTTCTGAGCCGCAGCTTCCTCGCCCTTGTTCTGGGGTCGTGGCGATGCTTGCAGATGGTGGGTAGGGAAGCGTCTTGTGTGGCACGTGGTACCCGTGGGCGTCCTATGAGTGACTGCTGTTCATGTGGGTGAGGTGGTCACGCTTGCTCAGAGTCTCTTCTGCAGCCCCGGTGGACACCTGTTACTCCCACCTGGTTATTAGCATTGTTCTGATTTGTTCTCAGCATTGCCCAGGTTTGGGAGATAAATGCGGGGACAGAGTCTGGTTGGGGGCTCCCAGAGCTCACATCTGATAGTCTGTGGTCAGGGCCTGGCAGGCACAGGCGGTCCCTGGGACGTGCCCATCTCTGGAAGCCTAGAGGTCCCCAGCTCCAGGCCTGTCCTCTGTGACTGCCTGTGTGGGCAAGCAGATGGAGCCTGTCTCCTGCCTCCTTTTCCGTGGTTTGCCAGGGCTTTGGCATCTTGACTGGGGAGGATGTGGAGTCTGTGTGCTCAGAGCCTTTTCTGGTGATGATATCATCAGAGCACATGACCTCTGCTTCCTGCCCCTGAAGGCCACCTCTGGGCCTCTGGATCCTAGACTTGAGATGGTCAAGAGATTGAAGTAGTAGCCAGGGCCCAGGTGTCCAGAGAGGGTGGCCCAGGATGGGGAGGGCCCTTGTTCCCCAGCAGCAGTGCTGGGGGAGCCAAGAGAAGGTGGAGTGTCCCTGAGTAGCCGTGTGCATCACCCCCAGTTTAGTAATCACAGGGTGCCATTCCTCGGTGGGGGCACCCACCATCAATGACATTGAATGTCCCCATGGGACAGTGTTGAGGACTTTTGTGCACATCTGTCCTATTTCACAGCTCAGGGAAAGAATAGTACACAGTGCACATGGGCCCCCAGTGGAGAGGTGTGTGTATAAATGAGTGAGCGAGTGAATGAATGGACACGATTCTCTCTTCAGCTTCTGTCATTGCTGTTTTCTTCAAGGCCCAGAGCCATCCCCTGCAGAGGTAGGGTGGACTGCAAGACCTCAGGCCCCTGCCTCATGGGACTCTCTGATGGGCTTCACCCGTGGGCTCTTGCAGGCGTGGAGCCTGTATCATGACACCCTACACCCAAGGCCAGCAATGCAGGGAGAGCGTGGACATCAAATTATTTCCTTCCAGAGGCCGAATTCTTCAAAGACACATGCGGCTGTCACTTGCTCTTGGCATTAACAGTGCAGAACCCAGCTGAGGTGGCTTCACAGAGTCTTTTCCAAAAAACAGGTGTTATTATTGTACTTTAAAACAACTTTTTGAGACAGGGTCTGACTCTGTTGCCTAGGCTAGAGTGCAGTGGTGCAGTCTCAGCTCACTGCAACCTCCGCCTCCCATGCTCAAGCCATCCTCCCACCTCAGCCTCCTGAGTAGCTGGGACCACAGGCATGGGCCACTATTCCTGGATAATTTTTGTATTTTTATTTTTGTAGAGATGGAGGTCTCACTTTGTTGCCCAGGCTGGTCTTGAATTCCTGAGCTTAAGTGATCTGCCCACCTCAGCCTCCCAAAGTGCTGGGCTTACAGGCCTGAGCCACTGCGCCCAGCCAAAACCAGGTGTTATTTGCTGACTTGCCAATGCCTTCCTCAAAAGGATAAATTTAAAAATGTTTGTAAATCATGAAGTGTAATTCAAATAAAACATTATTGTTTGGAATAATAGCAACTAACCATTAAACAGTTAAAAACATTAAAACACAGACCTGGCCAGTTCAATTGAACCCAGGGGTTCCAGGCAGGAGGTGGGGCAGGTGGGCGTCAGGCCCTGGTTCGCAGAGGGCACGTGAACTCGAGACCCTGCTGCACCCCAGTGCCCCTGTGCTTACAAGGGAGGGCACTCGCACAACAGAAGCAGATTGGTCCCCGCTGTCTAAAGCTCCAGAGCCCAGGCTGTGAGCTCCTTGGCTGAGCCCTCTCCTGTCCCTGGGAGCTCCCCAGGTGCAAGGAGCCTGGCAGCCAGCGGGGCCTACCCTCCGTGTTATTGCGTCTCCGCCAGGCTAAAACGCTTTGTCACTGCTTTAGCGCCACTCAAGGAAACGCGTGCACCCTGCCCTGCTGGAAGGCACCACGGTTAGAGGGAGGCACGCTGTTTATTAGAGACGGGGACTGCTTGCTGTCATGTTTCGCCTTCCTCGGAAGCTCCATGGGATGTTCTGGAACAGGCATCTTAAGGCATTCCCTCCGCCCTTTTCCGTCAGCCCATGTGGCTCCCACGCTGGGCTGTCCCTTGCTTTAGGCATGGGGCCTTTTTTTTTTTTTTTTGTAATTTGAAAGATACTTTTCATGTGCACTTAAATGTGTTGCAGAATGATGCTGGGTCTCACGAATGCTATGAATCAATAAACATCTTATTCAGAGGGTGTCTCATTTCCATGGAAAGGGGGGAATTCTGCCTCGCATTAGCCACCATTCAATTACCAGGAGAGCAGAGCTTTCTAGATGCCTGGGCTTGCATGCAATCCCTTGCTGGGCTTCCAAGACCTCCAGGCCAGGCCCTGCGCCCTGTGTGTGGCCGAGTGAGGGAGGCTTCTCCTGTTGTTTTCACGGTGGAGCTACAAGCTTGGGAGGCTTTCCCATGGGTGGGCGGGAAGCAGAGAGCCATGGAGGCTGTGAGGCTGGCAGGCAACTTGAAGGACATAACTGCTCATTTATTTTATTTGGGGGACCAGGAGTTTTTTATTGATTCCATCTGTCAGAGGGCTGCAGCATTCCATGACGGGTGAGGCAGAGGGAGGCCCTATGGGAGCCCAGAGTGACAGTCCTCTCACTCAGCTTGCCTTCTTGTCCTTTTGAGACCATGATCTCGTTCACCCCAGCCTCCCTCCCGCTCACACGGGGTGCAAACCTGGGCCAGAAGGGGTTCTGAGCCAGGAGCCCTCTCTCCATCCCCTCTGCGCTTGCTGACCCTCACCCTCCTCCTGCCTCACCTGGACACCCATCCATGGCCAAGCCTCCAGAGCCCTTCCTGGTCCCTGGCGAAGCAGCCCCTCCTCTCACCCACCCTCCACCAAGCAGAGCGAGCTCCTGGAAATGCAGCCAAGAGCAGGTTGTGCTCCTGCCAGAGCCTGTGGTCTCTGCTCCTGAGCCTGGCATTGCTGGCCCTTTCTGTTCTCTGTCCCCACTGCTCCTCACTCCTATCCACACGGTCTTGGGCTAAAGTGCTGGGTGCTCTAGTCTACTGGCCCCTCCCTGGGGAGCCTGCATCCTTTCTGGGCCTTCTCTTAGTACTTCCTCCTCCTCTGCTTAGCCAAGTCCTTCCACCTGACCGAGGCTGACACAACCCTCCCTCTTCAGGCTCTCACAGCCCCAGCACCCCTCTCAAGGGTCCAGCCGTGGGGTGGGTAGGAGAGGCGTCAGATCCACTTTTATCGCCCGCACCCGCTGCGCAGCAAGTGCTGAGGATGCCGGCACGCACGCATCATGTCCGGCTGTGGAGCTGGCTTCCAACCACTGATGGACTCCTCCCGGCTGCCATGCTGCCCCCACCCCATCCTCATGAGCCCCAAGGTGAGCACGTTGCTGTTTCTCAGTGGAGAGCTCCCAGCCTGGAGGAGGCCAGGCCACCGGCTCAAGATCCTGTGAACAGTGAGTCCGTGCTCTTTTGACGACACGAACTGGCTTCTCTCCTAGAAGCTTGTCCTGCAGGGCAGCCCCATGGGCCGGCCAGGGCAGTCAGAGGTGCTTCCGGAAGGACCCAGCCAAGTCCAGGCAGACAGGGCGGCGTTGAGCACCAGACGCCCCAGATCCCCGGGGGTGTTGAAATGGGCATCTTCAAGCAGATGACCCGCAGGAAGCAGCACCTGCTGGGTGCCAGCGATGATTTGGGCCACTGTGAGTACTGTCTCCATTACACCAGCCTCTGGGCAAAGGGGCTTGTCCTAAGTCTCAGGGCTGAGTGGCAGCTGGCTCCGGGGCCTGGTACTGGTGCACTGGCATAGCTGGTAAAGGATCCATGAAGTACATGGCTCCTAAAGGTCCAGCCGCCCAGCAAAGCCCCCTCCCCGGCATCCATACGGGGGACAAGGGTTAGCAGGTGGGGACATGCCTTCACTTTCCTCACCTGACAGGCCCTGGTCAGCTGGGGTCAGGGCTGCAGCCAGAGCCCCTCCACCTGCAGATGCAGACTGTGCCCCGGACCAGGGGTTTTAGGCAGGATCAGCAGGGAATCTGCGGATCAGCTCCACAGTGTGCTCAGGTGGTAGATGGGGAAACTGAGTCCCAAGGAGGGGCAGGGAGACCTTTGGAGGGGGCGGAGCACCCCACCCAGGGCAGGCAGGGCCTTTATCTGCTGTCCTGCCCCTCCTCCTCCCCCAGCGGCATCCTCCCTCTGGCTTCTGGCGCTGCCCACTGTAACCCGACTCCGGCATTTGCGTTTGGGGCGCCCTCCCTGCGCCGGGGGCGGGAGCCCAGCAAGCGCAGATCCCCGGCCCGCGCGGCCCGAGTGCCACATCACTGCGCCGGCCGTCCAAGGCCCGCCGCCCCACCATGCCGCCCCCGCCGCCGCTGCTGCTCCTCACAGTCCTGGTCTTCGCCGCTGCCCGGCCGGGGTGCGAGTTTGAGCGGAACCCCGCCGGTAAGGCCGTCCCCTGCCCCCACCCTCCACCCTCCACCCTGCAACCTCCGGGGAGTGTGACCCGTCGCTTCCCAGGGGCCCGGGAACTTTCTTCCAGTAGGTTAGGCGCCTATGGCCCCCGCGAGAACGTCTCCAAAGTGGGCAGCATGTGACCTGGGACTGGTAGGGTAACCTCTCCCCTGGACGGGGACACCAGGGAGCCGCTCTACGGCCTCCAGGCCGGGACCCCAGGCAGCAGAGGGTCACCATGCCTGGGCCAGGGGCGAGATCTTTCTCCTGTCGGTACAGCAGCAGGGGCGCCCTGCTGGTGGGTCCGAGGGAGCAGGTGCCAGGACTTTGCAGAGTGAGAGGCCATCCAAGGTCCCCGGGTCCTTCCAGGAAGGGGGCGGTCTCTCTGGGCTATGGCAAACTCTCGACCCCTCCCTCCCAGCTAGAGCTGTGATGTGGACAGCAAGTCTCCGGAAGTGGCCCTGAGGGCTGGGAGGGGGAGTGGGCCCCCTGGAGGGATCTGGGGCCGGGAGAAGGGAGGGATGCAGGGACCCTCTGGGAGGTGTGTGCCTGCACGACCTCACCCAAGGGATGTGCAGCGGGGGTGGGGAGCAGATAAGTAGAGGCTGGGGGCTGGATCCTGGGCTCCCACCTGGCCTCACAGCCTCTCCAGGTATGGGGGTGCATCTAGCAAACCGTGCTCAGGACTCTCATCAGGAACAGACATCTGGGCTCCTCAGGAGTGGGGCCCTGTGTGGGTTTAAGGGTGCAGGGTGTCATATTCTCAATCGCTTGTTGTGTGGGGTTTGTGGATACCTGAGAACTGCCTGAGCCCTGCGAGTGGATGTGCCAGGACCACGATACCCCACCCTGGGGCATGATGTCGATGCTTTTCCTTTCCGTCCTGTTATGCCTGGATTTGCCCCCCACCTCTACTCCTCGCCTTACCTCAGCTCTTTTCTACCCCCTGGGTGTGTGCTCATGCACGTGTGCGGGTGGGGTGCTCTGGAGCTTGTGCCGTGTCGTGGGTGGGCCTCCCCTCAGCCCCTGAGAGCCCAGACAGTATCTAGAATCATAGGCTTGTTGGAGACCACAGCCCCCTCCTCCAGGAAGCTCTCCTGACCTGCCCTTTCCCAGGAAGAAGCGTAGCCTCCTCCTCTGCAGGCAGGCAGCACAGACCACCCTGACCTCACCCAGCAGGATGCACAGATCATCCTGTCCTCACCCAGCAGGATGCACGGGCTGATCTCTGTCCCTGGCAGGTGCTGAGCACAGCCATGGCATCGGCAAGTGTTTCTAGGAGGAATCACATCCTCCAGTCCAGTCTCCCGTCTTACGGATGAGCGTGGAAGTCAAGGACCTTTCCAGCCCACAGGCAGAAGTGGGCAGAGCCGGTCAGCTGCAGTGCAGGCCCCCACACCCCAGGTTGCCATGTCCCTGTCTCGCCATCTGGGTCTTGCTCCGAGCAAGCCTGGTGCTCTCTCCCCTCTGCCTCACCCTTTCCTGGTGGAGGATTCCCTGTCCTCACCAGAGCCTGGGGGCGGAAGGGATTTTCGTGTCCTAGGGTCTGGGATTCAGATTCTGACCCCTTGACTCTGCTGTGTGACCTGGGCAGATGGCCTGACCTCTCTGACCTCATTCAGGTCTCATCCCTGACCCAGGCACAGCCGCTGGTCAGTTCAGGATGGGAAAGCCAGCCGGGATCTCACTCCCCTGCTGAAGAAATGCTGCCACCTCGTGGTTAAAAGGCTTAGAACCATTTCAAAAGCAGCTTTCAGACCAGCGCCGTCCAACAGAAACACAAAGCCATTCACACACAGAATTTTATATTTTCTAGTAGCCACACTAAAGAGGTAACAGAAACAGGTGAAATTGATTTTAGTAACAAATTCTATTTGATCCAATATGTCCAAAAAATTCCAGTATATTGGCGTTCATATAAAAATTATTAATGAAACATTTACACTGTTTTTAGTACTACGTCTGAAATTTGGTGTGCATTTTACACATCGCACACATTGGTTTGAACTTGCCACATGTGAAGGGCTCAGTGGCCACGTGTGGCTCGTGGCTGCTGTACTGGAGAGCGTGGCTTGAGAGCCTTCTAGGGGCACAGGCTTTCACCCCGCTGTGCATTTGCAAGTCTGCAGGGGGATCCAGGGGTGTCGGTGCCCCACAGTGGTTGGGGTGGGGAAGCAATGGTGAATAGTCTAACCACCCACAGTCTCGCTGGCTTTGCTCTGTGGCTGCCAGGGCAGGCGGGGCCTAGGAAGGCAGAGAGTGGGCTTTGGGTCAGCAGGCCTGCCCCCATGCAATAAGTGGCAAAACTAGAGGTCTATGGAGGCCAAGCCAGCTGGCAAAGGCCCAGCCACATCATGGGACTAGCTGTGTGGTCTTGGGACAGTTGCAGCCCCTGAGGGCTCCTCCCAGACCATCCTGACTCTCTTGTGGCCACAGCAGCACCCACTGGGGCTTGGTGATGGTTGGGGGAAGAATTGTATCTTCCAGAAGAGACATACTGATGATGTAATCCCTGGCACCTGTGAATGGGAGCTTACTTGGAAACAGGGCCTTTGTGGATGAAATCTGATTCAGATGAGGCCACAAGGGATTAGGGCAGGCCCTAAGCCAATAACTGGTATCCCTAGAAGAAGAGGGAGAATTTGGGCAGAGACAGAAACAGGGACAAATTTCACACATGACAACAGAGGCAGGGACCGGAGTGCTGTGGCCACGAACCAAGGAGCACCTGGGGCCACAAGGAGCCAGGGGGGCGGGAGGGTTCTTCCCTTAGAGCCTTCAGAGGGAGTGCGGCCCTGCAGACCCCTGACTGCAGACTTCCAGCCTCCAGCACTCTGAACTGTTGTTGCTTCTTCCTTTTTTTGAGACAGAGTCTGTCACCCAGGCTGGAGTGCAGTAGTGCAATCTCTGCTCACTGTAACCTCCCTCTCCCAGGTCCAAGTGAGATGGAGCTCATCTCACTTAGCCTGCCTCAGCCTCCTGAGTAGCTGGGACTACAGGTGTGCGCCACCATGCCCAACTAATTTTTGTATTTTTAGTAGAGACAGGGTTGCTGTGTTGGCCAGGCTGGTCTTGAACTCCTGACCTCGTGATCCGCCTGCCTCAGCCTCCCAAAGTGCTGGGATTACGGGTGTGAGCAACCACACCCAGCTGTTGTTGCTTTAACTCAAGCATGATGGGCACTTTGCTGGGGCAGCCCTGGCAAACAAACCCACCCCTCTCTGTGCCTTGCACATGGCGGGCAGTGGAAGCCAGGGCAACCCAGCTGGCAGATGCTCTTCCTGCCCCTTGGGAAACCCCAATGGGGCTGCATGGCTGGTTGGGGGGTCACAGCAGACAGTCCTGCTCCTGCCCACCGTGCGCCCCGAGCCTCTGTGTGTTGAGCATTCACTGGGCACCTCACCCTGCTGTCGTAATAATCTTGATGGATCCTCCAACAGCCCTATGAGGTAGGCGTGATCATTATCCCAATTTACACATGAGGAAACTGAGGCACGGGCAGTGGTTCATCCTGGAGCCTTAGTGCTGTCATCTGTGAACAAGGGAGACTCGAAGCCACAGGAAGCCAGAGGGATTGCCTGTCCAGTCCCTGTGTGATGGTCCAGTCACTCGTGTGGGCTCTTGGTGGCTTTAGAGGAGCAGGTGCAGGGATGGACACCTCACCTTGCAGCTCCCTGAGGCCAGCAGAAGCCCCAGGGTCAAATCAAAGTTAGTTCTTCCACTCGCTCACACCTGCTGAGTGAATAGACAAAGTTCCAGGTTCACCCAGGCTCGCCAGCTCAGGGCCAGGCCAAGCTCAGTGCCAGCCGGGCACCATCAGAGCCCTGTGATGGGTACCCAGGGAGTGGGGACAAGGGCACTGGGCTGAGATCACCTTGATCCTTGAGCTCACTGTGCTGCAGCATCTGCCTCGGTTCAAGCTCAGTGCAGGATGAGACCGTGGGTCAGCTGAGTGCAAACCCTGCTGCCAGAGTGGCCCTGTCAGCGGCCGGCTTTGCATACCAGTGCTCACTCAGGGCCCTGCACGGGATGGGTGCTCACACGGGGCCCTGTGTGGATGCAAGCCTTTCATCTGTTCTTCCCAATATCACCCAGTTGTCTTTAGCCACACAGACAGGCGGGTGAGAGCACAGTGTTCCAAGCGGAATCCCGGACCAGCTTTTTTTTCGTTCCTTTTTTCCTAAAGTTCAAGCTGTCATGCCTCCTTTATGCTGCAGATTGGTGGAGTCTGGGGATGCTCTGGACCATGAAGGCCTGGGAGTCACGTGAGGGTGCCAGGGAGGGTGCCCGGAGAGCCTCACGCCCACAGGCCCATGACAGCCGTCCAGGGGGACTCAAGCTCCTCTGTGCTCATCCCAGTGCACGTTGTAGGCATCCGTGGGCATGGATGGGCGGGCACAGGCGGGTGGTCACACTGCAGCCCCCTCTCTCCAGTTAGGGCCGCTCCAGTCCCAGATGCTTTAGGAAACCAGTGCTCTTGCCTGTTGCTCTCCCATACTTAGCACAGCACGGGCTCCTGCAGCTCGTCTCCGGGTTGTTCTGAAACCGTTGCAGGAATGATGCACACTGTGGCTGACGGAGACTGTTCCCCCCGGCAGATCTTGTGCTGGGCTTGGACCATGGGTCATCTCATCTCACGGCATCCCTGCAAAGTGATTATAATGAACCCATGTGAAATGGGGGACATTGAGACACAAAAGAGCCACTTGCCTGGGGCCCCCTGCTGTGATGTGGTGGGGCGGGGGGGGGGAGGGTGCGGGCTGGGCATATTCCCTGTCCTCCACAACCCTTGTGGTTCATGGTCCATGTTCCCTGCCAGCTTGGACAGGGAGGAAGGGCGAACCCAAGGACAGCCGCATCTTCCCCAGGGCCTCCTGCACATGCCTGTTCCATACCCCGAGGCAGCCGCGTCTTCCCCAGGGCCTCCTGCACATGCCTGTTCCATACCCCGAGGCAGCCGCGTCTTCCCCAGGGCTGCCCGCACACGCCTGTTCCACACCCGGAGAGCACCGCGTGGACCTCTCTTGTCGTCTGTTGTGAGGATGGACACGGAAACTCCCCTAGGAGTGCCTGGAGGCGGACGGGTGCCCTAAACGTTACCATCCCACAAGAGCTTTGTGAGCTGAATGGTGTAGGGATCCGGGACTATGGTTGCCCAGTCCTCAGTGGGGAAACCGAGTCCCAAGTGGTTCCCTAGAGTGGGAGCTGCCTGGCCACAGAGCAGCCCAGGTCTCTCTGACCATTTGGAGAGTTGCCATGTGCTCAGCCAAGCTTTCACAGCCCCCAGATCCTAGGGTGAGCTCCAAAAAGCGGCCTGCACCCTCCCAGCCTCCAGGTTCTGTCCCCGGTTTTGACTGGAGGTGCAGAGTCACAGCCAGGCCTTTTCCTCTGCTCCAGCCTGCTTGCCCCCTCTCCTTGGCCCCCTGCACCCACTCTACATGTCCTGCCTGTGAGTCACGTCCCCTTCTCCAGGGTCCTGCTGCTCCCACCGCCCAGCCTGCCCCCACTCTGGCCAGGTGGTCTCCGACATGGGCCCGTCCCAGCACTAGCCAGGTTTTAAATCTGATGCTGGATTCCCCTCCTCGAATGCGTTCTCCCCGCTTGAAGCGCACAGAGCCTTGGGTCCTGCTTCATACAGGGCGCTTAGCGGCCGGCATTACTTAGGGTTGGCTATGTTTGGCCTTCCCAGAGGCCTTACTGTTGGGTTCATGTGTCTGGGCTTCGGAAAGGGCCCTTGAAACCCCACGACTGCCAGGATAGTTTTGTATGTTGGTCCTTTTTTCTTGAAAGAGGGCCCTTGACGCAGGAAACGGGGAGAGGCCACACCCTGGCGGTGTCCTTGGGGGCACGGAGCCTGCATGGCTGACTCTGGGAGGGGCCTGGGTCTGAGTACGGCAGTACCTGCTGGTGAGGGGTCCAGAGGCTAACTATTAAAACTTCTGGAATCTTCTGAGGACTCAGCGGCTTATGGTGGGAAGCTTGAGGTTGGCTACGGTGGAGGTGCTTGTGCCACGGCACTCACAGATGCCACCTCAGGACTCTTCTGTCCTGGACATCAGGCTTGCAGGCACTGTGGCCTGGGCTTCGAGCCAGATGGATGCCACTGACCCCCACTGCTGTCCAACTGTCTGTCCTTAGGCAGATCATGTGACCTCTCAGACGCAGCCTTCGCACCTGGGAAATGGGGGAGACTGCAGCATCTGCCTCAGGGGCTGCTGTGAAGACTCCATGAGAAGGAGCTGGCGGAGGGTGGCCCGGGCTGGTCCCCGCCTGCACTCAGGGCCCTGGGCGTGTGTTGCCCGGTGAGTGACGGACGGCGAGGCAGGTCCCTAACAGTGCCATGTCTCTCTTTCCAGGTGAATGCCACAGGCCGCCGGCTGCAGACAGCGGTACAGTACCGGGACCTCCCTGGCTTCTGTTCTGTAGGAGGGCTGCGGCCCCCACACTGTCAGAGCACTTTAGGCAGCTGAGCCTGTGATTTCAGAAGTGGGTAATGGATAACACAGCCCATCAATCAAACCAGAACCCCCTCGTAAACAGCCAGAGAAAAATTAGACACAACAAAAAAAGACCAGCCAGGAAAAGGTGCACCGGCTTCCCACTGGGCTTTGCCCACCACAGCCCCTGCAGAGATGTCCTCTCCATCCCTCCCCATGCCTGCCTGCCCCCGTCCCCACTCCAGTCCCCGCTGCAGTCACACATCCTGAATTTGGATCTTGCCCACATGCATTTCATGGTCACTGGCTCTGTGCCGGGCCCCTGCTGAGTCTGGGGTTCGGTGAGTCACCTCCCCCGCCGGGCCCCGATTTCCTCCTTGTGATAGGAGAAATGCCAAATGAATCTTGTGAGATGGCTTCAAAAGTGGCATGGGATCCAACCAATGTGGAGTGCTCAGGTCAGGGCTGAGGACCGGGCTCGTTCCCTGAAAGGGGTGAACATTTCATCGTCGCCTCCTGACAGATTTGGGCATCTGGTGTATTCTAAGTGGAGGCTTTTAAAAAATCAGAAAAAAAAAAAATTCTGGGTACAAAGTCAATGACATATGTAACATGTCTATTTTATATTTTATTTATTTTATTTGTTTTTATTTTTAGAGATGGGGGTCTTGCTATGTTACCCAGGCTGGTCTCAAACTCCTGGCTTCAAGCGATCCTCCCATCTTGGCCTCCCAAAGTGCTGGGATTACAGGTGTGAGCTACCTTGCCCGGCTGTAAAATGTGGTGAGCAGGGCAATGTGAGGCAGAAATCCTGTCCTTTCTAGACTTTGACATGAGAAGTGGCAAAATGTCACGACTTGTCCCGTGCAATGCCACATCTGGAAAGTCCAGCTGAGGAAAAGAGGAGAAGGCCGTCTGGGGCTGTGAGCCTGGAGCCAGCGGCTGCAGGGACACAGTCTGCTCCCGAGGGGCTGGAGGGCCCTGCTAGGCCAAGGAGGGCCTTAGAGATGGGGCATTTGGAGCTAAACAAACAGCTGTGATGAGGAAGCAGGAAGGTGCCCAGCGACAGTGAGGACCCTACCCCCGCCTGGGCTTAAGGCATCCCTGCGAGCTCCAGAGCAGAGATGAGCCCGGCTGAGCCGCGTCTGTCATTATCCGCTTCTCATCCAAGTCCTGAGGCCCACCTGACCCATTAGGGTCCCCAAAGACACAAGACGCCTAAAGCAGGGTGCGTCTTTTGGGGCGTCTTTGTACTGCGGCTGTGCCTCCCGGGTGGTTTGTGCCCGTCCCTGCCTAACGCAGCATCGGCTGGCTGCCTTCACGGGCCTTTGTGTGGCACAGCTGCTTTGCAGATGGAGATGCTGAGGCTCAGGGCAGCCTCTGCTGCAGCTCGCTTGCTAGTGGGTAGTTGAATCTGGTTGGTCTCAGGCGCCTTCTCTGGTCTCTCACAGTCTCTGATTCCTGCACAGTAACTGTTGTCCTGGTCCTCCCCTACCAGACTATGGGTGCCCCTTCCCTGCAGGCCCTGGCCCTGCGTGGGGTCCCCTTCGTAAATGTCTGACGCGTGACGGTCAGGGCCATTGCAGGAGGGACTGACATGCCGGCCCTGCTTCCCCAGTCACCTGCGTGGACCTGCAGCTCAGGACCTGCAGCGATGCCGCCTACAACCACACCACCTTCCCCACCCTGCTACAGCACCGGTCGTGGGAGGTGGTGGAGGCCAGCTCCGAGTACATCCTGCTGAGCGTTCTACACCAGCTCCTGGAGGGCCAGTGCAACCCAGACCTGCGGCTGCTGGGCTGTGCTGTGCTGGCCCCCCGGTGTGAGGGCGGCCGGGTGCGCAGACCCTGCCGGCACATCTGCGAGGGCCTGCGGGAGGCCTGCCAGCCCGCCTTCGACGCCATCGACATGGCCTGGCCCTACTTTCTCGACTGCCACCTCTACTTCACGAGTGAGGACGAGGGCTGCTACGACCCACTGGAGAAGCTTCGGGGTAAGGGAAGGCGGCGGGGGCTATCCATGTGTTCACAGGGTCCAGGTGGTCATGGAGGACCAAGAGCCACACTGGAAGGAACTTGAAGTCTTTTCCATCAATGGCGACAGTGCAGGCATTGGCTGCTCCCCAGGGCAGCACGTTCCCCACAAAGGGATGCCAGGCAGGGTTGGGGACTCAGTGCAGATGGAGGATCCTCTCGCCACCTAGGGCCCCCCAGCAGAAGCCTCCAGCCCTTAGGGGCAGGCTGGGGTGGAAGGGTGCTGAGTCCAAGTGGTGGCAGTGCCCCTGCCCAGGGTGCAATCAGGAGGCCTCATGTCAGGGAGCCTGGGCTCAGAGTGCAGGGCTGGCCCCGGGGGTCCAGTTCTTGGCCACAGACCCTCCAGAACAGCAGTACTTACCCCTGGTCGAGGGTGGGCAGGACATTTACTTCTCCCGGGAGACCTGGCGGGCAAAGCTTCATGATTGCCCATTGCTGGGCCTGGAAGATCACACAGAGGGTTTGGCCTGGAGTGACTCCTCCAGCAGGTCTGTGCTCAAGGACGGAGAGGAGCTGTGGAGAAAGGCTTTGGTGTCTCTTGCAGATAAAACAGTGGAGGGGGAGTGGGCAAGCCTGGGCCACCATGGGCCACTTGTCTCTGAGGTATGCAAGGCTGTCCCAGAGGGCCACTTGGCGGTGGGGCTGGTGGGGGCCCTGCATGGAGCCCCCTATGTCTGTTGTCTCACGAGTCGGTGTCCACCAGAGACCTTGCATGGTCCGCAGCAGCCTTGGCCCGTTAGACCTTCCTGTGTGAAAGAAATGTTCTATTCTGTGCTGTCCAAGACGGTCACCACTGGCCGCATGTGATCCCCAAGGCTTGGGATGTGGCTCTTGCCACTGAGGCCTGGACATGGGCATCTCATCGCATTTGAATGAGTCTGAACATGCCTTTGAAGAGCCCAGGGCCAGTGTGTGCCACTTTCAGCTGCGCAGGGCAGCGTCCGCTCGTGGTTGGATTCACAGGATCTGACTGCGGGCGCCACACATGTGCTGGCTCATGCGAGTCTCACGGCAGCCTTGCTCCATGGAAGAGGAAGCAGAGCCTCGGGAAGGGTGACAGCGGTGGGGTCCTTAGCTGGAGTGGCCCAAGCCCATTACAGATGGAGGGATGGATTTGGCCATTCATCAAACAGCTACCGAGCACCCACTGTACATATGGCTCTGTGCTGGGACATTGAGGAGTGCAGGAGAAGGAAAGCAGACACACACCTGGGCCAGGCTGCAGCAAGCCCTGGGTTGTGGGCTGTGTCAGGCGCTCAGGGCTGATCCTGGCACGTCTTGCATCCTCTGGTTCCCAGTCTGAGAAGGGCGGACTCTGTCCACCCTGGGCTTCCATGCAGATGCGGTGGCAGGGTGCCCTTTGCCAGCAGGTGGGAGCCGTCTGTCTGCAGAGCTCAGTCCCTGCAGAGGCGGTGGAGGTGCCTGTGGGAGGCCAGGGAGGCGAGGAAGGAAGCCAAGCCCACAGCCCTGGGAAAGCCCAAGGAGTCAGTTTGGGATTATTTTGGGCATCTCTGCCGCCAAATTGCCGGCTTCCTCTGCTAGTCTCTCCCCTGGAGAACCGTTTTGAGCAGAAGCAAAACCACAGGGTGAGGAGAAACTTAGAGAAGCACATTAACTCTTTGTGGACCCAGGAACAGCCTGCGGCACCTGCGTCCTGCTCCTGTGGGCCTGGCTGCTGCAAAGCCCCTGGCGGGATGCAGGGAGTTGAGGGTCACCAGGGTGGTCTTCGGGATGCCTCTATTCTAGTGGATGACAGGATGGTGGGGAAGCTAGTGCATATGTGACTTAGAGACATTCGTATTCTGGATCCAGAACCACTCCCTCTTCCCCCCACCCCCTTTTTTCTTCCTCCCCGACGTCCTTCCCAGAACCTCCCTTTCTGTTTCCTTCCCGGGCTGGTGCTCACTGCTGTGCTGGTGAGGCTGTAACAGAAACACTGGGAAGCCTTACAGCAGCCGGAGGGGGCACCACAAGGCGGCTTCCTGTTTCCACCATTGGCCAAGCAAACGGAGCAGAATACTGAGCTGCCCGAGTGCCGCTGTCCTGGAAAACACACCCAGGAGAAGCCCCTCTGCACACCCAGCAGGGGTTTGCCCTGGGGGGTCCAGGACCCCATAGATCTCTTTTCCTTTCTGTTGTCCCGCTCTGTATTTTAGGAACTTCCCACAGTGGCCCCACAGTACGTGTATTCAGTCACATTATTCGGTCAGGAACCATGACGCTGTGCTGTGTACATACCTCGGGTGCCATTTGGCTTGGATATTGCTGTAGGCACTGCAGAGGGAACTCGAATTAAAGACAGAGGTGTCCAAGCATGGCTGTCATGCAGAGGGGGCTAAGGGTGCCGTGCGTGGTCAGTGTTCCCAGGCAGCGGTAGGAAGCCTCGGGGCCTGACACTGACCGAGCCCCCCCACTGCTCCCCCAGGAGGCCTGGAGGCTGATGAGGCGCTGCCCTCGGGGCTGCCACCCACCTTCATCCGCTTCAGCCACCACTCCTACGCCCAGATGGTACGTGTGCTGAGGCGGACGGCCTTCCGCTGCGCCCACGTGGCCAGGACCTACAGCATCGGGCGCAGCTTCGACGGCAGGGAGCTGCTGGTCATCGAGTTCTCCAGCCGCCCTGGCCAGCACGAGCTGAGTGAGTGCCCTTGGGAGGGCCTGGCCTGGCCCCGCTTCGGGAAAGGGCTCGGGCTGCTCCACTTTGGGGCGCACAAGTTGGCTGGGTGTTTGGGGTCTGGGCACAGCTGGGGGCCTCAGGGAGCTGCTTGGTGCAGGCCACGTCCCACTGGGCATGTGCAACCACTGTATGTATAAAGGAGAATTTCTCCAGATATCCACCTTACTTCAAAATTTAGGGTGGCAGACTAGGTTATTTGATAATAATGGAGACATTGATCCAGTGGCCGAAAAGACATAAAACAAACAAGAAATTTTATTTTATTTTTTAGAGACAGAGTTTCGCTCTTGTTGCCCAGGCTGGAGTGCAGTGGCGCGATCTCGGCTCACTGCAACCTCTGCCTTCTGGGTTCAAGTAATTCTCCTGCCTCAGCCTCCTGAGTAGCTGGGACTCCAGGTACGGGCCACCACACCAGGCCAATTTTTGTATTTTTAGTAGAGATGGGATTTCACCATGTTGGCCAGGCTGGTCTTGAACTCCTGACCTCAAGTGATCCACCCACCTCGGCCTCCCAAAGTGCTGGGATTATAGACGTGAGCCACTGTGCCTGGCCAAACAATAAATTTTAGACAGAAAAGATGATGTTGGGATGTGGGCTTGCAGGGAGATAGTAAGGTTGTCTGGGAGTCGCCTGGGAGGCTGGAGGGAGGAGGGCACCATTCTGGCATGTCACAGGCATAAGTCAGGGAGGAGCAAAACAAAGGCTATAGGAGTGCAGGGCCCTTCTGCACTTAGGCGTCTGTGGCCATGCGCTGCATGTTTGCCATTTGAAGACCTTGTCCTGGCACACTGGACCCCAGGCAGGTCTGTACAACCCTTGTCCCTGGGCACCGGCCTCTCCTTTTCCAAACCGCTCCAGGATTGTGACACCACAGAATGCTATGAATAAAGAGATTTTTCTATTTTAAAAATCCAAGTCCGTTTTCATTCCATCAGGCTTTGGATCCTGTTCTGAAGCGGGAGCGGGCAGCATGGAAAAATGCTAGGCATTTCTGTTCCTTCAGGGGGTCTTCCTGCAGGGCAAATTAGGAAATAAAATTTTATTGCTGTTGTGATTTGCTACCCTAAGTTGCAAAGAGTCACTCAGGCTGGTGGTGTCTAAGAATCTAGGATGTTCTAGCAAACACCCAGACCTTCTGGATGGGTGGCCTCTCTTTCCTGCATGTGGAGGTCCCCCTCTCCCAGGGCACTGAGGACATTCAGGGTTGGAGTCCAGGGCTTCCTAGGGGTCAGTGAGTCTGAGTCCTGCCTGGGCCTCAGCCCCCAGCCACACCTGTCTCACGAGCACATTACTCAAACAGAATCGATTATTTTAGAAGCAGCCTCCATTTGACCCTTCGTCCCCAGCAGTTACTGAAAAATGCACCTGCTCTTTGTTTGTGGACTCAGGGGCCTTTTCAGGGCTGGCAGCCTCAGCCAGTCTTCATCCTACTGGCCTGGGCAGCACGGACACCATGAACCCAAGGGCTCTATCTCTTACCAGGGACCAGTGGCCACCTGGCCACACCCTGGCCCCCAAGGCTCACTATGTTCCCCCTCCAACTGTAACATGCTCTGGGCAGGAGGCAGAGGCTCTCCCTACAGCACTGGAATTTGAGGGCAAGAGGTGCCCCTGTGCAGAAGGCCAAGGGAGGTGACCAGCGCAGAAAGCTCCCAGGTCATTTACACCCCGACATGTGGCATCTGAGGAATGTGGGTGTTTCCTCTCATCCCTGGACATCCCTGGGCCACACACAGCTGGGGAGGGAGACGTCCTTTTCCAGGGGAGCAATGCGAGGCTTAGAGAGAAGTGACTTGCCTGTAGTCACACAACTAGTAAGGCCATGGGACCTGGTCCACTCTTCTTCCTATAGTCCATTCATCCATCCATCCATCCACCCATCCATCCATCCATCCATCCATCCATCCATCCATCCATTTATGCATCCGTCCATGAATCCATCCACCCATCCATCCATTTATTCATTCAGCCATTACACATCCATCCATCATCCACCCATTCACTCATACATCCATGCATCCATCCACTCATCATCCATCCATCCATCCATGTATTTATTCAGCCATTTCACATCCATCCATTCATCTATTCATTCATGCATCAATTTATCCATTATTTCATCCAGCCATTATTCACTCATCCATCCATCACTGATTTATCCATCTATCCATTCATCCATCATCGATATATCTATCCATCCAGCCATCCATCCATCATCTATTCATCCATTCATCCATCCATTTATGCATCTGTCCATTCATCCATCCATCCATTTATTCATTCAGCTATTACACATCCATCCATCATCCACCCATTCATTCATACATCCATGCATCTATCCACTCATCATCCATTCATCCATTTATTTATTCAGCCATTTCACATACATCCATTCATCTATTCATTCATGCATCAACTTAGCCATTATTTCATCCAGCCATTACTCATCCATCCATCCATCATTGATCTATCCATCTATCCATTCATCCATCATTGATCTATCCATCTATCCATTCATCCATCATTGATATATCTATCCATCCACCCATCCATCCATCATCTATTCATCCATCCATCCATCCAGTCATTATTCATCTATCCATCCATCCATCATTGATATATCTATCCATCCATCCATCCATCCATCATTGATTCATCCATTCATCCATCCATCCATCCATCCATCCATCCATCCATCACCCATCCATCCATTCACCCATCCATTCATCCACTCAAGGGCCAACCACCTTTCCAGCTAAGCACCAATGTATACCTTGATTTATTACACAAACATGAAGAGAGACCATCAATGAAATTTGCATGGATCAATGATAACATATATTATTCATATTCGTGAGTTATGCTAACTAATAATTATGGCTAGGTGTAAAAAACGAGCTTAACAGAAGTGATGACCTTGATGAGACCTCATTATATACAGAGATTCCTGAGTTAAAACAAGTGTGAATTGGTCCCAGCCCATCTGGTCATCCTTGCTGAGTGGGGGGCCTCATGCCTTTGGGGACCCCAGGCTTTGCGATGATGCCCCAAGTCTCTGTATTTGTCCCCAGTGGAGCCCGAGGTGAAGCTCATTGGCAACATTCACGGCAACGAGGTGGCAGGCCGGGAGATGCTCATCTACCTAGCCCAGTACCTGTGCTCTGAGTACCTGCTGGGCAACCCCCGCATCCAGCGCCTGCTCAACACCACCCGCATCCACCTGCTGCCCTCCATGAACCCCGACGGCTACGAGGTGGCAGCCGCCGAGGTGAGCGCCCAGATGCCTGGATCCTGTGGGCCACCACCCGAACCACCCCCTCGTTCATTCATGTACAAGTAGTTTATCTTAGCAGTGCTTAGCTCCCGCCTCTCTAGGAGAGGAGCATTCAGTAGATATGGACACTGGAAAACCCCTGCTTCAGGGGCTGGTGAGAGGGAAGCCACTGAGAATTCTAGGTGTATTAAAAAGGTGATGCGTGTGATAGAGGAAAATGGTGGATAGGGAGTGGATGGTGCCTGTGTGCGTCAGCGGTGGCCAGGGGAGCTCTCGGGGAGGTGGGTAACAAGCAGAGCAGGTCACTGGCGGGGGTGTCCCACTCAGGGGGAGCAGCCAGGAAGGGCCCCAAGACTATGGCATCAGCAAGGAACCCCAGGGAGGGAGCCCCAGGGTAGAGAGGAGGTCAAGGGTCAGGCGCACCCCCCAGCTCATCACATAAAGCCGCGAAAAACGAAGCCCCTGGCCTTGACCCTCAGCCCAGTGTGAGACCCATCTGGAAGGAGGAGGGTGGGGTGTGCTGACCCCACCCAGTCGGGGGTTGGCCGTGTTTTCAGGGTGCCGGCTACAATGGGTGGACGAGCGGGAGGCAGAACGCGCAGAACCTGGATCTGAACCGAAATTTCCCGGACCTGACCTCGGAGTACTACCGGCTGGCGGAGACCCGCGGCGCGCGCAGCGACCACATCCCCATCCCCCAGCACTACTGGTGGGGTAAGGTAGGAGCCGCCGCTGCCCATGCCTGTCACCACCAAAGGCATCCAAGGGTCCCTGGTTATTCCAGGCTCTCCGGAGTTGTCCTTCCCCGGGGAAAAGGAGAGCCTGGTGCTCCCTCCCTGCCTCAGTTACCTGTCAGTGAAATGGGAACACCTCCTTGCTGGGGTGTTGGTGAGATTGCAGAGATTCATGTTGGAAATGCCGAGATCCCCGCAGGGGCCCAGTGATGGGGGCCAAGTCCAGCTGGAGCATCGGTGTAGAGACCGGTCGTTAATGGTCTGCACCATTGGAGCCCAGAGGGCTGCAGAAGCCCGGGGCATGGCTAGGGGCCGGCAGGGAAACCCAGACCTGAGGGCGGCCTCCTCTGTCCTGGGCAGGTGGCCCCGGAGACGAAGGCAATCATGAAGTGGATGCAGACCATACCCTTCGTGCTCTCCGCCAGCCTTCATGGGGGCGACCTGGTGGTGTCCTACCCCTTCGACTTCTCCAAGCACCCCCAGGAGGAGAAGATGTTTTCTCCCACGCCCGATGAGAAGGTGAGAGGGCTGCGGGGTGTGTGCAGGGGAGGGAGACGGTGTGCGCGGTCCCCTTGGAGCTGGTGCCCCTCCAGTCCTGAGCTCAGTGAGGACAAAGCTCCTAGGAAACTCCGCTCAGAGCCCGTCAGCACCACCCGCTCTAGGCCCAGCTCTGCAGAGAAGCCCCCTCCTCCTGGAAATCTGCGATCTCAGGAGCCGTCGCTCCCCTGGTCTCCCCAAGGCTGGCTGCACTGCCTTTCACATGTCCCTATCTGGGAGCTCCTGGGGTGGGGGCCCTGGCTCAGTGCCGCTGTTGCTCTGAGCTGCGCCCTGCACCTGGAGGGGTCCCCAGTGCGTTCCACCGCAGGGGGTGCGTTTCCGGGAAGCGCCGGCAGAGGGCAGTGCTGCAGCGCGCATGGTGCCCGCCCGTCCTGCTTCCGGGGGTCCTGCTTGCTTCTCTCGCGCTGGGCTCCTCCGGATGGGGAAGGAGTTCTGGTCCCACCGTCCACTGGGCCCTTAGGTGAGGCCCTCCCTTTTCTGGGCCTCGGTTTCTCCTACTGTTCGTAGAGCAGCCAGCGATGAGACCCGTGATGATGCTGGGACCCTCCCCACCCACCCTAACCTTGGGACGACTTGCAGGGGGAGGGCGTGGACTTGGTCCCTTCCCACGCTGTGGATGAAAAAACGGAGGCTGAGGGAGGGGTTGTGATCTGAGGTGGGCCCCAGTCTCCAGCTTCCAGCCCCCAGCTGCGGATCCTGGAGCTTAGCTGCCTGCACTGCCCCTCACTAGGGGGCACTGCCCACTCCACCGGAGGCCGGGCCTGCCCTCCACCTGGTCCCTTGATGGCCCAGAGTCACTCCCCAGGCCTCCCGTGGAGAGCCAGGCCTGCCCTCCACCTCCCTCGGGCACTTTCCCTTGGTGTTTGGGGGAAGGGACAGGGAGAGAGGGACTGGCCCTGGGTGGGCAAGTGCCAGGTGCCAGGCCCCGATAGTGGCATTCACATGTCGTTTGTTCTCCTTTCTGAGGCCACCTGGCTGGGCACATAGCTGGGCCCGCGGTTGGCACTCAGATATCAACCCTGCCTCACCCGGCCCCTCCCTGTCCTGGGGCCATCATTGGAAATGCAATGGTACTGGTCCCTGCGCTGGGGGTCCTCAGCCTAGGGTGGGAGATGGAGCCTGAAACTGGCAAGGAGAAGATTGCCAGGGCTGCAGGAGGGCTGTGAGTGCACATGTGTGCATGGATGCCTGTGTGTGCGTGTGCGTGCATGTGCACACCTGCATGTGTCACAGGGGGAACCCCCAGCCTAGTCTGGGACTTCAGGAGGGCTTCCCTGAGGCGGTGGTTTCCCAAAAGGACCCCACAGATGAGGTGGAGATTTCCAGCTGCGGGGCAGGGAGGGGAACTGGAGGCACAGGCCTGGTGCAGAGACCCAGGGGAGCCCCAGGGAGCCGGGTGCAGGGAATGCTGTGGCCCAGCGGGAATGGGGAGAGCAAGCTGAGCACCCTGCGGACCAGGGGCGGTGACAGCAACACCTGGGCTACTGGCACATTTGTCCTGCATTCTCCCACCCATTCACGCCTTCACTGGTTTGTCATTCACTAACTCACTCCCTCACTCACCCATTCACTCACTCCCTCACTCGCTCATTCACTCACCCATTCAGTCACTCACCCATTCACTCACTGACTCACCCATTCATTCATGCACTCACTCCCTCCCTCACTCCCTCACTCATTCATTCACCCATTCAATCACTCACTCACCACCCATTCACTCACTCACTCAGTCACTCACCCATTCACTCACTCATTCATTCACCCATTCACTCACTCATTCACTCACCCATTCACTCACTCACTCATTCACTTACTCATTCACTCACCCATTCACTCACATTCACTCACCCATTCACTCACTCATTCACTCACCCATTCACTCACCCATTCACTCACTCACTCATTCACTCACTCATTCACTCACTTGCTCACACTCATTCACTCACTCACACTCACTCATTCACTCATTCACTCACTCACTCATTCACTCATTTACTCAACCACTCATTCATTCACTCATTCACTCACTCAACCACTCATTCAACCACTCACTCAACCACTCACTCACTCATTCACCCATTCACTCACTCATTCACCCATTCACTCACTCATTCCCTCACTCATTCACTCATCCATTCACTCATTCATTTACTCACCCACTCATTCACTCCCTCATTCACTCACTCATTCACTCACTCACTCATTCACTCACCCATTCACTCACTCATTTTCTCATTAACTCACCCATTTACTCATTCACCCATTCTCTCACTCCATCACTCACTCATTCACTCACCCATTCACTCACACATTCACTCACTCCCTCACTCATTCACTTACGTATTCACTCACTCATTCACTCATTAACCCACTCATTCACTCACTCCCTCACTCACTCCCTCACTCATTCCCTCACTCATTCCCTCACTCATTTACTCATTCACTCATTCATTCATTCACTCATTCACTCACTCATTCACTTACTCATTCACTCATTCATTCATTCATTCAGTCACTCACCTATTCACTTATTAACTCACTCATTTACTCATCACTCACTCATTCTTTTATTCATTCACTCATTCACACACTCATTTTCTCATTCATTCATTCACTCATTCTGTCACTCATTCACTCATTCATTCAGTCATTCACTCATGCACTCATTTACTCACTTATTCACTCACTCATTCACTCACTCATTTACTCATCACTCATTCACTCATTTACTCATCGCTCACTCATTTACTCATCGCTCACTCATTCTCTCACTCATTCATTCACTCACACAGTCATTCACTCACTCTTATTCTTTCATTCATTTGTTTATTCCCACACTCCCTCCCTCACTCATTCATTCATTGATGCTTGCAGGCAGTGCACACCAAGGGTGCAAGGGGTGAGGTGTCTGGTTCTCTGCTTGGACCTCTGCAAGTGCCCCCAGGGGTGACTGGGTGGCCTCCACTTCTGGCCTGGCCTTGCGCCCCTATGCTCTTGGGGGCAATGGCTGGGTAGGGCAGGTATCCCCCTCTGCACAGGCCCAGTGTCTCTCAGCCTTAGAACCAGATGTGAGAAGATGTCCCCAGGGGGAATGTTCACCCCAAAGAGTCCCATCAGAGCCAGAGAAAATGAGACTGTTCCCAAGCCATCAGTCATCGGGCAGTGATCATACAGTCCTGCAGCCAGCAGTGATCTCTGGAAACCAGGGTCCCAGGAGGGGCCTGGGGTTGGCCGAGGAGCATGAGATGGGCTGGCTGGGGTATGCCAAGGTACGCTTTCGCCAAACTTCCATGGTGCCCTACAGACGAGAGCCAGCACCTGGGGGCAGTGTTCAAGGCCCTGCAGGCTGGCCATGGCTGCTTCTCACCGCTCCACACCTGCCCCTCTGCCCAAATCCTGCTCACACTCTATCCTGCCTGCCAAGACCTTTTTGGCTCTGCCTATGATCACTGTGGGAATCAGCATAGCCAGTTTCCCAAGGGCTTCCTAGGGGCAGGAGCTGGGTGGGCTGGGTTTCCCATGGTCCTCATCCTGTGTTCCTGCGTCCCCATTCAGTCGAGGCTTCCCCGCTCCTACCTGGTTTCATTTATCTGTGTGTCTTCCTTGCCCATGTGTGCCCAGCCTCTGGACCGACAGCTCTTCTGATGTCCTTGTCCTGCACCTGCCCTCCCAGGTCAGGCCTGTCTTAGCCAGACCTCAGCTCCGGCACCCCAGGGTTTTGGGGACTGGTGGTTGGCAGCCACCCTCCATGCCTTAGCCCTAGAGACTGACTAGTGATGGGAGGGAGGCCCCAGGCAAGGGTGGGGAGGAGGGACTGTAGGGCAGGAGGCCTTGTGGGGAGAAAGGGTGACATGGTGGGCAGATAGAATGTAGCAGGCGTGTCCTGGGCAGATGGACCCTTTGTTGGGCGTGATTCGTTCTTGATGGGAAAGTCCAGTGAGGCTTCCCGCTATAAGGCGGGGCAGGCAACTCCCGAGCTGATGCTGGTCCCACCCACAGGTGCAGGGGCTGCTGGTAGGATAGTGGTCCATGGTCCGCTACCCTGGAACCATAGGCCCTGAGTGGGGTTGTGTTTGGGCCCTTGGTTTGTATCTGTGGGACTGAGTCCAGATGGCACAGCCTCACTTCTGAGGAGCTGAACCCATTCCCTGCCTCCCCCAAATCCCATGTCTGGGAGTCCGAGTCGCATGACCCCCACCAGGGAGAGATCTTCACTCTGACCTGGAGCACTCACTCATTCACTCATTCGCTCACTCACTCACTCAGTCACTCACTCACTTATTCACTCATTCACTCAGTCACTCACTCCTTCACTCACTTATTCAGTCACTCACTCATTCACTCATTCATTCACTCATTCACTCACTCACTCATTCACTTATTCACTCAGTCATTCACTCACTGTTTCACCTGCTCATTCACTCATTTACTCACTTATTCACTCATTCACTTACTCACTCATTCACTCACTCATTCACTCACTCATTCACTCACTCATTCACTCAACCACTCACTCATTCACTCATTCACTCACTCATTCACTCAACCACTCATTCACTCAACCACTCACTCATTCACTCATTCACTCACTCATTCAATCATTCGCTCAGTCACTCATTCATTCACTCACTTATTCACTCACTGTTCACTCACTTATTCACTCATTCACTTACTCAGTCACTCATTCACTCACTCATTCACTCACTCACTCACTCATTCACTCACTCATTCACTCAACCACTCACTCATTCACTCATTCACTCATTCACTCACTCACTCACTCAACCACTCATTCACTCAACCACTCATTCACTCATTCACTCACTCATTCAATCATTCGCTCAGTCACTCATTCATTCACTCACTTATTCACTCACTCTTCACTCACTTATTCACTCACCCATTCACTCATTCACTCACTCGTTCATTCATTCACTTACCCATTCATTCACTCACTCTCTCATTCACTCACTTATTTACTCACTCAGTCACTCATTCCTTCACCCACTCACTCATTCACTCATTCACTCACTCACTCACTCACTCACTCACTCACTCACTCTCTCACTGGGCCCGGCCTGTCCACCCTGCAGTGTCCTCCACTCCTCCTCAGCACAGACTTGTCCTCCATGGTGGGGCCCTGATGAGCCCATGCAGGGGGAGCCCTTCGCCTGCCTGACCCACCAAGAGCCTCTGCCCAGGGTCAGCATGGGACTTACAGATGGCCAAGAACCCCCACAAAGGAGGACCTGTGGATTCTGCCTGGGGGATGAGCACAATGTGGGGAAGCTCTGGGCCGGGGAGGGAGGCCTGTGGGGAGGGACCCAGGATCCCAGCCACACATCCAAACATGTCAGGGGTGGCAGGTCCTATGAGCTGCGTTCTATCCTTCTACCGACTGCAGTGGAAGCTGGAGGGTGGGGTGATCAGGGAGGGGCTTCCCACAGGCTGAGTCCCAGCCTCTGATGGTGCTGGTCAGCCTGGAGTTGGAGCGGGATGGGGAATGAATCTATTATTATTCTTAGAAGAAGTTCGCTTTGGAGATGAAGTGGGGGAAATACAGCCCACCCCAGCCTTCATTGCGCCAACAGCCCAGGCTTTATAAACTGTCAGGCCAACCTACACATACCCTGTGGACACCATGCTTGTGTGTAACCTCAGGAGAGAAAGGCCTCACTACCCGGCCAGGTGGGCAGAGGCTCAGCGATTACCCCAGATACCCAGGGGACCTGGCCCTGAAGTCCAGCAGTGTCAGACTGCCTGTGACCCACCTCCAGGCCTTCACATACACTGTGTCCTCTGCGGGACACCGTTCCCCTCTCCTATCTCCGATCCCCTCCCTGACCCCAGCTCGCAGGACATCCTGCAGGGGACCCTTTCCTCATCGGAGCCAGGTCTCTTTTCCAGATGTTCAAGCTGCTGTCCAGAGCCTATGCTGACGTCCACCCCATGATGATGGACAGGTCGGAGAACAGGTGTGGAGGCAACTTCCTGAAGAGGGGGAGCATCATCAATGGGGCGGACTGGTACAGCTTCACAGGAGGTGCGACTTCTGTGGGGAGGGGCTGGGGTGGGAGTCGGGGAGTGCAAAGGCTGGATGGGGCGGGGCTGGGGAGGGTGGGGGTGTGGAGGCTGGGTGGGGCAGGGGCAGGGCCTAACTCCAAGGTCTGCTGCTGGGATCCAGTTGGAGACCCTGGAAAACAGGGCGGTGCCTCGCCTGATGGAGAGGAGGCTGGCTTGAGTTTTGGTTTCTGTCTTGATGAAAAGCTGTTGTGTGACTGCTGTGGAGGCCCCAGGCCCGCGGCTTCCGTAGTTTATTTTATGAACACTTACATTTGACGGTTCTACCCATGACCAAGCCTTTTGTGACTTTTAGGGAAGTGGAACTGCCAGATGAAATGCTGGACTTCCAGTTAAACTGGAATTCCTGAGACAGTGAGGAATTGTTTTTAGGACAATATAAGGACGTTCCAATGCGTGGGATACGCTTACGAGAACCCGCATGGGGTGGACTCATACTACAATTGTATCTGTGGTTCCTCTGGAGCCTGACTTTCAGCGTGTGCATTTTTATCTGCTAAATTTGCCCTGGGGGAGGCTGCACGAGAGCAATATAATGGGCACATGCCACTGTGTGTCCTGAGGGGCACCCGCCAGACTAGGCACACACGCTCTGGGCACTGCCTGCACCCCTCCTTGCCAGCACAACACAGATGAGAGCACTGGGCTCAGCTGAGAGAAGGACTTGCTGGAGGCCCAGGGCCACAGGTGGCAGAGCTGGGACCCATGTGGCATCCCCTTCTGCCCCTTCCTCCCATGCAGGCGGGCAGAGAAGGTGGCACTTCTTGCACACTCTGAAGCCACCTTCACAGCCTGGTCTGAAAACCTTTCTCTCCTGCTCAATGATTGGCACCTGTGATCTTTCCCTGGTGCGGAGCAGCCTCTTTCCCTTCCAGAACCCAGACAGAGGGCCCTGAACCCCGGTCATAGCCCTGTGACTGGGGTCTGCAACAGACACCCAGGAGCTGAGCTGGGAGAGGCCCCTCTCTGTCCCCCTTTTTTTTTTTTTGAGATGAAGTCTCACTCTATCACCCAGGCTGGAGTGTAGTGGCGCGATCTCGGCTCACTGCAATCTCTGCCTCCTGGGTTCAAGCGATTCTCCTGCCTCAGCCTCCCGAGTAGCTGGGATTATAGGTGTGCACCACCACACCCAGCTAATTTTTGTATTTTTAGCAGAGACGGGGTTTCACCATGTTGGCCAGGATGGTCTCGATCTCCTGACCTCCTGATCATCCCGCCTCGGCCTCCCAGAGTGCTGGGATTATAAGCGTGAGCCACTGTGCGTGGCCTCTGTCCCCTCTTGCACCTGACACGGCCCTGGGAAAGCATGAGGCCAGGGACCAGAGCTAGCTGGACCACAGGGACAGTGACTGTGGCTACACTGGGATCTGGGCAGGGACTGTCAACAGCAGCTGCAGGGTCTGCGGCTCAGGAGCCTTGAACTTCGGAAGGGCTCCCTGCGACTCCCTGTGGGTGCCATCGCCCTAGGCCTGCCTTGGAGATGGTCATGGCTTCTGCTGAACAAGAAACTCCAAAAGCAGGTGGCACAGAGGGCAGAAGCGGGTGCAACCGGGGTAGGCCCAACTTGCTCTGAGGCCTTCTCGGCTGGCCAGGTGGCTAGTTGTCCACCCTAGCCCGGGCCTGTGGTCTCTCTGGGAGATGGAGCTAATAGGATCGCCCTCCTAGACTCTTGTCAGGACAGCGTCTGGGTCAATGGACATTGTCACCATGGGGCCTCCAGGCCAGCAGCTGGGATGGCAGGGGCCTGTGTGGCTGCCTCGTGCTGTGGGCTTCTCTGTTAGAAACCGATTCATCCCCGACCTCACCAGAGACAGCACGGGGGTGGGGAAGCCTGTGAACTTTGCCGCCAAGCTGCCTGGGCTCAAGATGCCGCTCTGCCCCTTCCTGTAATATCCCAGGCCTCCATCTGCACATCTGCGAAGTGGGGATCATATGGCCCACCTCACAGTTGTTCAGCCCCTCAGCCGTAGGAGGGGCATCTGTTGCCAAGCACCTGCTGCACTCACCTGCCTGCTGGGTGCTCGGCCAATGCCCCCGACCTCCCGGCTGTCTCTGTGCCACAGGCATGTCCGACTTCAACTATCTGCACACCAACTGCTTTGAGATCACAGTGGAGCTGGGCTGTGTGAAGTTCCCCCCCGAGGAGGCCCTGTACACGCTCTGGCAGCACAACAAGGAGTCACTCCTGAATTTCGTGGAGACGGTGAGTTCTGACGGTCTCCAGGCTCTGGCCCAGCTGGGGCCTGGGTGGGGTGGGTCAGATTCGGGCCCCCAGGGCGGCCCCAGCAGCTCACTGCCCCTGCATGCTCACTGCATGCTCCTCTCGCCGCCACTTGTTTGGGGTTCACTGTCCACCATGTGCAACTTGAGATGCAGCAGCCGGCGCTCCTCTGCGTGCCCTGTGGGTGCTGGGGCGGCAGTGCCATGTGTTGGAGTCCCTGTAGCAAGGGTGTCACGATCTAAAGCAGCACAGTTAAACAAGGGAGCACGGGCCTGGGCAGCCCGGTGAGGCGTCTGACCCAGCCTCGGAGGCCGGGGGGCTTCCTGGAGGCGGCCGCACGGCTTCATCTTGAAGAAGGGTAGGAGACATCAAACCACAGGACAGGGAGAGCTGGCAGCAGAGGGGAGCATACTAGAACCCCATGGGGCCTTTGAAACCCTCGAGGGCCGCTGGGGCTGTGGTAAGGACTGGAGCCGTGGGATGGGGCTGTGGTGAGGACTCGAGTGGAGCCGTGGGATGGGGCTGTGGTGAGGACTGGAGCCGTGGGATGGGGCTGTGGTGAGGACTGGAGCCGTGGGATGGGGCTGTGGTGAGGACTGGAGCCGTGGGATGGGGCTGTGGTGGGGACTGGAGCCGTGGGATGGGGCTGTGGTGGGGACTGGAGCCGTGGGATGGGGCTGTGGTGGGACTGGAGCCGTGGGATGGGGCTGTGGTGGGGACTGGAGCCGTGGGATGGGGCTGTGGTGGGGGGGACTGGAGCCGTGGGATGGGGCTGTGGTGGGGACTGGAGCCGTGGGATGGGGCTGTGGTGGGGACTGGAGCCGTGGGATGGGGCTGTGGTGGGGACTGGAGTTGTGGGATGGGGCTGTGGTGAGGACTGGAGCCGTGGGATGGGGCGGGCACTGCGCTCCAGGAGGCGCGGGAGTGAGGGCTCTGGGCAGTGGGGTAGCTGTGTGGCTCAGGCAGGGCTTTGGGGCCTCAGAGGGGAGGGTACAGGCAGGGAGTGGCTGGCAGATGCTGGGGGCAGGGCACGGCGGCCTAAGGGGTGACTACTATCGTGAGGCTGAGGTCACCCAGAAGCAGGCAGGTGGGAGGTGAGTAGGGATGGCTGAGAACGTGTCTAAATGCCCCCCTCGCTGCCCCAGAGAGCCAAGGTCTCCCTAGCACTCAGTGTCAGAGCGGGGACCCTGTGCCCGTGTCTGCTCCCCTTGCAGCACAGCTCACACCGAGGGTGCTGGGGACCCCAAGAAGGACCCGGGATGTCACACGGAAGAGAGCCTGGGTTCTGAAGACACTTCTGCTATTTTTTTCCCAAGCATTTTCAAGAATCACATGAATTGCATATGAGCACAGATGCCCAGTGAGAAGCAGACCTCAGAAGGAGGGTTGAGCTGCAGCAGCAAGGAGGGGTGAGGGCACAGCACCATACAGTTGGCGCCCACCCACACAGGGCGGCCGGTTTTGACACCAGGCCGGGCGGCAGATGGGGCCATCCCATTTTATAGATGGAGTTGAGGTTCTGGCCTGGAGTCTCTGGGCCACACACAGGCTCAGGCTCCAGGCTCCCAGTGTCTGTGAGACAGCTAGAGGAGGAGACAGAGGGTCAGAGAGTCACATGGCCTGTCTGGTGTCACCCAGATCTGCTTGTTCCCAAGCCTTCTGTCCATGAGCCCCCTCCTTTCTAGAAAAATCAGGAACCTGCCTCCAAGTAAGAATTGAGCGAACTCCTTAGGGCAGCAGCCGCCGAGGAAGGAAATGAACAAAGACCCAAACAAAGTCATAATGGAACATTCTTCCATTTGAGTTTCTTTCTGATGGCTGTGCTGCAGCGTTGTGCCACCTGCAGTGAGTCTCACTCTTCTATAAGCTCTCGTGCCAGGCCTGTGCACACTGCATTTTGCAGCTGTCTGGTGAACATGAGGTTGAAGGAGCCTCGAATATGGCTGGCATTGCTCCTGGATATTACACGTGAAGTCTTGGGATATGAAGATTTACAGCAAGCCTGGACCTTGGAAGGCCGGGCGGTTTGCTGGCTGGCGGAGAGCTGGGTGCGGCCTCTTGATAAGGATCAAGCCTGTCGTGGCCAATTGAGGCTTTTTTCATAGTGATCCTGGCCAGGCCTCGGGTGGGAGTCTACATAACCCAGGGCTCGGGGAGGGGCGGCATGGCAGCTCTGCTTCCCCGCCAGAGAACTGCATGTGCCCCGTGTTTCGTGAAGGTGACCCTTGGGCCCAAGAGCAGGGACAGAAAAAAATCCATCCAGTGCAGGCCGATGTTGAGTGAGGGCCTCCTGTAGGACACCCTCCTGGGAGAGCTCCTGCTCTCAGGTGGGGCTGGGGGAGGCAGAAGTGAGGGCTGGCAGAGAGGAAGCCTGGGGCTGTGGGACCCTGGGGTAGGCCCCCAGTGTGGCTGGTCATCAGGGAGGGCTTCCTGGAGAAGGAGGAGTGTGATCTATGTTTTGAAGGGAGGGAAGGAATTGTCCCGGTGAGGGGCTGGTGAGGATATTCTAAGCAGAGAGGGCTCAGATGCTGTCTGGGGGTGAGGAGGATCCACGGGGCGGGGTGGCTGAGGGGCACAGTGGCTTCTCAAACCGTCCAGTTTCTCCCCATCACCTCTCACGCAGGAAAGCCTTACTTTTTACGCTCTCCCTCCCGCTAAATGCGAGTCCACGAGACATCGTTTCAGGAGTGCAATGCGATTAAGCAGTGAAGTGTGGACAAGAGCATCCAGGGTGGGGGTCACAAGCCCCAGAGGGCAGCGGGCAGTGGCCGTCACTCCCTCTCCACCGTGTCAGGAGGGCTGGGACCCCGTGATGTGCTCATCAGGATTCCATGTGCTCTGGCTTCCCCAAATTCCTGCGGCCCAGAGACAAGTGATAGCATGTGCTTGGTGGAGCTGGACTGGGTGCCCACCCCCTGTTTAAGTCACCCGCGCCACTGAGGGCTGGGCGCGAGCCTGGAACGGCAGTTAGGAGCCGCGGGGTCTGAGCTCGCCGGCGGCGTGTCAGGCGAGTTGGTTTCCTCGTGGGTCACTGTGGGGGTCAGCCACGGTGGGATTAGAGTTCACGCGCTGGTTGCTAAAATCTTCGGTCCTGCAGAAGCCAGAGCTGCTTTGGCCTCAGGAACATTTTACAGCTGAGGAAACTGAGGCACCCAGAAGCAAAGGTTTGTCTGAAGTGAGGAGTCACTGGGGCGGAGCTGGTTCTCTGGCCCAGAGAAAAACCGGCCCCTCTCAGGCTCACGTCCCTGGGCCAGGGAAGGAGGACGCTCCTGTTGCCAGGGCTGGGTCCTGACCCTGTGGGCCCAGGCCCTTTGCTTCTGTGGACTCCTCCCTCCATAGGAAGTATTTAAAATTGCACTTTTATGACTGTCGATGTAAAGATGAATATATAGGAAAACAGTCTCTCCAAACTGAAAAGTTTTGCTTTTATCCTGATTTTAAGAGGAGCAAGCTCATTTTCACAGTTTCCGGAAGCACAGCAGGGCCTGGCTGGGAGCCCTTTCCCTGGGGAACCTGTTGCTGCTGAGCCCCGCGCAGGGCGTGGGCACGGGGCAGGCTTGCTGGACTGACTCCTCTCCCCACGGGCATCCTGGTCCCGCTCAGCATGACCTTCAGCATCCTTGGACCCCAAGCTGTTTTCTGCTGACTACAGCAGGGGCCCTGTGGTGTCCTGTCATTGATTGTTCTAGAAGAAATGCGGACGGGATCAGGCAGCTCTGGGAGGGGCTTTCCAGGGTGAAAACGTTGGCGCTGTGGGCATGCAGGGAGCTTGTGTGCTGAGGATCAGTTCGTGCCAAGGCCAGGCGAGCGGTACCAAGGCAGGGCGTGTTATCCTCATGTATGATGAAGAAACCGCGCTGCTCTAGCCAGGGTCCAGGCACTCAGCCCTCGTCCTCTCCAACGCCCACGCTGCCTTCAGGAGCCTCAGCTCAGAGGGAACCAGTGAGTCCCGTTGTGGCTGGGAAGGCAGGGAAGGAAGGCGGATCCGTCGGAAGAGTGGCAGGAAAGGGTTCTCTGCTCAATGCCCGTTGAGATGGAGTCAGCCTGGCCTCGGGCAAGATGCAGGGTCATCCAAAAGCCCGGAACATGCTCAGGTCAATTGCCAGGGAGGAAACTGAGGCTCAGAGAGGGGAGTGACTGACTGATTAAAGATGGCAGAGCGAGGGCTGGCGGAGTGGGGCTCTGTGGGGTGGTTCCCCCGAGATACTGAGCTCTGAGGAGCATGTGGGGAACCAGCTGACGGCCTCCATGCTCACTGGGAGAGCTCACGCCATCTCTGTGGTCTCTCCTCGGTCTCTTTAGGTGCACCGGGGCATCAAAGGTGTGGTGATGGACAAATTCGGCAAGCCCGTCAAAAACGCCCGGATCTTAGTCAAAGGCATTCGCCACGACATCACCACAGGTGAGCACGTCCCTGGCGGTTCCCTGGGGCCCACGTCTGCCAAGGGAATGCCACACAGTGGCAGCCGGCATCCTCACGCACTCACAGTGTGCCCAGCCCTTGGCAGGATGCTCCATTCCTTCCCAGGCTGGCTGGGTCGGGGAGGGTGGGCAGGAAGCAGGGTCTGCGCCTGCTGCAGGCTGCGTCTCCTTGCAGCCTTTGGTGAGGGAAGAGCTTGTCCGGCCATGGCTACTGAATGACGGGTGGATGCGTGCTCTGTATTCCTACGAAAATGCCTCCTTCTCCAAGAGTGCTGGGGAGAGCTGACTCCACCCATAAACCTATTGGTTTCGATCCCAAAGCTCATACCCCATTGACAAGCCGGGGTGTCCAGCCCCGTGCAGGCTCTGGCTGCCCTTAAAGGGATTTCACAGCTGATGAAAAATGACAGTATGCTGTGATGTGTGTTACCTGCCAGAGATGTGGTCCAGAGAAGAGCAGGACTTTTGCTAACTGTGGTTGGGTATGGGGGATGGGAGTGGTCATCGAAGGTTTCAGAGAAGAGGGGGTGCCTAAGCAGGGTTTTGAGGACAGAGAAAAGAGGTGGGAAGGACATTCCAGGCTCACACAGAGGCAAGTGCACATTTGGCGTCTGCCAACCTCTCCCTACTCACACCCATCACCCGTCACCCTGCGGCTGGGTCTGCAGTCCTCCTGAGAATCATTTGTAATCTATTTGTCCATAGCCCCTGATGGCGACTACTGGAGATTGCTGCCCCCAGGTACCCACATTGTCATTGCCCAAGCCCCTGGCTACACCAAGGTCATCAAGAAAGTCATCCTCCCCGCCCGGATGAAGAGGGCTGGCCGTGTCGACTTCATTCTGCAGCCTCTGGGGGTGGGACCCAGGAACTTTCTTCACGGGCTGCGGAGGACTGGGCCCCACGACCTGCTGGGAGGTGCCAGCTCTTTGGGGGAGGCCACGGAGCCCGACCCACTCCGGGCACGCAGGCAGCCCTCGGCCGACGGGAGCAAGCCCTGGTGGTGGTCCTACTTCACGTCGCTGAGCACGCACAGGCCACGCTGGCTGCTCAAGTACTAGCCGCAGCCCCAGCACCCGCCCGGATGTGGAGACCCAGGCCCATCTCCGCGTCCTGGGCCCCTGGCTCTTGATTTTGTCTGCCACGGACATCCCACAAAGCCGCTGCCGTTTTATTAAATTGTTTATATCCACTTTCCACTGGAATGAGAGGCTGTGTGTAAGGCGCTTTCCAGGGAAGGCTGGGGACTGACCCTTGTTGCCTGAGGACAGCTGTGGCCTGGGCCCCGTGGGGCAACCCCAGGCAGCTATCCTGCTGCCCACAGGTCCCGATTGCAGGCCTGAGACTCCAGCCCATCTGTGCTGGGCCAGGTGGACTAGCTGGCTTTTCTCAGACCACCAGGCCTTGAACTGACTTCAAATGGGAAACTGAGGTGGGCCAAGGGCGTGAGCCTCTGTAGGAGCTGAGCTCTGGATCCTGCAGCTGAAGCTCATGTGTCCTGGAGTGCAGAGGAGAAGCGGGGGCGCTGAATGGGAGGATGGGGGTGGGCAGCAGGCGACCCCAAGGTAGGGTCAAGACCTCGAGGGCAGGAGAGCTGACCAGAGCCTGGGGCCTCATGGCATGGTGGAGGGGACCACACTCAGGCTCACAGGCTTCCAGGGGGGCCTGGCTCCATGGGGGTGGATATTCCTGGGTCCTCCCTCATCCCGATCATGCTACTTGGGTCCAGGGACCCTCTCCTGTCCCCTCTCTCACCATCCAGAAAGTCTGTCAGCCCCAGGATCCTCCAGGAAGGGGTCCCATAGCCTGAACAGAGAATGCGGCAGAGAAGGTGCCTGAGCCGGCCAGGGCTGCGTCAAAAAGCAGCAGAGACCTGGCGCTTCAACAGCACAAGTGTGTCCTCCCGCAGCCCTGGGGGCTGACGTCAGAGCCCTGTCGGCAGGGCAGGCTCCTGGCGCCACTCCCCGGCTCGTTGGCGGTCATCCTTCACCCCTCTTCCCATCATCGTCCCACTACGTGTGTCTCTGTCCACATTTCCTCTTCTTATACTGGGCTAGGGCCTAATATAAGACCCTAGTGACCCTCATTTTAATTTAGTTACCTTTACAAAGATGCTACCTCCAAATAAGATCACACTGAGGACCTGGGGCTAGGACTTCAGCAGATGAATTTTGTGGGAGGGACATGGTTCAGCCCCTAGGAGAGGGTAACATCTGCCACGCAATGGCTCCTCATGTGCTCCCGGCTGTGCCCATCAGCTATCCTAGTTCCAGAGCTCCAGGCCCAGGCAGGCCCCTCCGTGGAAATGGGCATCTACTCTGAGCAGTGCCTCGACCTCAACTGAATGACAGCATGGTCCCCGCCAGCACCCTCAGCCTCATTCCATTGCCTCCTGGCAGCTATGCCCTGACATGAAGGCCTCGGGGTTCCCAGCTGAAGCCTGGAGGAGCAGGCACACCCCCGGCGCTGGGCGGTGTGCTCTGAGGGGAAGGCACGGGGAGGGCTCAGGCAGCCTACAGCCCTCAAGTCTTGCACTGGCACAGCAGAGCTTGGTTTGCTGAGCAAGGCACGGGTAATGATCTGGAGTGTTTGGGGAACATCTCACAGCCTCCCGAGCCCCTGCACCCTACATTCACCCATGCGCCTAGTGACTTGAAGGTCTACATTTATTTGGTTCCACTGCATACAGGGCACCATGCAGGGGTCCTCTGAAACCCCAGGAGGCCTGTGGAGCAGACCTCTGCTTCCTGCTTTGCTGACATGGGTGTGGAGACAGCGGGCACGAGTTGCCCAGGACTCAGGGTGTGCAGGTGGCTGTTCAGTCTCAGTGCCCCCGTGGGGCACCTGCACGAGGCCTTCCCTGCACTTCATTCTGTCCCACCCATTCACATTGTCTAGGGAAAAGCCTAATCAGTGGGTGTGTGGGGTGGGAGGACTCATTCCAGAGCCCAGTTCATGTCAGGGGCCAAGGACCAGGTCCCCATCATAGAAACTGGGATGAGGAGTTGGTCAGGGAGCCTTGGGGAAGGCTGTGCAGGAGGGCCGTGGCAAGAGTGGGAGCTGGGGAGGGGGAGACGAGGAGATGGCGTTCTCTCCACACACCACCCCAGATCCAGCCAGTGGGGACCGTTCGGCACTTCCATGTCCTTTTTTGTTTGTTTTGAGACAGAGTCTCACTCTGTCGCCCAGGCTGGAGTGCAGTGGCACGATCTAGGTTCACTGCAACCTCCACCTCCTGAGTTCAAGTGATTCTCGTGCCTCAGCCTCCCAAGTAGCTGGGATTACCGGTGCCTGCCACTACGCCGGCTGATTTTTGTATTTTTTTAAGTACAAATGGGGTTTCAACATGTTGGCTAGGCTGGTCTTGAACCCCTGACCTCAGGCGATCCACCCACCTCGGCCTCCCAAAATGCTGGGATTACAGGAGTGAGCCACCACGCCTGGCTCTGTGTCCTGTTGCTAGAATCTGCGCAGTCCGTAGTGACATCCTTGCCTCTGGCAGGACGCCCTGGCAGGGCCCTGCTGCCCCCTCTCACTTTCCGCGGTCCCCTGGTTTCCAGTGTGAAAGCTGTCAGAATCAAAATGGAGACACTGTGTTAAAAAACAAAGCAAACCAGAACCCCAACCAATAAAGCTGGGAACAACCCTGATGGTATTCCCCATGAATCGATCACAGAAGACGGCAAACAGCACACTCGTGAGCAAAGTCCATGACAACCTCACACCAAAAACACTTCTGCGAGGACGCCTGCCCAGCCTCAGACTGTTACCACCCGTGTTATCGATTCCTGTGGCAAGGATAATTATCCCAAAACAATGATGTGATTCTCCCCACTTTCCCATGAAAGCCTCTGTGCTTGTACCTCCCTGAATACGAACAGCAGACTCCAGCATATGTATTTCCACTGCAATGCCCGACTCCTGAGCGAACCTCATTTTCATTTGGAGAGCCTCTCTGGCAGTGGTTCGGGTGGACGCTAGTGTGGACGCGGCATCGGGAAAACGGAGCCGTACACCAGGGCTGCCTATTGCTCTAGGCGTGCTCACCGCTTCCAGGCCTGTCCGTGGACAGAGCTAGATATCCAATTGTTTTTAAAGGGAAAACACATAAGGCCGGGAGTGGTGGCTCATGCCTGTAATCCCAGCACTTTGGGAGGCTGAGGCCGGTGGATCACCTGAGGTCAGGAGTTCAAGACCAGCCCGGCCAACATGGTGAAACCCCATCTCTACTAAAAATGCAAAAAAAAAAAAAAAAAAAAAAAAAAAAAAAAGAAAAAAAAATTAGCTAGGCATGGTGGCAGGCTAATTTGGAGGCTGAGGCAGAAGAATTGCTTGAACCCGGGAGGCAGGGGTTGCAGTGAGCTGAGATTGTGCCATTGGACCACAGCCTGGGCAACAGAGCAAGACTCCATCTCAAAAACAGAAACAAAAATAAAAAACACAGAGGGTTCATGTTGCTACTTCCAATTCCAAACCAGAATGACCTTCTCCTGTGTAGAGAATTCCAGATTCAGGGCAAAGCAGGGGAGGGACAGAGTAGAAAGTCACACAACTGTGCCTGCTTTATCCGAAGCACACAGGATAGTCACACAGCCCAGGGCCAGCCCGTACCCACAGTGCAATCACTGCAAACAGCTCCAGTTGTTTCTTCAAGTTCCTTTCGTTCTGGGATATAACCCACTAGGGCTACATATAAGCTCTGATGATTGACTTTTAATATTCCTAGCAGCTGAGAAGACCAAGGTGCCATGGAGAGCCACAGCCCCTCCAGAAACCACACCTGGCCAGGAGGCCATGTGTCTAGAGCTGAGACCCCGAGGAGTGGGTCCCCAGGGGACTGGTCTCAGGGAGAGGTGCTGCCTCTTAAAACACAACAATGGACAGACAGGTGATATGTTCAACAGTAGCATGAACAATTTCTGGAACTAGAAATCATTATTTGTAAAAGAAAAACCCATTTATGAGTTGAATCAGAGGAGCGACTCCTGTCTCTGAGTTCTAAATTCATGTTGGGGAGGAACAAATGGAGGAATTACCTGACTGAAATATAAAGCAAAAATACCGCCTTGAGGAAGTTATGAGGGAAAAGAGATTTTGAGAACAGATCCAGTAGCCCCATATGCAAATAACAGGGAAATAAAATCTAATAGAAAAAAGACCTGGCACGATGGCTCACGCCTGTAATCCCTACACTTTGGGAGGCCGAGGCAGGCAGATCACTTGAGGTCAGGAGTTCGAGACCAGCCTGGCTAATATGGAGAAACTCCATCTCTACTAAAAAAATACAAAAAATTAGCTGGGTGTGGTGGCAGGCACCTGTAATCCCAGCTATACTCAAGATGCTGAGGCAGGAGAATTGCTTGAACCCAGGAGGCAGAGGTTGCAGTGAGCCGAGATTGTGCCACTGCACTCCACCCTGGGTGACAGAGCGAGACCCTGTCTCCAAAATAAATAAACAAACAAATAAAAGAAGACCGATGGATGTTTACAAAGCGTTCAGAGGAAAGGGCTCTGCCCTGACACTCTATACCCCAGCATGAATACTACTACTAACAATAAATGATATAATAATAGCTGATACCCTTGGACTGTTTTCCCTATCCAGGCACAACTTAAATGTTGTCTGAACTTGTTCAACTTGTTTCCTCTCCTTAAGGAGAGAAACATTAGAATTATCCCCATCTCACAGGCACAGACAGGTCAAGTGACTTGTGCACCATCACACAGCCAGGGTTAGAAACCAGAAAACCTGCCTTTGGGCTGGGACTGTGTTCTCTGTCACTCTCTCACTGCCTCTTCAGATAGAATTCGTGGGTCACAGAGAAAGAAAGCCATGTCCAGATTGGCAAGGATAAAGGGAAGGCGACCCCCGGACCCTCCTCTGAGCAGACAAGCATGGACTTAGCACAGGGCCAGCAGGAGGAAGAGGAAGCAGGGGCTGCCCAGCTCCCTGAGAGATTCAAGGCCACGTGAGAGCCCCGGGAAAGTGAGGTTTGAATGTGGAATGAGGAGCATGCGATCGAGAAGCATCCCACGGCCGACCTCCCGGGCCTGGGGGTGTAAGTGGCCGGAAGCCCCTGGGGGGCTCAGGCATGATGGGGGAGAAGGGACTCCCAGTTGCTGATGGAGGTGGTGTTTGGGTTCCTGTCCTGCAGGACTGGGAGTCTGACGCTGAGGATGGAAGGGAACAGCGCCGCCTGGTGGCACGGGAGCGCCGGGACCACGCGGGGACCCTGAGCAGGGGAGAGCCCTCGGGGTAAACCAGGAGAGAAGCCTGAGCCCGCTGCAAACCCAGGGAACTGCAAAAAGACCATCCGACTGGGCTGAAAACACGTTGCACGCGTTTTAAAGAAGCGTGATTATGGGCCAGTGATAAACAAGGCTTCAAATAAAGTGGTGCCGGCCGGGTGCGGTGGTTCACGCCTGTAATCCCAGCACTCTGGGAGGCCGAGGCTGGTGGATCACGAGGTCAGGAGTTCGAGACCAGCCTGGTCAGCTTGGAGAACCCATGTCTCTACTAAAAATACAAAAATTAGCTGGGCGTGGTGGTGCCTGTAATCCCAACTACTTGGGAGGCTGAGGCAGGAGAATTGCTTGAGCCCAGGAGGCAGAGGTTGCAGTGAGCCGAGATCACGCCACTGCACTCCACCCTGGCAACAGAGCGAGACTCTGTCAAAAAAAAAAAAAAAAAAAAAAAAAAAAAAAAAAGTGCCAAGCAGCCGCAGGCCGGACAGCAAGGCACGCTTTAGTACAGAGGAGGCGAGGTGAAGAGCAAAGCATGAAGTGGGAAAGACATTGTGAATAAGTAGTGAGTAAGATAAAAAATAAATCTGTATTATACATGAATCAATTCAGCAGCTAACTCTATAAAAGCCAAGTTATTTAGAAATATAAGAACTTAATAAAAGCAGGATCCCAGATGGTCCCATGCTAGGTACCATCTTCAGAATCAGACCAATTTAATAGATGACAAATAAATAAATTATATTTTAGAGAATTGAGCCACATAACCAGTAAACTTGATTTAATAAATGTGTAAAACATCCCCTGCTTCACATAGAGATTATACAGTTTGTCAAAGACCCATTGATCATTTATAAACATTGATGATGTTTGTAGTTGCAAAGAAAACCATAAGAAAGTTGAAAAGGTCGATTTTTTTTTTCTAGTTGTATTCTAGAAAAATTAGAAATAATAAATTTTTGCTCCTCTCCCCCCAGAAACTCTCAGTATATGGAAAGTAAGTGCTCTCCGAGTACCTAGGCTTCATCATGCTGCTGGTTCACAATCTCAGGGGGTGCCCTCCTCCACATGGTCCCAACTGGCTCACTGTCACACCTGTACCCCAGCAGACAGACATGGAGGGCGCCATCACTTCTGCTCATACCCTATTGGCCAGACATAGTCACATGGCCACAGCTGACTCAGGGGATGCTGGGAGATGCACCTTTTATCCTGGGTGAATGTGGACCCAGTAAACACCAAGGGTGTTGTCACTACAGGGAGAGGGGAGAGGAGATTTGGGAAAGGAATCACTCTGTATGACATTCTTGGAATTAAAAGAGAATGAAAGCTGGAATTAGAAACTATTCTGACAGCCACGAAAAGGGAAGCTCCTCAGTGAGAAACAAGAAAGCCTTAAATACATTCGGTATTGAAGAAGAAAGACTGTAAGAAAGGAATCGATCTATCACTTTAAGAAAGTATTAGAGGCAGGGCGCGGTGGCTCACGCCTGTAATCTTAGCACTTGGAGAGGCTGAGGTAGGCGGATCACTTGAGGTCAGGAGTTTGAGACCAGCCTGGCCAACATGGTGAAACCCCATCTCTACCAAAAATACAAAAATTAGCTGGGCGTGATGGCGGGTGCCTGTAATCCCAGCTACTTGGGAGGCTGGGACACAAGAATCTCTTGAACCCGGGAGGTGGAGGTTGCAGTGAGCCAAGATCATGCCACTGTACTCCAGCCTGGGCAACAAAGCGAGACTCAGTCTCAAAAAAAAAAAAAAAAAAAAAAAAGAGAAAGTATTAGAAAAAGAGATGAAAATGACAAAACAAATAGAAAGCAAATGGCAAACGAAAATGGTAGAAAATACTCAGAAGCCCCTGAATTGGTTCTTTAAAGACACAACAAAACAGACACATCTGTCATGAACCTGATTAAGAAATAAAGAAAGCAAAAGAGACACAATGAAAACCAAGAAAAGAGTTGTGACTAAAACATGGGAAGAGATTTAAAATATATTTTTTTAAAAACTTCATAGAACTCTTTATATAACTCTTCACTAAAGTTGAACACCAAGAAAAAAAGAGACGACTTCCTAGAAAAATATGAATTAAATATGTAACATATACTAAAATATAAATAGAAGTGGGTAAAATTGACCTAAGACGAAGTAGATGATGTGAACAGCTCGTGTACCATAGAAGAGGTGAGAATGTGGCCACCCGGGCTGGGGTGTGTGTGACTGTGATGGGGACGCAGTTTTTAGGGGGATGACGAAAAAGTTCTGAAGTTAGAGAGTGGTGAAGGTTGTACAAATGTAAAATACAAAAACCCAAAGAATAGCACTTTAAAATGGTGAATACTAAGTTACGTGAATTTTATCTCAATTTATAAAAAGGAGTCAGGGAGAAGGCTCTGTGAAGAGACCAGGACAGAGTCTCCAGAGAGGAGGAAGTGAAACCAGGCAACAGTGTTGGTGGGAGTGTTTAGGGCGAGGGGATTTGAGAGAGCACGCGTGTGGGGTCTGGTGTGCACCCAGGGCTTCCCATCGTCCCCATCACCGGGTGCTAGGCTTGGCTCACGGGTGCTTGGCTCACCGGGTGCTTGGCTTGCCTTGTCTGGGGTCCCTGCTGACCTGTAAGGCTGTGCGGGAGGGAGCAGCGAGCTGTGTCCTTCTGACCCCCTCTGCATCCAGGTCCGAGCAGAGAGCTGGCCACCCTGATGCTCACTGGGCAGAGAAGAGACGACAAATGAAATGAATGAATAAATGAACAAGCAACAGGATGAAAACTGGAAATGGGCCGTTGACGTTGCTGGTGTGGATGTCACAGAGACTTGTCAAAGGCGTCTCTGGGGCATGGCGGAGGGTGGACTGAGCCATCTGCGAGGGAAACAGGGTACCGGCCCTCACTGGGGTGTGGGGGAGGCCAAGGGAGGGTGCTTATCTTCTGGAAGGGGGGTCAAAACGATTCTAAATCACGCGTGCTGTCAGCCCGAAGTCTGAGTTGGGAAAGGGAGGTGGGGGGTAGGGGTAAGGGGGTGGGAAGGGGTGGGCCTCAGCGCCTGCAGGGGCTCCGGGCCATGGGGGCTGGAGCAGCAGAAAGGAAGGTGAAATGGGTGTGGTGACTGGAGGCTGGAAGTGGAGACCCTGGCCACCTCCTGGCCTCTGTTTTCTCTGAGCAGTAAGAAAATAGCTGTTTTCAGAGAGTGAGGGAGGTGGGCGAGTGAGGGGAGGTGGTGGGCGAGTGAGGGGAGGTGGTGGGCGAGTGAGGGGAGGTGGTGGGCGAGTGAGGGGAGATGGGAGAGTGAGGGAGGTGGTGGGAGAGTGAGGGGAGATGGGAGAGTGAGGGAGGTGGTGGGAGAGTGAGGGAGGTGGTGAGAGAGTGAGGGGAGATGGGAGAGAGTGAGGGAGGTGGTGGGAGAGTGAGGGAGGTGGTGGGAGAGTGAGGGAGGTGGTGGGAGAGTGAGGGGAGAGGAGGGAGAGTGAGGGAGGTGGTGGGCGAGTGAGGGAGGTGGTGGGCGAGTGAGGGAGGTGGTGGGAGAGTGAGGGAGGTGGTGGGAGAGTGAGGGAGGTGGTGGGAGAGTGAGGGAGTTGATGGGAGAGTGAGTGGAGGTGGGAGAATGAGAGGAGGTGGGAGAGTGAGGGGAGGTGGGAGAGTGGGGGTCGGGGGAACTACCCCTGGATATGGGCAGCAGCTGAACAAGACCTGGGGGCCTTGCAGGGCCAGAGGCTTCACTGAGTCCCATCTCAGGCCCCTCCAGTCCCCCGCCCCAGCGCGGGCTTGGCACTCTCGAGACACCTGGAGTCTTGATTTTGAAGCGGTCTTGAAGGGCACCTAGAGAAACCTTCACCCAGCTTGATATCCTCTCTGGCGTCTCAGGCAGGGAGCCTCTCTAACCACCCTTGCCAGCTGCCTTCACCTAGACGCACCTCCACCCAGCTGGATGTCCTCTCCAGAGTCCCGGGGGCCGCTCTCACCACCCTTCCCAATTGCCTTCACCTAGATGCACCTGCACCCAGTTGAATGCCCTCTCCAGAGACCCGGGGGCCGCTCTCACCACCCTTCCCAGCTGTCTTCACCTAGACGCACCTGCACCCAGTTGGATGTCCTCTCCAGAGTCCCGGGGGGTGGGAGGGAGCTCTCTAACCACCTTTGCCAGCTGCCTTCACCCAGATGCACCTGCACACAGCCCGATGCCCTCTCCAGCGTCCCTGGGGGCCACTCTCACCACCCTTGCCGGCTGCCTTCAGGGATGGGGTGAAATGGGGTGATCAGCCCCTTGGGAAGCTGTTGCTACTGGATTTTTCTCGTTGTGAAAAAGCACTTCCTTACATGGAACCCATTTCTTCTTTGAACCGTCCACGGAATGTGGCCCTCGGCAGCTGCACTGGCCACATCCTCTCTTCCCTGTGACAATGTTTTGACCGCTGGGCATATCCTGTGGCCTTACAACTTTCCTCTCTGCTAAATGTCCCGTTCTCTTCTCCCAGGTGGACAGGGCACAGGGAGCAGACAGAAGCCGTGTAGGGCCGGGTCCCGTGTTCCACCAAGCATGACACCATAAAACACTCACGAATGATCAGGGCCAGGCCCCGTGTTCCGCCAGGCATGACACCAAAAAGCACTCGCAAATGATTTTATGAGAGTCGTTTTTTCTCTTCCATTTTCGTATACAAATCTAATCTTTGGAGAACCCTCTCCCTTCTAACTCACATATTATGGGCTTTCATCAATAATAATATACGATCAATTACCCAAATGTAATTGATTAGTCGAGGGAACCGTATTTCCCCTCTTAGTTTGTGTCTGACTGGTTATAAAGCACAGCCATTGCTGTGGGTGGTGGCCCTGCCCTTTGGCCGTGGGCTATCTTTACCTTTTAGCTGAGATTCAATTTATATGCAATTTACTAACGTTAGCTTAAGAAAAATCCAAAAGGGCATTTTGCAGCCCAGCCCCGCAGAGGACACCAGCCCGGCTTTGCTAAGTGGCCTGCGAGGCGGGCCCGCGGCTGAAATGGCCTTTTGCACTGGTTCTCAGCTTCGTTCATCTTTATTTGACCACGCAGATAATTTTTTTGTCATCAGAAAGTTGAGTTCCACAAATCCAATATCCCCCAATTCAATAAAGAGAATCAGAGCCTGTTTTGACCAGTCTGAAACAAACCCGTGGTGTTTTACCAGCATGGCAGCGATGCCCAGATGGTGCCCAGCACAGCAACACAGGGAACTGCAGGCCCCAGCCCAGGACACCGTGGCCTCCCACGTGCAGGGGAGAGTGGGGGATCCCAGCACCTGGGCTTGTGCCTCTCTCCACCGCTGACCTGCCTGCAGCTGTGAAGTTCCGAGTTCCCGCCTGGTGACATGGTTGGCTCAGGACGGGCGGGATCGTGGGAGTGCTGGGCCTGCGCCGGGAAGCTGGAGCTCAGCCTGTGCGGTGACACTATCCACACCTCTTTGGCTTCGTGGGAGAAAGGTGGGCGGCAGGCCCGACACTGGGGGTCAGGAGGTGTCTGCAGGTTGGCCATGTCTGCAACCGGGTTGAGACTCCTGAAGAAACAGAGTAGAAAGAGGGGCTCCTTTGAAGCCCCGTGTCCCTCAAGGCCCTGTGCAGACGCTCCCCGTCCACGTTAGCTTCACCATGGCCCTGGCAAGGATTAATTTCTCCTTCCCACCAATCCCACAGAATGAAGCTGATACCTCTCGTTAAGTCCACTTATGTGCTGGGGGCGCAGGGTACCCCCAACACTGGCCTACTCCTCTCCTCTCTCCCTGGAGGGGAACATCCACTTCCAGGGCTAAAATCACCCTCGAGTTCTCCTGCTGCAAAGGCTTCTTCACCCTCACGCCGCTGTCAGCTGGACCCGCGGTCTCCCAGGCCGTTGCTGTGGGTTTGCTACCTTCTCCTGGGCCACCCACCGCTGCCCGCCCAGACCAGGAGCTCTCTGAAAGCCTTTCTGGAACAAAGAGAGAAATAACATATACCCATGTGTGTGCACTTGTACACACACACACCCTCCAAGCTCCCTGAGTAAGGACTGCTTCTTGTTGTCCCCGAGGCACCCTCAGCATTTAGTACTGGGCACTCAGTGGCCCAATCATTTCCAAATTACTGAATCAACTCTTGAGTACTTACCATAGCCAGTTACCGTAAGATGAGGTAAGATAACCCATGTGAAGTGCTTAGCGGGAGGACTGGCTCTGTGGAGTCCCCCACCCAGCAGTTTCTGAAAATGTTCTCAGGAGGTGAGTTGTACAGGTGACCCTCCTCCATAAGCCTTCCCTCCGCGGGCTTCCTGCAGAGTCCCCTCCGAGAAGCTGGTTCCCCACCCTCCCTGGAGACAGAATCAGAAAAACCACACCTACGTTGCAAAGCACACTTCTAAGCACTTGCCTCAAGAAAGCCCCCCTCAACCCCGTAGACAGAAAGAGGGGGAATGGTGAGCTCCTATTTGCAGACGCTGAGATGGTGTCACAGCTACCACATTGCTTCAGCTAGAGGCGGCGGTGCACCCAGGGCGAGGGCCCCGCCTGGGCTGCAGACGCCTCCACCACAGCCCTCTGCAGTCTCTGGTGTGATGGACTTACCATTTGTATCTCTCCCAAGCCCCAGCGTGACGGAGACCAGGCCTCCGCAGGTGGGCAGGTTTAGATGAGGTCGTGAGGGTGGGGTCCTCCTGACGGGAGATCTGCCTGTCTAGAAGACATGAGCGCGCTCTCTCTCTCTCTCTCTCTCTCTCTCCCCCCACAGGTACGAAGAAAGGCCACCCAAGGCCTTAGGGAGAAGGCAGCTATCTGTGCTCCAGGAGGAGGCCTCACCAGGAACAGAACGCGGCCGGAACCTTGATGTTGGACTTTGCGGTTTCCAGAACCGAGAGGAATAACTGTCTGTCGCTTAACCTTCCAGTCTGTGGCATTTTGCAGTGGCAGCCCTGAGCTAAGAGACCTGGATTCCTGAGGGTGACAGAGCAAGGTGACCCCCGGGGGGTGGCCTCGCACCACCGGCCACACGGAAGGTACCTGCGCTGGAGTTTTCTGCGCTGAACCTGGCCCGTAAGGCGCAGGCAGGGCCGAGGGCATCTGATGTCCCACTGCAGGTGCCACCTGGAGGACCTGGGACGGGCGGTGGTAAATCCCAGCCTGACCGAGTGCTGACCCCGATGAATGGCAGCGGCGTCCACCCTGGCTCTGCAGGGGCAGCCTCCGTGCAGCTGAAGGCGTCCTGAGCGGCCGCCTGACCCCTGGCCTCACCCCCAACAGGGCGGCAGCCGGCTTGTGAACAGGAGTGTTTTGGTCCTGGCTCCCGAAGCCTGCCGCGGAAGCCCTGTGCCCTGCCCGGCCCTCGTTCCTCAGGGCCTCAGGCTGGAGTGGCAGGGAGGGTGGGCGAGGCTCCTGCCTGGCTGGGTGCTGGCACTGTCAGAATCATGGAGTTTTCCAAGCTGGAAAATGGAGACTTAGCAACAAGGCCTTGCAAAGCGGTTTTCCAAGCCTCAGGCCTGTATCGGATTCTTGTGGCCACTGTCACAAAGCCCCACTCACCAGGGCCTAAAACAGCAGAGACGGCGCCATCCCAGGTCAGGGGGCTGGCAGCGCCACATCAAGCAGGGCCAGGCTCCCTCCCATGACTCCAGGGGAGGCTCCTGGTGGCCCCCTGGCCTCCTCCTCCTGAGTCAGTCTGTGTGTCCCCATCTCCTCTCCCAGTTCCACTGGATCAGGGCCCACCTTGTTCCAGCAGGACCTGCTCTGAACTGATGACACCTGCAATGACCCTACTTCCAAAGAAGGCCGCATTCCCGGGCACTGTGGCTTAGGACTTTAACATCTTTTGCAGGGGACATAAGTCAGGAGCCTCTCTGGGACAGCACCCCCGGAGCTCCCGGAACAGGCGCTGCTGGGCCTCTCCCCTCGTGCCTGCTTTTGTCCCCAGGGTTACTGGTGCTTCCTCCTAGTTCTCGCTGGGACATGGCTGAGGAAAATATCCCTAGCAGGGAATGGCGCAGATGATGGCTTCCCACCCCTGACCCTGATCCATGCTGACTCTGCACCAAGGGCTGGGCGTTCCTTGTCAGCCACCTGAACTCCAAGAAAGAGGTGGGTTTCTGAGGACCCCAGCACACTGGAGCGGACGCTCCCGGAGAAGCAGCCGTGTGCATCATGGGCAAGGCCGCGTGCAGTGCCAGCGTGGCACTGCGGCTCATGGAGTTCTGTTGAGTGGGAGATTGGAGGATAGAAGAGGAAGAGGCTCTGGGCTTCGGGCTCCCAGGTTCTCCTCAGACTCTGGGGTGTGAATTCAGCTCCACTGTCTCCTGGTTGCCAGCCCTGGGGCAGGTACTCAAATACTCTGCCTCTGCGTACTCATCCGGAACGTGGGACGATGATGTGACCATCCTTCCGGGCTGCTATGCGGACTGAGAGGTAAGGCTGGTGCAGCCCCCCTGCCTTCAACCATGGTGGGGAGGATGAGGGGCAGCTCCCCTCTGTGTGTGTGGGTGTGGGGACATGGGGACAATCAGCCACTGTGCAGCACGAATCACCATCAACAGGATACCTCTGGATATCCCGGTGCTGGAGAGAGGCAGAGGGGAGTGCCTTCATCGTGCTGGGATGGGAGCTGCCCGGGTGGAGATGGTGGGAGGCCTTGGAGATCCCCGGTCCTTCCTGCCCCTCATGTCACGGGAGGGGAATCTGAAGCCTAGGCTTGGAGACGCACCACAGTGGCACAGCCTGTTGGTGACTGGTTGGGTACTGTGCCCAGTGCATCTTCTGGGATCAACACCAGCCTCCAGGCAGGCCCCTGAGACGGTGGCTCCCACTGTGATGTGGTGTGTTGGGGAGGGGTGTGGTGTGGCTGGCAGGGTGGTGCTGTGTGCCCGGGGCAGCTCCTGGGCTGCAGTGTCCCCCTTCCACACTGGTGACAGCCATCCTTGGGCAGGGTGCCAGCGAGAGCCGTTGGGCGCAGACGTCGGAGTGGAATTTTGTGGTACGAACCCTGACTCTGCCTGGCCGCGCGTGGCGTGGCCAGTGCTCCTCTGCACAGCAGCACCTTGTCTGCAGCGAAAGAGGCAAAATCGCACGTCCCCTCCTGGCAGAGACCACGGGAGGCAAGGCCGGCGCTCACTGAGCCTCAGAAAAGGCAGTCCACGTCGTTGATGAGGATGGTTGGACCCTGCTGTGGGTTGGGTTGTGGTGTCCTCAAAAAGATATACTGAAGTCCAGCCCCAGGTACTGTGACTTTATTTGGAACAGGGGGCCACGGCAGATGTAATGAAGTTACAATGAGGTCACCTGGGATTTAGGGTGGGCCCTAACCAGTGACTGGTGTCATTATGGGAAGAGGAGAGGAGACGCACAGATGCCGGGACAAGGTGACAGCTGAGGCCGAGGCTGGAGGGAAGGCGACAAGCTGAGGGGCGTTAAGGCTGACCAGCAATGCCGGGACCTGTGAGATGCCGGGGAGGACCCGGAGTGTGGTCCTGCCAGCACTTTGATTTCGGACTCTGGCCTCCAGGCAGGACTGTGTGAAAATAAATGTCTGCCATTGAGGGCACCCCATTGGTGGGGCTTCCTCCAGCAGCCGTGAGAGACACACACAGGCCCTACCAGGCCACGGCTGGGTCTCTGCGTTTTTGCCGAGGTGGCCGTTTGAGGAGAGATGAACTTGGGAGTGGTTCTCCAGGAGCTACACGGCATTCTGTCTCTTCCCCCCGGGGGGTGGTCATTTTATGAGAGAAGTGGAGGAAAAAAAATCCCTTCCGACGCTCTAAGCCCGGGCCAGAGTGCCTGGGGCTCAATGGGGCGGGCATAATTTGTTTGCTTTGCAATTCTCTCCCCTCAGTGGAGACAAATTGATTTATACGTGGAAATGGGCCGTGGCTGGGAGGCGGGGGGGGGCTTGTGAGAGGACAAGGTTTGCCGGGTTTCAGGAAGGGCTGGTCCTTGCCGGCGGGCCACGGCCCACCCACTGCTGGTGAGAATGTGCCTGGGTGAGCCCCCTCCAGGACCCAGAACCCTAAAACTGCTCAGAGAGTTTGCTGTGGGCCCACGTTGTGCCGAGCCTCTCCCCACGAGTCTGTGGATGCGGCTGCTGGCCCTGTGTTTACGGAACATCTCCCTCACACAGAGGGACCCTGGCGGCGCCAACGAGGCAGGGAAAACATGGGAACGGCGGGCCTGCCCTGGGCTGTGGCCTCCTGAGACATCAGACGCTGAGGGAAGTGTTCAAAGGCTGTATGACGACAGCCGCCATACAGGAAGGCCGGGGCATTGTTTAGCAAATAACAATTTAAAATTCATCTTCTTCTTATTATTATTATGTCACCCAGACTGCAGTTCAGTGGCGCGATCTCCGCTCACTGCAACCTCCACCTCCCAGGCTCAAGCAGTTCTCCCCCCTCAGCCTCCCGAGTTGCTGGGACCATAGGTGCACGCCGCCACACCTGACTTTTTAACATTTTTGTAGAGATGGGGTCTCCCTAGGTTGCCCAGGCTGGTCTTGAACTCCCGGTCTCAAGTGACCCTCCCACCTTGGCTTCCCAAATTGCCATAATTATAGGTAGAGCCACCATGCCCAGCCTAAATAATTATTTTTTTAAAAGCCCAGTAACTTATTCCACAAGAAGAGACGACAATCCTAGCCGCTATACCGAAGAATGAAGCTGATGTCTGTGAAATGCTCACCTCCGCCAGGCTGGGGTCTTCCTGGGTCCCAGCCGGCCTCACCTCTGCACCATCCCCAAGTGGCGAGTCCCAGTCACTCCCCGCAAGGGAGCCTCTAGGATGCCGTGAGACGCAGCTGTGAGCAGGTGTGCATGGGAAGAAGGTGAGTGCCGGAGAAGTGCCTTTTCATGGGTTCTGTGGCAGCAAAGCACAGCGCCAATGACTCACAGCAAACACCCACCAGGAGAGGCGCTCAGGAGAGCCACCCCAGAGGGCTGCCAGCACGAGGCGCTCAGGAGAGCCACCCCAGAGGGCTGCCGGCACGAGGCGCTCAGGAGAGCCACCCCAGAGGGCTGCTGGCATAAGGCGCTCAGGAGAGCCACCCCAGAGGGCTGCTGGCAATTGTCCCTGGGCTGTCATCACACGGACAGTGTTCATTTCATTTCTCTAAACGTTTAGTCTTTTTCAAATTTTCTATGGTGAGCATTGGTTATAGTTTGCATCTGGAGAAAGACAGTTGAGTGGACTCAGCGTTGATTTGGAGAAAGTCAGCTTATTTCTGAGTGGGGAACCTGAGCTGGGGACCCTCGGGGGTCTTGAGGGAGCTGCCTGTCCTCGGCTGGCCCAGGTGTCCCACATGGAAAAGTCAGAACTTGTCTGGACGTCGGCAGTCTCTGGTTCAGATGGGGGCAAAACCTGACTTAGGTACCTGAGTTCACAGCCCGACCCCTCCCTCCTTTTTGGGCAACTCAGAGAAGGATCTTGATTTCTCTGAACTTCAGTGTCTTCATCTACGAAATCAGCATTGTGTCCGATTCATGTGGAGCATCCGCGCCAACGCTAGGCAGGTTCCGCCATAAGCGGAAGGCACCGCGACGCAGTGAGACGCACAGCTGAGATGAGGAGGAGCAGGCCGCCCTCCAGAGGCCCTGGCTTAAATTCGTTTTTCATTTAATTCACGTTGACAATTGAGATCTGCTTGCCCATGGAGAATTTACACATGAGCTTTTGAAAATATCTGATCCCATAACCCAAAAGGTCACACACAGCTTATAGAGACACTGCCATAAAGCAGGATGTAATTAGTAAGTGATGGAATTCAGGCAAGGGCAAAACGTGAAGGGAAAAATAAGAGGAAGTCAGAGGTAAGAACCAGATAGAGGCCAGAGCCCTACACAGGCACGTGGGCTTCAGACCAAAGGTGGAGAAAGGAGCCTTGTATGAGTCTCAGAGTCCACCCCTCTGCAGCATCAGTTACGCACAGGAACGGTGGCGTCCTCCTTCTGGCCGAGTGCAACTGGTAAGAGAGAGTGGGTGATGACCAACTGCATTTGGCAGATGTGGATGGGGGACCTTCCTAGGTGTCCTGTGCTGGGGATTCGGGGATGAGCAGCCTGTAAGACCCACAGGGGATCCATGTTCCCTGCACAGCTCACCTATGCACTGTCCTCAACCTGACCACAGCCCACGTGGCAGGCATCGCCAGTCTCACCTTACTGGTAAGAAATCCGGTCGGATTCTCTGATCCGGCCCCGTTCAAGACTAAAATGTGAGTGGAGGAACACGTGGGTTTCAAAGCCTTTGATCCACCCTGCCTCTTTGCACAGAATTTCTTACCAGCAAGCTCCTCGCGCGAGGCCCGCCTGGAGCAGGCAGCCTTGAATACGCGATGAGAACAGGCAGGAAGGTGGAAGGATGGAGCTGCCGGTTACAGCCTCGCGTCGGGCTTGGCCCATGAGGCTGTCCCGAGTGAGTGACGGCAGAGAAGTTTGAACAGAAAGAGCGGTGGCCCCCATCGGCCCAGAATCCGGGGTCAGGCAGTCTCCGGGCCAAGCCTACGATGCCGGAATTAATACGTAAGATAAACAGACCCCTGGGGGCACTGATCGCATTCTCCAAGCCCAGGTCAGAGGTCTGCTCTTTAGGTGTGAGAAAAGGTTTAGGGAGGACCAGGGTCAAATATTTGCAGCCCGGACAGGCTGACAATGGGCTGGCTACTGGCCTCCCCCAGGCCAGCGGGGCTCCCTGGCTGTGCCTGGGGGAAGGGGAGCGGGCAGAGTGGACTCATTACTCGGAAAGCCCGAGAAAGTTGTCTGCAGCTGCTCTCGGCTGCCAGAGCACATCAGCATCAGCCTCTACCGGGGCCCCCGGGGCCCCGCTGCCTGCCTGCCCCACAGCTCCAGCCCCTCACCTGCCACAGCTCCAGGGAGGGGAGGGCTGACCGCCGAGGGCTGAGGCCATGGGGTGGAGGACTCAGTCCACAGTGCCTCGCCCCGCACACGCACCCCTCAGCCCCAGGACGAGGAGCTCACTGCTTCCCAGGGCACTTCGGAGAATCTGACCATCGGTGACAACGCTGAGGTTTTACCAACTTTCATCAGGTTTTCCTGAATGTGGTCAGAGTCTCAGGCCCCTGACTCTGTGCTGTGACCGGGGAGCAGGCCCGGGTGGGGTGTCTATCCCTGTTTTACGGTTGAGGGCCTTGGTCAAGCCATGCAGCCTTGGGGTTCCGTTCTTCATCCAGGAAGCCAGCGAGGCCCGCTGCAGGCAGGTCCACCGGTCCGCGCATGCCGGGAGGTGGCGGGAGGGGTGTGGCTTTGCTATTTGGTCAATGGCTGCAGCAGTGCTTGCCAGGCCTCTTCTCTTAACCCTCGACTGGTATAAAAATCTCATCAGGCGTTTCCTCTTCACGTCCTAGCCTTAGGTAAAATACTAGCTGCTGATAGTACTCACTGCTGCCGCTGGGCTTTGCTCAAATCACTCTTTGTATGTTTCAGAGTCTCTTCCTCAAGAGAGCGAGGCAGAAGCCACCCCTCCATCTGTGTGCCCAGCGTAAAGTTGGGACTGATTTAAAATAGAAATGAGCAAAATAAGGCAAGTCGTTGAAATCATACATTCATTCCAATATTTTTACAAGGAAGTGTACAACCAGGTCTCATGCCAGTAACACCCTGTGAGCTGGGGGACGTCTGAGCCACAGTCATCACTAAACACTCTCCCCACTGTGGGGGATGTCCTCCTTCCCCCAGATGTCCGTCTGTCCTTCCACTCCTGTGCTTATTCATCAAACACACCCACTGAGCACTCAGAGTGGTCCCAGGGACCGCACTGGCAACTAAGGACACAGTGACAACTAAGCTGGGGGTCAGGGCAGTTTCAGGCGGGAGAGGATGAAGAGCAAGCACCGTGGTGGACGGGGTCAAATGCAGTCACTGGACAGCAGGGGGGTGAACTCCTCTGCCTCAGGTGGAGTGGGGCATTCAAGGAGGGCTTCTGGGAAGAGGAGGTACAGAGTGGACCTTGAAGGCACATTTGAAGCTCCCCAGGGCACTAGCAGGGGAGAGCATTCATGGACAAGGTGCCTGGGTGTGTACCTCATTCGGCCTTCCCTGGATCTGCTCTTTCCTCGCAGGCCAGGAGGAAAAGGCGGAGGAAGGAGAGTGTCTTTAAGATGAACAAAGATCAACTGGCCTGACGGGTCTGGGCTGTATCCCTTTTTAAAAATATTTATGTTTTGAAACAGGGTCTTGCTCTGTTGCCCAGGCTGGAGTACAGTGGTGATCATCGCTCACTGCCGCCTCCTGGGCTCAACTGATCCTCCTGTCTCAGCCTCCCAAGTAGCTTGGGACCACAGGTACATGGCACCGTGGGAATTGTGGGAGTATAATTCAAGATGAGATTTGGGTGGGGACACAGCCAAACCATTAGGTATATGCCCAGTAATGGGATTGCTGGATCAATCGCTGGTTCTAGGTCTTTGAGGAGTGGCCACACTGTCTTCCACAGTGGTTGAACTAATTTACGTTCCCATCAACAGTGTAAGTGTTCCTATTCCCCCACAGCCTCACCAGCATCTGTTGTTTCTTGGCTTTTTAATAATTGCCATTCTGACTGGTATGAGATGGCATCTCATTGTGGTTCTGATTTGCACTCCTCCAATGATCAGTGATGTTGAACCTTTTTGCATGTTTCCTGACCACGTGATGTCTTCTTTGGAGGAGTGGATGACCTCATTTTAACTTCCCTGTAAAGGGGCTGCCTCCAAATAAGATTGCATTCTGGGATACTGGGGGTTAGGGATTTGGGGGACATAATTCAGTCCATAACAAGGAAGAAGAGAAAAACGTCTGTCTAGACCACTAGGTCTTCCCCAAGTATCAGGAAAGCCAAGTCTCTGGCAGGCGCTGCTGTGGCCCCACTCTGCGTCCGGCAGGCAGGACTCTGCTGTGCCCCTCCCCAGCTGCAAGGGCTTGTGTGGGGGTGTGGAGTTCGTCTCTTCTCAGCCGAGCATGTTTCCACCCTGAGCAGGATGGGGCTCCCATTGCGTTAAAGGAAGAGAGGATGATGGGTATGGCTTACCCGAGGTTGGAGGATTGTGGTTCTTCCAGCTGACTTCCCGGGATGGGTGGGAAAGGTAGAGGAGATGCCGGGCGAGTTGTCCTGGAGAAGCTGCAGAGAGATCACCGGCCTCTCCACAGGGAAGCGGGAGGAACCCTCGTCCCTGGGCCCTGCTGGTGCCAGCCTCCGTGGCCTCTCTGCCTCCACGAGCTCCCGATAACCTGGGCCAGCGGCTGGTGGGACAGCAAATGCAGGGGAGACAACTCGCTCTTTTTTGTTTAAAGTGATAAATGCTTCCAGACTCTTCTCCATGAGGACAGAGCGGGGTGCCTAGGCAGACTCCCTTCTTACCTGGGTCAGGGCAGGTCCGGGAAGGGACCAGGGCTGGATTTGCACAGAATGCCCCTTCCGGGGCCCCCGGCTGGCAGAGCCCTAGGGATGGGTGAATCAATTGTAAAGGGGCAGTGGCCTCTGCAGAGAAGCGACCGCACCCCAGCCCCTGCCCGACTCTGATCTGCCTCCTTGCTTTCCTGGGACGGGGCTGCTGCTTGTGGAGTGTTAAATGAAGCCCAACAGAGGCGATCGATGGAAGGACGCGCCGCTCCAGGTGGAGACTCCCTGAGCAAGCCTGTCTTGTAACAAGCACTTACGGAGGAGAGATTGATGGGAGCTTGGGAAAGCTTTATCATTGCGCCAGCGATCTGCACACACCCGAGAGTCCAACAAGAAACCGTAGCCGGTGCTGGGGCTGCCAGGAGTCCTGCAGGGGACACAGGGGTGGGAGCAGGGGACAGTGAGCCAAGAAGCAGGGCCTGAAGGTGCAGGGCGGTGGAGCCAGCGGGCCTGGCTGAGGAGGCCCATATGGACGAGACCGGGGTTCCTGGCCTCCTCGCAGAATCAGTTGTGTTGCGGAACCAGGTGTGTCTGCAGGGCCCGCCTCTCTCTCTACAAGAAGAGATTGGTCCAGAAGTTCCTGGAGGTCCCCGGAAGGTGGCAATTCTAAGGTGAGGACAAGTCCCTTCTGAAAGAGGCTGAGACATCTGCCGTGGAGACATGCACTCGTGTGTGGGGTCAGGGAGGACAAGGGCCCTGCAGGCTGTGGAGACATGCACGCATGTGTGGGGTCAGGGAGGACAAGGGCCCTGCAGGCTGTGGAGACGTGCACGCGTGTGTGGGGTCGGGGGAGGACAGGGGCCCTGCAGGCTGTGGAGACGTGCACGCGTGTGTGGGGTCGGGGGAGGACAGGGGCCCTGCAGGCTGTGGAGACGTGCACGCGTGTGTGGGGTCAGGGAGGACAGGGGCCCTGCAGGCTGTGGAGACGTGCACGGTGTGTGGGGTCGGGGTCGGAGGACAAGGGCCCTGCAGGCTGTGGAGACGTGCACGCGTGTGTGGGGTCGGGGGAGGACAGGGGCCCTGCAGGCTGTGGAGACGTGCACACGTGTGTGGGGTCGGGGGAGGACAGGGGCCCTGCAGGCTGTGGAGACGTGCACACGTGTGTGGGGTCGGGGGAGGATAGGGGCCCTGCAGGCTGTGGAGACGTGCACGCATGTGTGGGGTCGGGGGAGGACAGGGGCCCTGCAGGCTGTGGAGACGTGCACGCGTGTGTGGGGTCGGGGGAGGACAGGGGCCCTGCAGGCTGTGGAGACGTGCACGCGTGTGTGGGGTCGGGGGAGGACAGGGGCCCTGCAGGCTGTGGAGACGTGCACGCGTGTGTGGGGTCGGGGGGGACAGGGGCCCTGCAGGCTGTGGAGACGTGCACGCGTGTGTGGGGTCGGGGGAGGACAGGGGCCCTGCAGGCTGTGGAGACGTGCACACGTGTGTGGGGTTGGGGGAGGACAGGGGTCCTGCACATGTTACCATCTATATGTTGTCTTGGCCCAGGCTCCAAATTGAAACACTCCAGATTCAAATCCATCCCTGGCCTCATCCACCACTCCCGACACACAGGTGGAAATCACAGTGGGCATCTCGGGGCTCGAGGCTGGCTGGGGGAAGCCTGTGAGTTCCTTATGGACTGGGGAGTCTTCCCTGCTGGGCACTGTTCAGGCTCCAAAGGTGGCCTGGCCAGCTGCAGGGAGGGAGCCCCAGGCAGGAGCAGGGGCTGGGTGAGCTCGAGATGAGGAAACGGAGGCACAGAGTCACATGGTCCGCGCATGGCCGAGGCAGCACCCAGGTCTGTGGGATCTCAGAGTCTGCTGTCCGCTACACCGCAGGGTCTACACCGCAGGGCCTGCCCCACGCGTCTCCTTCACTGCCAAAAATAACCTGCATTCGGGCTTGTGTGGGCAGCTGTCGCCACGGCAGCGCCCTCCTTCCCCACAGCTGGGCTTCCCGTGCTTGGGCACGATACCCCCACTGCCGCAGAAACCGGAGGCCAGAATCATCTTTACGCTGTGGTTTTCTACAGAAGGAGGCCTGGCCAGAGGGTCCCAGCTGGGAGGGGGTGAGGGAAGAGGAGGAGAGAGCCTCAGGGCCCCTTCACCTTACCCCACACCGCTGAGGTGAGCTTTTCTGCTAATTATTGCTCCCCGAGGCCTCCTTAGCCACGTGGTCCCTGAAGGCATGTGTTCTGGGGGCTGTCTCCGCCTGGGAGGTCACTGGGGGGATGTTGGAAGCGGGAGGCTCATTCGACCCCAAAGCCCCCAGCCTTGCCACCCACAGGGCGGACGAGAGAGAATGCAGAGCACTGGAGGGGCTTATGGCCCCGTCCCCAGGTTGTGTCTCAGCACTCATTCTCAAGGGCCATCCCAAATGACCACTGCAGTTGGCATGAGCCCCCTGATCTCCAGTGTCCCCCTTGCTCCCAGCCTAAAGCCTAACCTGCTGCTCGGGCACTGCCCAGGGGGCGGACACTGATAGCTGCTTCTCCTGCTCGGCCTGAGGCTGCTCCCTACTCACTGGCTTCAGCCCACACCATGCAGCCCTTCCCGCTGGCCCTTGCTCTCCCGGCCCTTGGTCAGTGGAGACGGTGCAGGTACCAGGGCACCTCCTGCGCCCCCTCCCTCCCTCCTCCAGCTTCCCTGCCCAGTGTGCCTCCTCTGAGTTGGGACTGGAGGCGGCCAGCTTGAGGGCATAACAACCAGAACTCGGATCCCAGTTTCTCCATTTACTCACCAGCCCTGTTCAGTCATTTATTCATGCATTCGTGCAACAAATATTTACCCAGAGTCTACTGCGGAACCAGACACTGCACTCTGCCTTGGGCCTGGTGAACATGCCCACCATGGACCTGGCCTCTGGATCAGGCTGCGGTCTGTTTGCCTGATTCTGCACCAAGAGGACTCATTCCCCAGAAGTGGAGAAACACCACAAAATTCACCCATTTAAAGTGTGTAATTCCGTGGCTCTTAGTATGCTCACAGAGGAATCCAACCATCACCACAATCAATTTTAGAACATTTTAATCACCCCAACAAGAAACACCATACAGTTACTCCCTGTCCGTCCTCCCCCAAGCCCCCCGGCAACCCTAATCTACTTTCTGACTCTGTGGATTCGCCTATTGGGTATTTTCTATGAGTGGAATCACCTAAGATGTGGTCACTTAGTGCAAGGTTTTCAAGGCGCATCCATCCTGTATCCCGTGTTCATGCACCATTTCTTTTTGTGGTCAAAGAGTACTCCATTGTCTGGATAGACCACATTCTGTGTATCTGCTCATCAGCGGATGGACATCTGGGCTGTGTCCACTCTTTGGCTATTGTAAACAGAGCTGCTTTGAAGATCTGTGTGCGCGTTTGTGTGTGGGTGTGGATTTACCATTCGCTGGGGTAGATGCCTGGGAGTGGGACTACTGAAGCAGGGTTTGATTTGCTGAAATTTTATAAGTCATGCTGATATCTAATAGGGCAGTCCCCCACGATGGTGTTTTTCAGGAGTGTGTGGGCAATTCTTGGGTCTTTGCTTTCCCATAAATGTTTTAGAATCAGATTATTAAGACACACACACACACACACACACACACACACACACACATACACACAGCCATAGTTGGAATTTTATTGAGTCTATAGATTGGGTTGAAGAGTACTGACATCTTTAAAATCGTGGGTCTCTGTTTTCAGGAGTATGGTCTATTTCTGCATTTATTTAGGTCTTCTAAAATTTCTGGCAGGAACATTTAATAGCTTTCTCCACAGAGATCTTTCTGATCCTATTTTAGATTTATTGCCAGGTGTTTTATATTTCTTGTTGCTATTATAAACATTTGATTTTATGTTTGTTGCTGGCTTTTAAAGTAATGCATTTAAAAAAACGTATTGATCTAGTGTTTAGAAACCTTTCTAATCTCTTTGCCTGGCATGGTGGCTCACACCTGTAATAACAGCACTTTGGGAGGCCCAAGCAGTGGGATTGCTTGAGCTCAGGAGTTCAAGACCAGCCTGGGCAACATGGCAAAACCCTTTCTCTACAAAAAATACAAAAATCAGCTGGGTGTGGTGGTGTGTACAGGTGGTTCCAGCTACTTGTGAGGCTGAGGTGGGAGGATTGCTGGATCCCAGGAAGTCGAGGCTGCAGTGAGCCATGATCATGCCACTGCACTCCAGCCCGGGTGACAGAGCAAGACCCTGTCTCAAAAAGAAAAAGAAAAAGAAAGAAAAACCTTGCTGCTCTCTTATTAATCCTAATAGTTTATAGATTATTTCAGGTTTTCTACAGAGAACAATCCTATCATATGAAAATAATGACAAATTAGATTCTTCTGCCCTAATCATTGTCTCTCTCCTTCCTTCTTTTTTGCCCCTTCCCTTCCCTTCCCTTCCTCTCTTTCATTCTCTCTTGTTTGTTTTCTGAGATGGAGTCTCACTCTGTTGCCCAAGCTAGAGAGCCGTGGCGTGATCTTGGTTCATTGCAGCCTCTGCCTCCCGGGTTCAAGTGATTCTCCTGCCTCAGCCTCCTGAGTAGCTGGGATTCAGGTGCCTGCCACCACACCTGGCTAATTTTTGTATTTTTAGTAGAGATGGGGTTTCGCCATGTTGGCCACCTGGTCTCGAACTCCTGGCCTCAAGTGATCCACCCATCTTGGCCTCCCAAAGTGCTGGGATTACAGGCGTGACCCACCAAATCCAAACTGTCTCCTTCATTTTTTTTTTCTTGTCTTGCTAAGCTGGCTGGGACCTCTTCTTACTCATGTAAACTTGAGATAAATACCCTTGCCTCGTTTCTAATTTTAAAAATAGTTTTATTTATTTATTTTTTGAGACAGGGTTTTGCTCTGTCACCCAGGCTGGAGTACAGTGGTGCAATCTCAGCTCACTGCAACCTCCACCTCCTGGACTCAGGTGATCCTCCCACCTTAGCCTCCCAAGCAGCTGGGACTACAGGTGCGCACCACCATGCCTGGCTAATGTTTGTATTTTTTTGTAAAGATGGGGTTTCACTATGTTTCCCAGGCTGGTCTCGAACTTCTGGGCTCAAGCGACTTGCCCACCTCGGCCTCCCAAAGCCCTGGGATTACAGGCATGAGCCACTGCACCTGGCAAAACAATGTTTTTGATAGCTCACCTTCAAGCCCATTATTTGCATAGATTTGGTAAATATTAAGGAAATTCTCTTCTAGCCTTATGACATGGTTTGGTTCTGTGTCCCCACCCCAATCTCATGTTGGATTGGAGGAGGGACCTGGTGGCAGGTGACTGGATCATGGGGTGGATTTCCCTCTTGCTCTTCTCATGGTAGATGAGTCCTCAGGAGATCTGATGGTTTAACAGTGTGTGGGACTTCCCCCTTCGCACTCTCTCTCTCCTGCTTTGCCCTGGTAAGACGCGCCTGCTTCCCCTTCCCTTCCACCATGATTGTAAGTTTCCTGAGGCCTCCCAGTCGTGTTTCCTGTTAAGGCTGTGGAACTGTGAGTCAATTAACCTCTTTTCTTCATAAATTACCCAGTCTCAGGTAGTTCTTCATAGCAGTGTGAGAACAGACTACTACACCTTAGTTTGCTAAGTTGTTTTTTAAATGGTGAAAGAATACTTACAATGTTTGTGCTCACTACTTTATTGTTTCACAGTAACCCATGAAATGAGTGCAATTATCCTCTCTTTATAGAAGAGGCATAGAGAGGTCACACCATGGGGGTGGCGAAGCCAGGGGTATTAACCACTGCACTGTGCTGTCTCTCTACAGAAAGAATAAAACGAACACAAAAGTAGGAGAAATGGCAACAAAATTCAAAATCTAGATCTCTGAAAATATTAATTAAAGAAGCTTTCACCAAGGCTTCCTTTTCTGAGATAGAGTCTCGCTCTTGTCGCCCAGGCTGGAGTGCAGTGGCACGACCTCGGTTCACTGCAACCTTCACCTCCCGGGTTCAAGCGATTCTCCTGCCTCAGCCTCCTGAGTAGCTAGGATTACAGGAGCCCACCACTAAGCCTGGCTAATTTTTGTATTTTTAGTAGAGATGGGGTTTCACCATGTTGGTCAGGCTGGTCTCGAACTCCTGACCTCAGGTGATCTGCTTGCCTTGGCCTCCCAAAGTGCTGGGATTATAGGCGTAAGCCACCGCGCCCGACCAGGCTTGTTAAGCAAAAACCAGAGGGACACCAAGAAGTAATGCTGGAAGGGAGGAGGGCAAGACCAAAAATACAATTGACGCAGTGGCATTGTGAGAAGCTGTTATATTCCTGCTAGTGAAAGAGAAATTTAATAAAGAAAAAAAATTAAGAAAGAGAGTATAGTAGAGGAGAAAGAAAGAAGAAACATAAAAGAAACTGCTATGAACAACTTCATATGACTGTACCTGGAAAATCAGAAGAAATAGATTTTTAAAGGAAAAATATGTTTTCAAAGTTTTATTTAAGGAGAAGCAGAATATCTACAGCCATAAAAAAATAGCACGAGGCATTTTAGAGGTGAGTTTTAATGCATCTTTAAGTAGCAGAAAATCTCCACCTCACTTAAACTTTCAGAGGACAGAAAACAAAGCTGCCGCCTCATTTGAGGAGGCCTATATACCCTGACATCAGACCTGCATTTTGTGCAAGAAAAGACAAATTAGGACCAGATACACACACACATGTATCAACTCTTAAGTGAAGAATCAGCAAATTAAATCCAGTAGAATATACGAAAATACATTATGTAAAATCAAGATTTACCCTAGGAATACAAAGTTGTTTTAGCGGCTGGGCGCGGTGGCTCACACCTGTAATCCTAGCACTTTGGGAGGCTGAGGTGAGCAGATCACGAGGTCAGGAGATCGAGAACATCCTGGCTAACGTGGTGAAACCCCATCTCTACTAAAAATACAAAACTTAGCCAGGCGTGGTGGCGGGCGCCTGTAGTCCCAACTACTTGGGAGGCTGAGGCAGGAGAATGGCGTGAACCCAGGAGGCGGAGTTTGCAATGAGCCGAGATCGTGCCACTGCACTCCAGTCAAAAAAAAAAAAACCAAAAAAAAAAACCAAAAAAACAAGGTTGATTTAGCAAAAATTACATCCATGCTGTACATGAAACTTCTAGATAGATCGAAAAAAAATTTTTTAATGTGGAAAACAAAACGATTAGAAGAAAATATGTGAAGCCCGGTCTGGAACCTCCGGGTAGGAAAATTCTGTGTTGGGGTACAGACAGAATAACTCATACAAGACAGAGTAATGGATTCGATTACACCAAGCTTTAATTCGTGGAACAAAAGACACAATTGAAGATAAACATCAAGCCACAGACAGAAGAAGACATTTATAGCATATAGAACAGACAGAAGATTAATGTCCAGAACACAGCTTATAAATTACTGCTACAGTTCAGTGAGGAAAAGAGGCCAATGACCCAAGAAGAAACACACAGAGGGTCCAGAGAGAAGAGTCTGAAGAGCCAGTGGACCTATAAATGTACAGAAAGATGTTCAGGCATCTTTTACATTGGCTCAGCCGCCCTGGAGGGCAATGTGGCCTTCCCCAGTGATGTGGCAGGGTGCAGCGTCCCAGCTCTTCTCTCCCAGGGATCCACGCAGAGGGATCGGGGACTTGTGCCAGCTCTGCTTCTTATGGTAAAACACTAGGGCCGGGTGCAGGGGCTGTGTTTGCCATGACGTAACTCCTTGGGAGGCCCAGGAGTGTGCATTGCTTGAGCTCAGGAGTTTAAGACCAGCCTGGGCAACATGGTGAAACCCCATCTCTACCAAAAATACCAAAAATTATCTGGGTGTGGTGGTGTGCACCTGTGGTCCCAGCTACTTGGGAGGCTGAGGTGGGAGGATCACTTGAGCCTGGGAGGTAGGCTCAACATCAAGCCACAGACAGAAGAAGACTGAGATGGCACCACTGCACTCCAGCCTGGGCAACAGAGTGAGACCTCATCTTAAAAAAAAAGATTAAAACAAAACTATTTCTCTAAAAAAAAATAATAAAACCATTGGGAACAGCCCATGTGCCTATCAGATGGAATGGATAAATTAAAGGGGGTTGTTTTTACAGGAAGAAATGCTACAGTGAAGTTAAAATGTTCATTTTACATAAATTTTTACACCTACAATGCACTACTGTTGATTATTTACAAATGCCTACATATGTAGAATAGAAAAGCAAACTGCAATGAGAAAGAGCATTTAGAATACACAGCAGAGGCCTTGGGGGTGGACAGAGGAGAATGGGCAAGGGCCATTTTAACTTTACCTGTGACTTTTATTTCCTTCATTTCAAAACATGCAAATATAGCCAGGTGCAGTGGCTCGCTCCAGTAATCCCAGCACTTTGGGAGGCAAAGTGGGAGGATCATTTGAATTCAGCAGTTTGAGGCCAGCCTGGGCAACATAGCAAGACCCCATCTCTACAAAAAATAAACAAAAATTAGCTGGGTGTTTTGGTATGTGCCTGTAGTTCCAGCTACTTGGGAGGCTCAGGTTGGAGGATCACTTGAGATCAGGAGGTAGAGGCTTCAGTGAGTCATGATTGTGCCACTGCACTGCAGCCTGGGTGGCAGAGTGAGGCCTGTCTCAAGAAGAAGAAGAAAAAAACCCAAACAAACAAAAACCCATGAAAATAAAAATGATAAAATGTGAACATTTGTTGAACCTGGAAGTTGGGAACCTGGGTGGAATTTTTTCTCCACACTCTTTTGTGTTTTTAAAATTAAAAATATGTATACTGAAAGAAAAAGGGCGGCAGGGATGAGAACAGAGGTGGGGAGGAGAGGCGGGGGAGAGGGGCCGGCCTGCGAGGGCACCTGGGCTTCCCGCGCCCTCCTGGAGCCGTGACTCACCAGGCTGCCCAGCCGGTGGCTCCGTGCGGTTCTCAGGTATTGATTGGAGATTTCACTCTCTGGCCGCAAGCTCCCTGGGTGATATCTGCAGCAGTAGCTTGGATCATGAGAATTACCACAGCCTAGAGTAAGCCAGGCAGGCTGTGCAGAGATCAGGAGCCGTGAGCCTGCTCCCGGGCCCAGCTGCACCTCAGACTTGTTCCGTGGCCTTTGTCACCCATGTACTGGCAAGGAGGGTCTGGCTGACTCTCAGGACAATTCTGAGGCCCCTGGGTGACGTCATCACTGCATGCATCATTAGGAAGCTGAAGAAGACCTCCTGGGAAAGGGGGGAATCCGCTTGGGGTATTTAGGGATGAATAGGAGTTTGCAAGACAAAGCGAAGAAGGTCGCTCCAATCTGAGGGAAAAGCATAGACAAGGAACATAGGCAAGAAAGGCCCAGCAAGTTCAGGAGGTTGCGAACACACCTCGTTGGCTTCCCCACCCCCGTGGGTGCTCATTACCTCCCACCTGTGATGCTGGCATCTGTTACCTCTGGAGAGAACCCGCTTGGTAACTGTCAGGAAACCTCACCCAAGACGGCATCTACAACCTCTATTTTTAACCATCTCCCCAGCCCCAAAGAGGTGGGGGGCATTTGGGATGGTGTAGCCCGTTCTGAATCCTGCATGGTTTTCTCTCTGGGCTCCAGTATGAGAGAATAACAAAGCCATCCACTTCCCAGAGATATACGGCTGCTGCCAATGACAGCCAAACCAATGCTGCCTCCTCCATTATCGTTCTGGGCCAAATCAATATCAAAACAACCGAAGTCTAGACGCATAAATGTCAAACTATTTAACAAGAAGCAGTTAGTGCAGAAAAAACACTTAAATGGCAATTGAGGGGGTCTGATGAGCCTTAAAGTAACTTAGGAGGATTTATGGAAGATAAAAACAGTTTAACTAAGCCTGGAGCCGAGCCCCTGGTGGCCTAGCGCAGGAGGCCACGCTTTATCCTCCCTGCGAGGCTGCCGAACCGGCTGCTTGGTTGGAGGAAAGGGGCCCTTGTTCTTCCGGTCATTTCTGCCCCAGTCTGGGCTTCAGGTTGTGTTTTTGTTAGTGATAGCATGACGCAATGTGTGGACCACACAGTGCCAGGCTGCAGAGAGGGAACCGCAGCCCTGCGTTTCAGTTACCGAGCACCCTCCCATCCATTCTGTTTAAATGTCGCAATAGCTGTGATGTGTTGAGTGGCCACCATGTTCCAGGCACACACAAGACCGCATGCGATCTCCCCCGCCTGCCCGCGAATTGGGGTTTTCATCTCTGAGTTGATGGAGAGGAAGTGGGCGCCCCGAGTTGTTGCTGAAGGTCACTGTCGGGTTCGTGTCCGGATCCCTCTGCCCTGGAACCTCTGCTCTGCCTGCCCGGCTGTGCCTCTGTGCCCAGATGAGACCCTGTGCTGACCTGCTCCTTCGGCTCCGCTGATCCAGTCTGTCCCCAGGGATGGGGGTGGGCTTTGACTGTCCCCAGAGAGGGAGGGAGGTGGGCTCCCATGAGGACCCATCTCAAGTGCCCTAAACTGCCCACTTGCTGTTTAGTGGGATCAATGGCGGCTTCTTAATTGTTGGTAATGACTTTGGGCCCATCCAATTATTACCGCACTTAACAAGAGTCTGTAAATCACCTTCAGTCTAATAAGATCGGAATTTGAAAGTGACTCAGGTTTCCATGGACTGCATGCTGCCCCTCCTCCCACCTGCTCCCATGGTAAATCAATGCTATCCTTCAGAAAGACCTCCTGCAAGCAATGCCACAATCTCCAGGATGCATCGGTGCCTTCCACAGTCACGACCGAAGTCCTCGCTAATGGAGCTAAGGCCAAGCATGGCAGCTCTCCATGCAGTTCAGCCGCAGCCTCCAACTGCGACCTGCTTGCTGCATCTTTTTTGGAGCCACCGCAACCTCAGGTCCCTTCTGCCTGCTGCCGAAGCTTCAGACTGAAATCCAGGCTGCAGCCTCCATGGCTCACGGCCACCCTGTGAATGGGTTGTGGCTCTGCCTGCTCCCCACTGGACTGGGGAGCCCTCTGGGGTAGGCACAACACCCCATATACAGTAGGTGCTCAATGAAGACATTCTGATGAATAAAGGGATTTTTCTTTCTTTGAAATTAAAGGACCTCCTTCTGGCAATGTAACAATCTAGATGTCTGGAGAAAATAGCCCATTTCAGAACAACTCAAAAAGTTGGATGAAATAAATTTGCATTATACACATATTTTATGTTTCATGTAAAATTTTTAAGATATGCATCTGACTAGCAGAAAAGAAAGAGAAACCCTCGGTGGCCAGAAATGATGAGAAATGGAATTCTGAGGCTTGGACAGACACAGAAGACGGGGCTCATGGGGAGCTCTCCTCTGTCTCTGGCGACCTAGAGCAGGGCTTCAAGAGGCCCATGCAATCTGGGTCAGGAAACAGACTCAGGGCCAAGCCACTCATAGGTTGGGACAGAGACCCCTACATGAGCCAAGACTTCTGAAATGGCTTGAGGAAGACATCCACCCCGCAGAGGGAGACAGTGAGCCTTGGGAGAACAGAAAAAACCCTCCACTGGGAATTCCTCCCCACCCGGCTCAACCCCCATGAGGACCCCAAATCACACCGCTCAAGTGCCCATTCCTCAGCCCCCTCCACTCCAAAAAAAAGGAAAGGTGAAAAGCTGGAAGTGGTCCTAGGATACTGGTGGCTCCAGGTGAAGTAAAAGCATATCTATCTAGGAGACATGTAGACAGAGTCTCGCTCTGCCTCCAGGCTGGAGTGCAGTGGCGCGATCTCGGCTCACTGTAGCCTCTGCCTCCCGGGTTTGCGTGATTCCCCTCCCTCAGCCTCCCGAGTAGGTGGGACTACAGGCATGCACCACCATGCCTGGCTAATTTTTGTATTTTTCTTTTCTTTTCTTTTTCTTTTTCTTTTTTTTTTTGAGACAGAGTCTCACTCTCTCAGGCTGGAGTGCGGTGGCGCAATCTCAGCTCACTGCAACCTCTGCCTCCCAGGTTCAAGCAATTCTCATGCCTCAACCTCCCTAGTAGCTGGAATTACAGGCACCCGCCACCATACCCAACTGATTTTTGTATTTTTAATAGAGACAGGGTTTCACCATGTTGGCCAGGCTGGTCTCGAACTCCCGGCCTCGGGCAATCCACCCACCTTGGCCTCCCAAAGTGCTGGGATTACAGGTGTGAGCTACCGTGCCTGATGGGAAAAACATTTAAACCCAGGCTTTAAACAATTTCTGCAGAGTGACTTACAATTAAGGTAAAATTACAATTAAAAATTAACATCTGTGGAGAAGTCACAAAATTTAAAATCTATAGAATTAGGTCCATGAAGAATGTGACAATAGAATTACCAGATAATGAATAAACATGTTTTATATATTTAAACAATTAAAAGGTGATGTTGACAGTTTAGCCAAGCAGAAGAACTATCAAAGTTGACTAATGTTACTATCATACTGGTCTTCAAGAAAAGAAGAAAATAAAAAGGTTGACTATACTGATTTATTATTTTTTGGAGACATGGTTTCACGTGGTTGCCAAGGCTGGAGTGCGGTGGTGTAATCATGGCTCACTGCAACCTCAAAGTCCTAAGTTCAAGCAATCCTCACACCTCAGCCTCCTGAGTAGCTAGAACTCCAAGAAACATCACTATGACTGGCTATTTGTTTTAAGAGATTGAGTCTCACTATGTTGTACAGGCTGGTCTCAAACTCTTGGACTCAAGCCATTCTTCTGCCTTAGCCTCCCAAAGTGCTGAGATTACATGCATGAGCTACCATGCTCAGTTATCTAATTTGATTTGAAAGAACAAATATGAAATTCTAGCAGTAAAAAATATAAAATTTGAACTTAGACAATTAACCAACAGAGTTGACATAGCTAAAGAGAAAGTTAGTGAAAGGCAAAAGAGACATGTAGAAATCATCCAGGCTGTGACACAGAAGAGAGTGACATAGAAAATATGAAAGAGAAGTCAAAAGCACAGAGAAAAGTGTGAGAGGCTCTATAGACGTCAGAGATTGGAGCCTCAAAAGAAGAGAATGGAAGGAGTGGGGAAGAGAACATCATTGAAATAATCAGACAAAGGTAAAATGCCCGATTAAAAGATAAAGATCAGATGGGATAAAAAAAATCTGTGTTAATGAAACACACATTTACAACATAAAGACAGAGAAGATTGAAAGAAACATGATGAAAAAAGTCCCTAAGGAGATATTAGTTAAAAAAACCCTAGAATATCTATAATAATATCAACTGAATAGACTTAAAGTAAAAGCATGACTACAGATAGAATTATTGAATTCTAAACTTGTTTACACCTAATAACTTCAAAATATATAAAGTAAACTTTGTCAGGTTACAAGAAGAACTACAAAAAAATTGAACAAATGCTGTCATAGAGGGATATTTTAAAATACATTTTGTGGTGACTGAAGTAAGGAGACAAACAATTATCATGATGGAGTAGAGTAGCTTTCCAACACAATTAACAAGCTTCATATAATAAGCGTGTAGTGAAAACTGTGCCCAGCAACGGGAGGGTTCACGTACTTCTCAAATGCCCATGAAAACATATTAAAAAATAATACTAGGTCATAAATCGAGCAAGCAACAATAGATTTCAAAGAATGGTTATCAAAGAGACCACATTCTCTGACCACAATGCAAGTAAATTAACATCAATAAAACATCATACATGGGGAAACTTTAAAGCACACTTATAATTAGCTCATAAGTCAAAAAAGAGATTATGAAAATTCAGCATACTAGAAAAGAATGACAACAAAAATAATAAACATCAAAATTTGTAGGGAGCATCTATAGCAGTACTTAAGAAAAAAATGTATAACCTGAAGCTCTTCTGTCGGGAAAAAAATGTTTAAAATTAATTATCTAACTAAACCCAAAGAAAAGAAATCATGAAGATAAGAATAAAAATAATAAAAGAATAGAATGAGTAAATTTATAGCACAAAATAAGAAAATGTAGATGAGATGCCTAGATTTCTAGAAAAATATAAGTGCCAAACCTGAGTTAAGAAGAAATAGGACAATCAAATGATCTCATAAGCATCAAGGAGATTGAATCAATAATGTAAAATCTTTCCAGAAAGAAAGCATAAGTCCCAGTGTTTACAGATAAGTATAATCTAACATTCAAAGAACAAATAACCCCAATCTTTCACAAATTCTTTGAGATAATAGAAAAATAAACATATTCCAGCTCATTTTTGACCTAAAAATTAGACCCATTAAGGCAACCTCATTATTAGCATAGATGCAAAAATCCAACAAAAAATACAAACAAACCAAGTTCTGTAGTACATAAAAGATAAGAAGTCATGATTACTTCGTGTTTATTCTAAGAATGTAATATTCTTGACTTTTTAAAAATTTTGAGACCGAGTCTTACTCTGTCATCCAGGCTGGAGTGTAGTGGTGCAATCTTGGCCCACCGCAACCGTTACCTCCTGGTTTCAAGCGATTCTTGTGCCTCAGCCACCTGAGTAGCTGGAATTACATGGTGCACACCACCAGGCCCAGCTCATTTTTTTTTGTATGTTTTAGTAGACATGGGGTTTTGCCATATTGGCCAGGCTGGTCTCAATCTTGTGGCCTCAGGCGATCCACCCACCTTGGCTTCCCAAAGTTCAGATGTGAGCCACTGCACCTGACCAACAACATTCTTACATTAGAAATGTTAACATAATTCATTATATAGATAAAAAGAGAAAGTATTTGGTCATCTCAATAGATATGGCAAAAATTCCATAAAAATTTATGATGAAAATCCATTAAGAAAACTTGCTGTATTAGTAACTAGGGTTAGAATGAAACTCCTATAACCTGATAAAGAGTATCTATACAACAAAAACAAAGAAATTCTACTTCAAACATTATACTTAACGATGAAGTAATAAAATAAATCCCTTTAAAATCAGATTCAAAACAGATTCCTAAATGCTATTCACCTTGTACTGGAGCTATTAACCAATGCAATAAGACAAAGAAATAAGCAGTGTAACAATTTCGAAGGAAAAAGTAGAACTGTCATTATTGTCCTGATTTTTTTACACAGAAAAACCTAAACTAATCTATGAGAATCTTCCAGAATTGATGACAGAATCTAGCTGTTTTTAGATATAACGTCAGTAAACTAAAGTGAATCGCATTTATATTTCAGTAGTAGTTAGAATATGTAATTAAGATATTATTTATAATGGCAATGAAAACAAAGTATACAGGAATACATCTAACAAAAAATGTATGGACTCATCAGGTGCAAAATTATAAAAATAAATTCTACCAGAAAATAACTGCAAAGACCTAATGGAGAGCTGTATCATGTGTATGGATAAGAAGATTCAGTATCATAAAGAGGTCAGTTAGTACCCAATTAATCTATAGCTTAAACACAACTCCAAATTCCTGACAGATTAAAAAAAAATAAAACCTAGTAAGCTCATTCTAGAATTTAAGTGGAATAACAAAAGGCCACGATTACTCAAGACACTGATATGGTTTTGCTGTGTCCCCACCCAAATCTCATCTGGAATTCCCACGTGTTGTGGGACGGATCTAGCAGGAGGTAATTGAATCATGGGGGCAGGTCTTTCTCGTGCTGTTCTTGTGACAGTGAATAAGTCTCACAAGATCTGATGGTTTTAAAAAGGAGAGTTTTCCTGCACAAGCTCTTCTTTTGTCTACCACCATGTGACACATGCCTTTTGCCTTCCACCATGCTTGTGAGGCCTCCCCAGTCAGGTGGCACTGTAAATCCATGAAACTTTCGTGTTTTGCAAATTAAGTATGCAAAGACATACTCAATAGTCTTGAGTATGTCTTTATCAGCAGCATGAAAATGGACTAATACAGACACTTATGAAGAAGAAGGTGAGGGTGGAAGGAATTTGCCCTACTAGATATCAAGAACTGTGAAAAATCTAGACTAATAATGGCGGTGTGATATTTGTGCATAGGTAGATGGTAGTTAAATGCAGTGTTAAGATACAGATCACACAACATAAGTTGTGTGGTAACAACTTATGATACTGTACTGGTGGGATGTAAATGGACAGAACTACTTCTCAGCCTACCCCAGATCTGTGGACTCAGAAACTCCAGAAGTGGGGTCCGGCAGCCTGTTGCTGCCCTTTCCAGAGCAGTCTCTTGGGCAACGGTAAAGCCAGGAGACCAGGGAAGAGGCTTTGGAATGGTCTCACTGAGCGACTGTGGTGGATCAGCTGGGGAAGAGCAGAGGGGAAGGTGGAAGGGGAAGGCTTTTGAAGGCTGAGCTCCAGGACTTACTGGCAGCTTGGATGTGGGATGGGAGGACAAGATAGACTTTGCGGTGACTCTGGGATTTGTTCTGTACATCTGGAAGGATGGCAGAGGGCTGCAGGTTGAACAGGACTAGGGAGGCAAGGAGCTCAGTTTTGGACCCACGGGTGATAATGTCTGTTGGGGACATGGACAGCTGCCCTGTGGATTGGGAATCTGGCTAAAAATCAATGAGACCACCCAGAAATACTCCTCCAGATAAGACCAAGGACAAAGGTCAGGAGAAGAGGCAGAGCCAGCAAGGAGCTGAGGCAGGAGGACTAGAGAGCTGGAGCCCTGCACCAGGGCAGACGAGAGGCCACGTCACATGGATGCGATGGGGGCTTGTCCAGGGCAGTTTCTGGGAGTGGCTGAGGGGAGCCCACCTGGGCAGGAGAGAAATCAGAGGCAGAGACCTCAGGTGTCGCTGTAAAGAGAAGTGGAGAAATGAAGTCAGAGTTAGGGCAGCAGGTGGGAGGAGGGGCTGCCCAGTGGGGAGAGGGGATAAAAGGAGGATGGTGCCATGATGCTGTGCTATTTGATGCTGGGGACCAGGCTGGGTCTCACCATTCACCAACAACTCCCAGCAACATTTCCAGCAGCAGGGGATGGGAGTGGGGGGAATGGGGGAGGGTGAAAGGGGTGACTGCCACCAGGTGAGGAGATCTAGGGAACAGCCTGGTGGGGTCTCTGAAGCAGCAGAGCCAGGATCACCCAGGCACTTGTTGAAAATTCTCAGGCTTGGCCCCAGACCTGATGACTTGGAAACTCCAGAGTTGGGGCCCAGCAGTTGGTGTTTTACGCACCCTCCCAGTGAGGCTCCCCAGGTTTGAGAACCTCTGCACTGCGGGATTGATTGCCCAGGACCCCCTGTCACACCTCAGCCTCGGTCACTTCACAGGTGGGTGTCAGAGGCCAGGGAGTCTCAGGCGGCCCTGCAAGCTGCTCGCCTGCCAGAAACTGCCTGCTCCGCTGGCTCCTAGCCCGGGTGCGTTAGTGTCCTCAGCTCCTGTAACTAGGGACCATATTCTGGAGGCTTAAATCCAGATCGAGTCTCTCATGATTCTAGAGGTCAGATGTTCAAAGTCAGGGTGTTGTCAGGACCTCATCCCCTCCAAAGGCTCTAGGGGAGGCTCCCTCCTGCCTCTTCCAGCTTCTGGTGGCCCCAGGTGTTCCCTGGCCTGTGGCCACATCGCTCCAGCCTCCTCTTCTCTGTGTCTGTCTCTTCTCCTCTTCTTATGAGGACACTAGTCATTGGATTTAGGGTTCACCTGCTTAGTCCAGGACAATCTCATCCCTTGACTCTGACCTTAATTATATCTGCAAAGACCCTATTTGCAAATAAGGTCAGATTCTGAGGTTCTGGGGGACATGAATTTGGGGGCCACTATTCAGTCCACCACCCCAGCTCTCCTCTTACCACGGCATTGATCTCATGAACATCCATCAGAGGCACTCCCTCCCACAGTGCCATGAGCCCTCGGAGGCAGGGGTGGCCTCTGACTCCTGACTGCACCCCTGGCCCTGTGAGGGGCTTTTTCCCACTGCCCGGGGTGGGTTACCTGGCAGGCACTCGCTAAACAGGGCGCAGGAGGGTTGGGTGTGGTGGCTCACACCTGTGATCCCAGCACTTTGGGAGGCTGAGGCAGGCAGGTTGCCTGAGGTCAGGAGTTTGAGACCAGCCTGGCTAGCATGGTGAAACCCCATCTCCACTAAAAATACAAAAAAATTAGCCAGGCATGGTGGCATGCGCCTATAATATCAGCTACTCGGGAGACTGAGGCAGGGGAGTTGCTTGAACCAGGGAGGTGGAGGTTGCAGTGAGTGGAGATCGCGCCACTGTGCTCCAGACTGGGCAACAGAGCGAGACTCCATCTCAAAAAAAAAAAAAAAAAAAAAAAAAAAGGGAGCAGAGAAGCACAGGCTTTGTATTCAAAGGGGCCTGGGTCTGACCCCAGCTCTGCCGTGTCCAGCCATGTCCCAGGGAAGCTGTGTCACCCTCTGGGCCTCCATGGGCCCATCTCCAAACTGGCAACAGCATTTTAGGGTTTGTCTTGAATGCAAAGACAGAGCCGACCCCTCATATCTGTGAGTTCTGCATTGCAGATTCAAGCAACTGTGGATCCAAAATACTTGACAAAATAATTAGGAGTTATGATACAGTACAATATATAGATAAAAATCTAACAGCTGTCTACATAGCATTTACATTATATTAGGTAGTATAAGTCATCCAGAGATGTTTTAAAGATGTGTGCATTCCATGCAAATACTATGCCATTTTACATCAGGAATTTGAGTGTCCTTGGATTTGGGGGTCCTTGTGAGTCCTGGAGTCCATCACCAGGCATTCAATGCATATCCACATAAATGCCAACTATCCCTCAAATCGCTCATGTTTCTTGATTGATTCCAGCAGATAAGTGGGGAATCTCGGAGCCTGGGAGGCTAGAGCTGGAAGGGACATCAGACACCACAGGGTCCATACCCTGATGGGTGGGTGGGCACTGAGGTCTTCCCACCAAATCCCTGTGATGAAGGGAGATGCTTTTTGCAAGGAGAGGGGGCAGAGGCAGAAAGCAAGCTTGTTTCAGAGCACACTTTGCCCACCCATTCCAGGAACAACCTGTCAGAGATTGATTGTGGGGATGATGCTGAGGAACTGGCTGCTCCCCGTCCTGCTCAGTTGCTACCTGGGCCACCCGTCCCACCCCTGCTCTGAGCTATTCTGGTCACCAGCATCACCTTTCTCATCAGAAAGAAAAGACGCTCGCCTACATTTAGAAGCCTTTCTGGGAAGAGAGGGCACAGTGTGACAGTCAGGGGAGGATGACGGGAACGTCCCCAGACCCACCACCTCCCCGGCCACACCGCAGACACTCACACAGCTCATGCTGGAGAGATGGGTGGGCGGAGGCACAGTCTCCTCTGCCAGCTTCTTCTGGGAAAGGGGCGAGAACCCGTGGGGTGGGGCCCTGTGGAGGTGAAGCAGTGAGCCCAGCCTGAAGGAGGCCAGCACAGGCCCCCTGATGAGATGAAGTGGATGTGATTATGCCTGTTCTGTAACTGAATATCCCCAGCTCAGAGAGGGTGGGGACGCACCTACAGTCACACAATGGATGCGAGGAGGAGCCTGGATGGCAACCAGGTCCCTGATCAAGCCTCCATTTGCAGCCCCTCTTCTCTCTGCAGAAGAGGGAGGTTATTTCTCCTGTTGACTGCCTCAGGGTCCATGGCCAAGGCCTCTGCTCCACAGCCAGCCTGGGGTCCTGTCTCTACCTCTGGAGGAGGATGGTCAGAGGAGGAGAGGAGAGAAACTTGCCAGGCCATAGCTGGGCCTCAGCTTCCAGATTCACCAAAGGAGCTTCCAGATTTGCCAAGGGAGCTTCAGCTGCAACAGGCATGATGGAGCTGTCATCGGGTCAGGTCTAAAGCTGAGCCCCTGTCCCCGGACCTGTGTTCTTCTCACGGTGCAGGGGCTCTTGCCTGGGATGGGGTCTGGTCTTGCAGTCCCTATGCAGTTACCTCTTCAATCAAAGGACCTCAAGGTCCCTCTCTGCACTGCTGTTTTCAGATTCATCAAATGCATCCCATTCCATTTCCCTCCCACTGAGGGAGTCAGAACTTACTGCCTGAACCCCATATCCTCTGAGAAAAGAGAATGTCACTGTCTGATGGATCCTGGGACTGCCAGAGTACATCATGACACAGCAAGAACCAGGAAGGATCTTCCCCTCCCTGATGAGGGCTGTTGAGGGCGCCTGGCTGGAGCGGGGGCTGCTGGGCTGAAGTCACTGGGAGCTGTCCCCGGTGCTGACCTCAGTCTGCTTCTCAGCCAACCAGGCAACACCGGCCCAAAGGCTGACCCAGTCTCCTCCCAACCAGGCACCGCCCATCCCTAAGGCTGACCCAATCTCCATCCTAACCAGACACTGCCCACCCCTAAGGCTGACTCAATCTCTGTCCTAACCAGGCACCGTTCCTCCCTAAGGCTGACCCAGTCCTAACCAGGCAGTCCTCGCCCCTAAGGCAGACCCATTCTCTGTCCTAACCAGACACTGCTCGCCCCTAAGACTGACCCAATCTCTGTCCTAGTCAGTCTTTCAGGCTTTCCCATGTCTCTCACCAGATCGGATTCCCATTTATAACTTCTCACTTCTCTTGTCCAACATGCATTCACCAACAAGTACTGTCACCAGCCACAGTGTCAGCTTGTGTAAAACATAGAGAAATTGGATTTGGCCCTGCCCTCAGAGAGCCTACAGTCAGTGGGGGAGACAGAGAGGTGTGGGAATCGCTGTCCTGGGCCGCCAAGGGTTTGGAGCTTTGAGGGAGTAGGAGGAGTAACTTACGCAGGTGCCCTGGCCCTGGCCACTCAACAGTAGTTGCCGTGCACTTGCTGCACCAGGCTTGGTCCATCTGTGGAAGCTGCTGAAGAATCATAGGCTGGCTTTCCTCGATGCTACTTGTGAGTTTTTAAAAATTTGAATTTCAGTGTTTGGTCTCAGGTCAAATGTCCATTTCCACCCCCAGATGTGCAGCTGATCTTGGGCCGACTCCTCAAGCCTTGGCCTCCTTCTCCGTGGAGCAATAGACCCTGCTCTGGCTACTTCGGAGGACTGTAGGAAGATCAAATATGATCATACACAAGGAGTACTTGGAAAATAGTGGAGTCCTGTATACGGGTTAATATTAGTTTTGAGTCAAGAAGTAAAACCTTGTGTACCAAATAATTCCAACAAAATCTATTGAACATGTGTGTAGCATACTGGTTCTTCCACTCCTTCATCCAGGTTCTCGGATCTGGTCCCATCAATGACCTCTCTGCCAATCATATCCCTCATAAGCCTTAGACTCCCATCTCTGGCCCTGGAAAAACAGCATATTCCCCACAGAGGTGCTGGAAGGATACATGGTAGAAATCATTGTCTGTTCCTGGGAACCCCTGCCTCACCTCTTAGGTGATTCCCACAGCCTCTGAACTCATCACCTGGCCTCTGTCCTCCCTCCCCTGTGACCTACTCTGCACAGAATGGCCAAGGATGCCTCCTCCAACATAAGTCAGACCCTGTCCCCACCACTGAGCATCCAGCAGATCCCGTGGGACTCAGGACAGGATTCACAGTCCTCGCCGCACCCACCTGCCAGGCCCCTGAGCTCCGAAGTGCCTCCTTCCAGACCCCGCCGCCTCTCATTCTCCTCCCCTCTCAGGGGGCTGCACACACAGTCAAACCTGCTGGCAAGGAAGGTGTCACGGGCATGAAGGCCACATCAGAAAGACTCAGGCCCTACCCCACACCCACGAGGATGGCTGCTATAAAAAACAGTAACGACAATAAATGTTGGCAAGGATGTGGAGAAACTGGAATTCCTGTGCACTGCTGGTGGGAAGGTCAAACGGTGTGGCTGCTGCAGAAGACAGACTGGTAGTTCCTCAAAAAATTAAAAATAGAATCAACATATGATCTAGCAATTCTGCTTCTGTGTATACACTCAAAAGAATGGAAAGCGGGGACTCAAATAAACTTATGTACGTTTGTGTTCATAGCAGTGTTATTCCGAGTGGCCATAAAGTAAAAACAACCCCACATTCATTCATGAACGAATGGATAAACCAAATGTGGTCCATCTAGACCTTGGAATATTATTCAGCCATAAAAAAGAAAGAAGTCCTGACCCAGGCTACAACTTGGATGGACCTTGAAGACGTCATAGTAAATGAATAACACACAAGGGGACAAATGTGGTCAGATTCCATTTGTAGGAGGTCCCAAGAGTATTCAGATTCGTAGAGACAGAAGACGGGTCTCAGGGGCTGGGGATGGGTAAATGGGGAGGGAGCGTTTAATGGGGACAGAGCCTCAGTTTGGGAAGATGAGAATATTCTAGAGACAGATGGTGGCTGTACAACAATGTAAATGTACTTAATGCTACTACACTGTACACTTAAAAATTGTTACAAGGATAAATTTCATGTCATGTGTATTTTATGACACACACAAAAAAGACATTGGAGAAAAAGAAAAAGACCCGGAAGCCAATATTGATGAGGCCCCTACTGGCCAAAGGTGGAGAATTTGGCTTCCCTAAGGATAACGCGGGTAATAACTGCCGTCCACTGAGATGCACTGGAGATGGTCACGTTCACGAGTCTGTAAAGATGAAAACAGAAACCTAACTGACCTCGTCTGGGGGACACTGCTGTGAGCATTTGTGTGGACATATAATTTCATTTCTCGTATGTAGACAAACAGGAGTGGACAGTCACTGGCAAGGACCTGTTTAACTGTATAAGAAACTGCTAAACTGGTCTCCAGAGAGGCCAGCCTCCCTGCAAGGCCTCCAGCAGGACATAAGCATTCCTGCTTGGTCCACACCTTTGACAACATTTAGTATTGTCAGTCTTTTTAACTTTACCCATTCTCGAGGGAGTGCAGTGGTATCCCACTGTGGTTTTAATTTGCACTTTCCTAAAGACTAATGGTGTTGAGCTTATTTTCAGGCACTCGTTAGCTATTAATAATCTTCTTTAATTAAGTATCTGTTCAAATCTCCTGCCCATTTATTATTTTTTAACGTTTTTAAATTTTTAATGTATTATTATTATTTGAGACGGGTCTTGCTCTGTCACCCAGGCTGGAGTGCAGTGGCACAATCATAGCTCACTGCAGCCTCAATCTTTGGGCTCAAGTGATCCTCCCATCTTAGCCTCCTGAGTAGCTGGGACCACAGGTGTGCGCCACTGCAACAAGCTAATTTTTGTATTTTTTGTAGAGATATGGTCTCACTATGTTGCCCAGGCTGGTCTAAAACTCCTGGGCTCAAAAGATCCTCCCACCTCGGCCTCCCAAAGTGCTGGGATTACAGGTGTGAGCTGCTGTGACCTGCCTGCCCCCCATTTTTAAATTTCGTTATCTTATTATTGACTTGTCAGAAATTTTTTTAAAAATGTATATTCTGGACAATTTTTTTTTTTTTTAAACCAGATACACATTTTTACAAATACTTTCTCCCAGGCTGTGATTTGTCTTTTCATTTTCTTTAAATGCTTGTTTTGCAAAAGCATTTTGGTGGAGTCTGAGTGATCAATTCTTTTCTTTCGCGGTTTGTGCTCGTGCTTTTGTATCCTGTGGAGAATTTGCCTATCCCAAGTTTATCTGCACTTTCTCCATTGTTCCTTCCAGAGGGTTTATGGTCTTAGCTCTGTCATTGAGCTTTATGGTCCACTATGAGTGATTGATGGGTCCCAGGCTGAGAAGGGCCTGTGTGAATCCCATGAGCTCCTAATGGCATTTGGGGAGATTAGAAAGAGCCAGCATTCCAGGTCGGCCATGGACAATCATGAATCACGATGTCACTAATTCTCCCTTGCAGGATTTTACCATCCAGAAATCATTTTCTCATCTGACCTGCACAACATCCTGACACGGAAAGAAGATTGGACAGGACTTTTCCATTCTGTTGTGCAGGTAAAGAGGCTAAAACACAGAGACATTCAGACACCTGCCCAAGGTTACACAGCTGAGCTAGGATTTCTGTCCTGGTCTCTGCTTTTCTGCCCCAGGGCAGACCCCTCACCCCTCATTCACCACAGGTTTCTCACCTGCTTGGAGATTACTTGGTACCTGGGTCAACCCTTCTCTCTCAGTCTGCTGGGTAACCTGGCAAAGCTTGGACATTGTCCCACTTTTTTCGCCCGTGTATTTGGTCATGTGATAAACACAGGGACCAATGGATTGGCTGTTGGGGGATGGGTGCAGACCACCTGGCTGAGTCTGGCTCACAGCAGGTCCTCGCCAAGGCCTGGCTAGCCTGCATCTAACGTGGTACTTGGTCTCCATCAGGGTAGCAAGCCAAGCCAGGACCCTGCTGTCGGCCACACCAGGACTTTCGGCTCACCCCCCTAACATGGCATTATCAAGGGACTTCCGGTTGTCAAGATACCAACAGGATCAGATGGCACACTTAACACAGGGTGGCAAGAGGAAGGTCTAGTCAGGATGGTGCAGTGTAAGGGGCACAAGGAAGGGTCTAGTGTCTGCGTTTGCTGCAGCTGAGCTCTTACCACCTCTAGTCCTTATGGGACAAGGTGGGCAGGCAATTATGACAGACAGAGAGATTCAGAGAGACAGATAGAGGAGAAAGGGAGATGGCGAGACAGAGACAGAGACACAAAGAGAAAGAGGAGGGAGGGAGGGAGAAGGAGGGAGGGAGAGACAGGGAGACACAGAGATAGGGGAGAGAGAGAGAGAGAGAGACAGCAGAGGGAGGGACCCTCAGCTGGAGGACACTCCAGCTCCTGGCAACCTCATGGGGAACAGCCAGGGCACAAGACCTGACCTTGCTCTTCTCCCTCCCGCTGCTCTCCACTGGGTTCCCTACTGGCCAAACCTGGCTGGAAGGCACAGGTTGCGGAAGTCCAGAGACGCACCTATGCAGGTCAGCACAGTGGAGCCAGGGGCGGCAGAGGGAGGATGTGGAGAAACAGAAGTGGAAGTGGAGAACTCAAGCTCCCCTTGGGTTAAATGAGCTACGAGTCACCCCATGATCACTAGACCTATAAGTAAGCATATAGGGGAATCCCCCATTTCCTCCCCAAATGGAGGGGAATATAAGTAAATTCCCACTTTGAGTGTGTGTGTGTTGAGGGGTGGAATGGGAGGATATCTGCACTGGGAAGCAGGCTGCCTCCACAGGCTTGCAGGCAGAAGCTAGAGGGAACTTTGGGGCTGGGAGAGACTGGACGCAAGGTGTGGGCTTTCCAGGGAGGCTGTATGGGACGGTGGAAGGTGCCCAGCTTTGGACCAGAGAGATCTGGGTTGAAACAACAGATCCCCAGCAGTGGGATCCAGAGCAAAGATGCACCCCCCCACCTGCATTGAGGCTTCCCTGCCACCTCTACAGAAGGGTAAAGCCCCCTGTCTTCAGGGGTAATTGGAGGGATTATGCTAAGTTGAATGAATGAAGTGCCTGAGAGTTGCTAGTCAGTGCTGTCAACTTGCAGATTCCTGAGAGGCATCGGAAAGCAGGGAGCCCCAGGAGAGGCATGTGGCTGGAGCCGCCCAGGATTGGAGAGGCGACAGAGCCCCCAGCCTCGGTGGGGAGGTGTTCCTTAGCAACAGAGTTTCGGGGGCCCAGACATTTGAAAAACACTTCAAGGCGCTATGAAGACACGTGGCTTTGCTTAGGCCCTGACCGGAGCCGCCTTTCTTGTGGGATTCGGCTCCATTCGCTCTCGGAGCCCAAGGAGCCAGGAGGAGAAAATGAAAAACGTTTTAAGGAACTATCGCAGCTTCGCTCCTTCCTTGCTGCCTCTCCTTCCCTTTCAAGTTGACAGAAGAGAGCTTCTCCCCCTCCCAGCTTTTGTGCAAATGTGAAATGGAGCATTTTCACCGTCTCGGGTACCACATTTGATTCCGATTTGCTCCTGGAGAGTGATGACAAGCGCCCTTGGCCGGTAATGGACGAGGCCAGGCTTGGGGCAGGGGAAGCCCCAGGCACCGGTGTTATTAGTCTTGCTGCTGTAGCTATCACCAAGTGGGCCAGCGGGTACTGGCAGAGCCCCAGCCCCGTGGGGGGTGGGGAAGCAGGAAGCCACGTGGCCACTCCACCCTAGAGGATCAGGAGTCATTGTGGAGGAGCAAGTGACCATGCCGGGCCAGGTATGGACACCCCTGTGAGTGGACACTGTGGGCATTTAGATGGACCAACAAGGGGGAGGTAAGGCAGCTGCTGGAGTGTCTCTAGCCAAGGTAGTTTGGGCAGTGGTGGGGCTGGGAGTCTGGTGATGGTTGGTGCATTTGCCTCTGTCCTAGGGAACAAAGTTACCCCATTGTGTTGTAGACCCTGAATCCAATGCCATTCTTCTCCCCAGGTCTTCGCCCTGTAACCTGGAGGTGCCTTTCCACTCTGGCTCTTCTCAGCCTGTGACTTTCTTTTGCCAATAGAACAAGGCAGACATGAACAATGCCAGTCCTGAGTCCTGGCCTCTGGGAGCCTCGTGTATTCCTGTGAGCTCTCTGGTTTCTCTGCCCTCCCCAGGAGCCTGTGCCCAAGCCAGTGGACTGGAGGATGAGAGCCCCCCAGCACAGAACCCTGTGCTTCCATTGTTTCAGCTAAGACTTGCCAAATCTGCAGAGCCCCCATGGCCCCTGGTTGGTCCCCCAGCTGACCATAGACACCTGAGCCATGAATGGTCATGGTCATACCCTACTGAGTGTGGGCTGGTTTTGTTACACAGCAAAAGCTACCTGACACAGAGGCCTGCTGCAGGCGAGTACCCTGGCGATCGCCTGCTACTCCTTTGTTACCTGTTCACCTTTTCCATCAGGCTGAGGATGCTGATTACCTCCAGGGCCCTTCTACCCCAGGACACCCAGACTTTCCTCACCCCAACTTGAGCCCACCCCAACCACAACAGGACAAGAAGCCACATTGAGAAGCAGCACTAGGGACCTGCAAGCATGCTACCTTTGGAGGTCCATATCTCAGCTCTGCCATGTGCCAGCCATGGGACTTGGGCAAGGGACTTAGGCTCCTGATGGATGACCTGTGGTGTTAACTAGCACCTGCTAGCCAAAGTTGCTGTGCAGGCTACACTTGCCACATATAAAGTGCTGGACCTACAGTTGGCACTCAGCAAGTGAGGGCCCCTGGCAGCAGCCCATTCAAGAGTCAGGAACAGCAGCAGGACCTCAGGCCGGGCTCTCGTCCAGCCTGTGCAGTGTGCTACCTGGCTGGGCCAGATCTTTCTTCCCTCCAGGAGAGTGAGCAGGAGACACGTTGCCAAGTGCAAATTTGATAACTAGACACTGGGCTGGGGCTTGCGGACAGCCCCGCCTGCCTTTGATCCCAGGCTGTCTGGGCTGGCTGCTCTCTAGCCGCCAAGGGTCTGTTTTCCATTTTGAGTTCGACTGGGCCTGCCTGTATGGAAGATCGGTTTTCAGGCCCCAGCAGACACAGTCACGGGCAGGAAGGAAAGGCACACCCTTTTCCCTTTCTCTGTGGTGGTTCCCTCAGCTCCCTGGACCCCAGGAGCAAGAGGAGGGCTGCTGGAAAATTTTCCCATGGGATGGAAATGTTCCCAGATGCTGGAAAATTTGCGTTGGGATGGAGACAAGGGTGCTCTGGGATGCGAGGAGCTCCCAGAGGGGCTCTGCAGGGCCTCAGCACAGTTGAGGTCATCAGCTGCATGGTAATGTGCAGAGCCCAGATGCCGGGTCTCCATTAGGTTTCTGAGAGGTTTGGCAGAGCAGAAAATGAGGATTCTGAGGGTGGGAATTAACTTGGTGGTTGCTCGGAGCATCTTTGTTGAATAAATCCATGGACAGGTAGAAAAATGGGTAGATGGGTGGATAGCTGAGTGGGTGGGTGGATGGATGGATGGGTAGGTGGATGGATTGGTTAATGGGTGAATAGATAAGTGAGTGGGTGGATAGATGAAAGAGTGGATGGGTTAATGGATGGATAAGTGTGTGGATGGATAAGTGGATGGATGGATGAGTGAGTGGGTGGATGGGTGGATGGATGCATGAATAGGTGGATGGATAGGTGATTGGGTGGGTGGATAGATGGATGGATGGATAGATAGATGAGTGGGTGGATAGATGGGTGGATGGATGGGTGAGCCGGTAGATGGATGGATGGATGAATGGGCAGAGAGATGAATGGATGGGTACATAGATAAGTGGGTGGGTAGATAGATGGATGAGTAGATGGGTTAATGAATGAATAGGTGAATGGATGGATGAGTGGGTGGATGGATGAGTGGATGGGGGGATGGATGGATGCATGAATGGATAGATGGATGGATGAATGGGTGGGTGGATGAATGGATGGGTGGATGAATGGATGGGTGGATAGATAAATGAATGGGTGGACAGATGGATGGATGAATGGGTAGGTAGATGGGTGGGTGGGTGAGTGAGTGGATGCATGCATAGATGGGTGGATGGATATGTAGATGGATGGATGAATGGGTGGGTGGATGAATGGATGGATGGATAGATAAATGAATGGGTGGACAGATGGGTGGATGGATGGGTGGGTAGATGGGTGGGTGTGTGAGTGAGTGGATGGATGCATGGATGGGTGGATGGATATGTAGGTGGATAGTTGAATAGACAAATGCTAGATGGATGAATTTCACCCTGCTTTGGCTCTAAAGAAGAGAAGATCATGATGTGCTCATCGACAGAAATATAGTCATAAGCCTTGGCCTGTTCTCCTCTTGGGGTAAAACAAGGTAATGGTTTGAGAGTCATGTGGGATGACAATGTATGTCATAAGAAGAAACAGAAACTTGGAATCAGACTTGGAATCTTGGCCAAACTACTTTCTCTCACTGTAGACTTGGGCAAGTCCCCAGATGTCAGCTTGGAGAATGAGGGGCCTTGTCCCTTTGCTCGCCTTTGTCCCTTTGCTCGCCTTTGTCCATGCATCGCTGCCACAGACTTAATTATGTCCTCCTCCCTCATCACCCCAATTCATATGTCAATGCTCTAACCTCCCATGTAACTATATTTGGAGCTAGGGCTTTGGGGAGATAACTGAGTTTCGACGAGGTCCTGAGGGTGAGGTCCTTGTGGTGGGCTTAATGCCCTTATGGGAAGAAAAGAGACATCAGAGCATGCACTCTCTCTGCCACGTGCAGACATGGTGAGAAGGTGGCTTTCTACATGCCAGAAAGACTCCTCACCAGGAAATGAAGTGGTACCCTGACCTCAGACTCCCAGCCTCCAGTACTGTGAGGACATAAATGTCTGCTGTTTGTCTAAGCTGTCCAGTCTGTGGAATTTTCTTATGGCAGCCTGAACTGACTAATCTGGCACACAGTAGCAATAAAAAATGCATTCACCGACCAGCACAATCACTCTGAACCTCCATTTGTTCAAGCGAAAAATGGGGACAGTAGCAGCCACCCCTCTCCTGGAGGGTGTTGTGAAGTCAGCCACCATGAGTGGAGCTGTAATGGCTGCACACAACGACACGCTTTCATTTTATTTTTTTTTTCATTAAAAAAATTTAGAGATAAAGTCTCACTATGTTGCCCACACTGGTCTCAAACTCCCGGTGTCAAGCAACCCTTTCACCTCGGCCTCCCAAAGTGCTGAGATTACAGGCATGAGCCAAAGCGCCCAGCCAAGATGACACTCTTTTCAGCGGGTTATCCTATCATAATCATTAACTAAAGGACCTTAAGCAGCACGGAGTCAGTAACAACATGCCCGTCTCATAATGGGAGGTACGTTTCAGGACAGGTCTTGCTTCCTTCACAGGATGACTGTGGGTTAGCCAGGCGGGTGGTCTCCGGGTGGGCTAGTCCACTCCATGCTGCATGGGGACCTAGTCTCTCTGATCCTAAGTGCAGCCACCATGTCTCTCCTCGTGGTTCCACGATGGCTACCCCTATGCCACTGATCTTGTCACGCCACAGCGACTGAACAGGAAGCAAGGGGGATGGCTGCTCTGGCCAAGGGGCCTCTCCCTTTCACTGATCAGGAGAGAAAACGTTCCCAGATGTCGCACATCTCATTGTCCTGCCTTGAATCACAAGCCCTTCTGGAAGGGATTGAATTGCCATGACCTGACATCAAGGATCGGTGAACTATTTCTGTGAAGGGCCTGATGGCTCACATGATCTCTGACTCAACTACGAGGTTGCAGCACAAAAGTAGCCACACACCGGTCACACCTGTGTCCACCTGTAGTCCCAGCTACTCCAGAGGCTGAGGTGGGAGGATTGCTTGAACCAAGAGTTCAAGATCAGCCTGGGCAACATAGCAAGACCCTGTCTCTTAAAAAAAAAAACAAAAAAAAAAACCAGTCACAGATCATGCATAAATAAATGGATGTGGCCCTGTTTCAATAAAGCTTTATTTATAAAAATAAGCAATGAGTGGGATTTGGTCCACAGGCTATAGTTTGCTGACCTCTGCCTTAGACCAAATGATACTCACCCATTGGGGCTGGTCAAATTGCAGCCAGTGAATCTGCCAGAAGCATTTAAGCCAACACTGCGTCTCCTGGATGGGGAGGAGCCGTGGCCAGTGCTGCCTGGCCCTCCAGCAGAGGCCTTCCCATGCCTCCATTCTGGGAAGCGGAGAGGGACTGGCAGCTGAGTGTGGCCTGGGTGGACACAGAAGTTGCCGGGGTCAGTGGGGGGAGGCGGTTGCTGAGGCCGAGCCTGTCGCACATATTGGGAACAGCAGAAGGGACCTGTAGGGCATATCTATGGAGACCCAGGGGCACTGCGTGACTGTTAGAATCACCCTGACGCTTGCCAGTGGAGGGGTATCCCTGTCCCTCCTCTGGGGGCTGATGCCTGGGCCTACTGTGCATCTGACATCCACATTTTCACATGCTGCCTCACTGGCTTTGAAAATCAAGTAAATCTGGAAACCCCGGTATGCTCTCCTTTTATTCTCCAAGGAATTATTTGGGACAGGCGACAGTCTCTCTCTTAAAGTTGGGGAATCGGAGGCACAGGGTTGTGAAGGTGCATTCGATCTGAGAATTCACCCCATATGAGTCTGCAGATGGCAGTGTCCGCTACCAACCTGGGTGCAGAGTCGGCAGCCCAGAGAGTCAACCAGAGCCCTTCTAGAGCACAGTATGGTGTGGTCTTGAGCACCCAGGCATGTTTCAAAGTTCTGGTGCTTGGATCTAGCAATTCTCTTCCAAGGAGCCATTCAGGAAACAGGGATGTAGGGCCTGAGACATCTACATGTTGTTCATGTTTTTATCATGATGTATTTACCATGATTTAAAATCCTTTTTATTTTGAGATAATTGTTGACTCACATGCAGTGTTAACAAATGATTCAGAGAGACCTCATGTACGCTTCACCCAGCTCTCCCTATGGTAACATCTTGCATATCTAGGAGGAGGTCCATCAACATGCTAGGAGACAGTCCATCACCCTATTCCAATTCTCGGTTTTGCATGGTAATGTGTGTGTGTGTGGTGTGTGCGGTGTGTGTGGTGTGTGTGGGGAGGGTGTGTGTGGTGTGTGTGTGGTGTGTGGGGGGAGGTGTGTGTGGTGTGTGTGTGGTGTGTGTGTGTGTGTGTGTGTGGGAGGTGTGTGTGGTGTGTGTGTGGTGTGTGTAGTGTGTGTGTGTGATGTGTGTGGGGGGTGTGTGTGGTATATGTGTGGTATGTGTAGTGTATGTGTGTGGTTTGTATGTGTGTGGTATGTGTGTGTGGTTTGGTGTGTGTCGTGTGTGTGCTTAATCTTGTGCAATTTTTTTCACATGCGTAGCTTCAAATGGCCACTGCCACAGTCAAGATACAGGGCACTGCTTTTGAAAACAACCATTTGTAATAACTTGAGTATTTGTCACAAGGGAAATTAATTTAAAAGATTCTGGTGCTCGCTGCGTGTGGTGGCTCACACCTGTAATACCAGCACTTTGAGAGGTTGAGGCAGGCTGATCACCTGAGGTCAGGAGTTCGAGACCAGCCTGACCAATATGGTGAAACCCCTGTCTCTACTAAAAATGCAAAAAAGCCGGGGGTGGTGGCGGGCGCCTGTAGTCCCAGCTACTTGGCAGGCTGAGGCAGGAGAATTGCTTGAACCCAGGAGACGGAGGTTGCAGTGAGCCAAGATCATGCCACTGCACTCCAGCCTGGGCAACGGAGCGAGACTCTGTCTCCAAACAAACAAACAAACAAACAAACAAACAAAAACCCAAAAAACCAGATTCTGGTGCTGTAATTCAGTTATGCCCAAGTTCCGTTTCTTCTGCTGCTTCTGTGGCTCCTGGCAGAGCAGAGACTCTTGCAACCATTTTACTGAGAAGGAACAAGGCTCAGGGAGATGATGTTAGGGGCCCAGGGCCACATCCGCTGTTGTGGGGGAGGAGGAACCTGACTGGGGCGGGGGAAACGTCAGAGTGCACCTCCTCCCACGGTGCTGTCTTTCCCGGGATGTGTGGGGCAGGGAGGATGGCCCGTCAGCGGTGTGGGGAGACATAGGCCATCTCCAGCCGTCCCGCCCACCAGTGTGCTCTGTCTCTCCCGCCTCTGGATTGTCTCTCTGTACAACACGCTCCCACGGAGGCACAGGAAAGGGCAGCAGCGAGAAAGAATTGCAGAGGAAGAGGCAGGGGACTCTGCCGCAGCTGTTCTTAGCGTCGATCCTCTATCGCCCAGGTCCTCCCGGACACCGCTGTCTGCGGGTATTTGGTTCTTTCCCGTCCCTTCCCCGGAGGCCTGGCCTGCAGCTCCGCGCAAGGCCACTGCGTGGCGCCCTGTCCCCCGGGCGGACGCGAGCCCAGGATTCGTCCACGCCCTCGCGCAGCGGAGCTTATGGGAGACGCGCCACCGTCATCCTTCCCCTCTAGTGACATCTTCTCAGACCCTACTTTCAACACATTCTATAATTTCTCTAATTAAAAAAAGATCAACAATGGAAAATCCCCTTAGGAAGAGATTATTAATGAAGAAATTATGTTCACTTTCCCATTCCAGCAATTGCATGAATGCTCGTGTGCTGTGTGGCCTCACGGGGAGGTGCTGTTTATCTTTGAGGCACTGGGTCGGGGGTGCAACCCAGGGTCCATTCTTGCTCCATTTACCACCAGCTGGGTGGCGCCGGGCAAGTCCTTCTCCCAGCTGTGCCCCTGGAGTGCACAGGCCCTTGCTCCTGCTCTCTGCGGTGACTCCCAGAAGGCAGTTTGAGACTGGAAGGAGGATGCAGGCGCCCGGCTCATCCCCAGAAGAGTGGCAAGACCAAACCCAACCAGTGACATTAGTAAGGAAAGAGCTACTGCTGCTTCCTTCCAAGGAAGGGCTTGCAATCAAAGGCGGGGCTTCCTGCGCACATATGTGCAGAGAACGGAGGAGGCCGCAGAGGGCTGGGTTCTCTGAGCTCATGAGTCCTTGAAAGAAATTTGATTTTTAAAGACTGGTTCATTCCAAAACATTTGCTGAGGACACCCTATGTGCTGGGCCAGGGGCTTGCCCTGGAGGCAGGATGATGAGACAGGCTTCTGCTCCCAAGAAGGTGTTCATCACGTGTAGGGGACAGACAGAAGAATCTGGGGTGGCACCCCTGCTGGCAGCCTGAGGTGGGAGAAAGCACGGTGGGGGACATGAGAGGCCCCAGCCCGTCCTCAGTAAGCCAGAGAGGCAACCTGGATACAAGATCCAAATCTTAAAGGATGGCTGAGGGTAGAGAACCAAGCAGACATGGAAGAAAGAAAGAGCATCCGCGAAGGCTCAACAAAGGCTTGCTGGATGCACAGAGCAAGTGCGTGCATTTGGGGTGGAGGGTGGGCCTGGCTGGAGAGATGGGGGCTGACCGCGGGATGCCCTGTCGACCCCTCAGCTCATGGACTCTGGCTCCATCTTGAACAGCTATGCAACCACAGATTTAATCCTTAATCACCTTGACCCTCAGTTTCCTTATCTGTAAAATGGGGATGATAATTGCTCCCTAAAGGACTGGCATCTGGAGGGAATGTAAGCTATGGAGTGCTGGGCATGGGGTCAGAGGAGGCCCCAGCAGGGATGAGCCACCTCCTGCTCTCTCCCTGCTCCAAATAATTGTCTGATCTCACCTGAATGGGGAGCAAGATGGTACTATTCCTCTCACAGGCATGGCCCAGCCTCCTTTCTCTCTGCCTGGCAGCTATAGCTTGCTTTGTGAGTCAGACCTTCCATGGGGGTCACTCCCCTGACCACTATCCTGCCCACCTGTGATCTCCCTGAGTCACCAGCAAAGGCCTCATAGCCACACAGGACCCTGGGGCCCACAGTCTCTGTCCCCGTTTGGAACAGTGAAGCACGCGTCCTGACCAGCCCTTTGCACTGAGAGTGCCAGTGCTCTCCTGTCCTGGGCCCACTGGCTGCACAGGTTGAGTCTGGGGGTACGTTGGGTCACAGAACCAGAAGGCAGGACACCTGGGGACACCAGGCAAACAGTTCCCCTTCTTGAATTGGGCCGGGGTGCCCACATCTGCAAAATTAAGTGGTTGGAAGAGGCCAAGTCTGCAGCCCCATGTTCTAGGTGTCAGTGTTTGTGTTCAGGGTCAGGTGACACAGACAGATAGACAGACATTGAGAGACCAAGAGACAATGAGCCCAGATGTCAATCTTCTCAGGCCTGATTGAAAAAAAGAGTAGGAAGCAGGAAGACTTTGGGGTCAATACCCGCTGTGAGGGGAGGGGCTGCTGGCCCCTGTGTCTGGAGCTGGACAACTCCCAGTGCTCTTTCTGGTCTCGCCTTCCATGCATTCAGTAAGCGCTGTTGCACCCCTGCTGGGCACTGAGCGTGTGCCAGGAACAAGGACACCCTCGAGAACAGGACAGTAGGTTCTGCCTGTGCGGGGCTTGCCTCCTATCACAGGACAAGGGATTGATGAGAACTGCAGCCGCTGTAGATAGGACAGGAAGGGAGGGGATGACGGCAGGAGCCCAGCAGAGGAGTCGGAAGTTTGTGGGCCAGGCTGCAGGACTGAGGCAAGCAGGCAGGGTGCAAGCTGAGCAAGGACTTCTGGTTGCCCAGGGAGCCACCTGGGGCATGTGTTGCAGGCAGAAGCAGCAAAGGCCCTGGGGTAGGTGGTGCCGCGTGTTCTGGGACATGCCACAGTCTTGTGGCTGTGGGTGTTCTTGCGGGGGTTGAAGTTGGGTCACAGGAACCTGGGGTTGGATCGTGCAGGGCTTCAGGCCAACGTGACTTTTGGCTCTTTCTCCAAACTCAGGCATGGCAGGACCTTGAAGAGCAGGGACTGCTCACCTGGCATTTAGTGACTGTGTGGCTGTATTGACGGGAGAGGCTTCCGATGCCCTGCTGCAGGGGCTGGAGCTCACAGCTCTGCCACAGCGTCCGGCTCAGGCAGGGAGGATGGCCCTGGAACCCAGTGCTGTCAGCTGAAAAGGAACAGGTGGGGGTGAATTTTGGAATGAGCCCTGCCTTGGCATAGAGGACAGATTGGAAGCTGCGTTGGGTGCGGCACTGCGCCCGCATCAATGTGAGGAGCACGAGGTCTGCTGCGTTGGGTGCGGCGCTGCGCCCGCATCAATGTGAGGAGCACGGGGTCTGCTGCGCTGGGTGCGGCGCTGCGCCCGCATCAGTGGGTCAGGTTTATGAAGCAGCTGCTCAGCCCCTTCCTGTCCTGGTGACGTGTGCTCTGCTCATTGCATCAGGTTTTGACAGAGCTGTGCCCAGACACCCCCTACGGTTGAGGCTGGGCTGTGGTTCCTCTCGGTTCTGTGAATTCTTGCTCTTTATTTTGAAGCCACGTTGTGAAGCGCACAAATGTCCCTGTATCCTGGGTGGAGCGGCCTGGCAATCGCTGTGCACTAGCTGTGCTACCAAATCTTAAAGCCCTAAAGGTTTCTGTCTGATACTAGTATAACTGCACCAGCTTTGGGGGCTGGTGTTTGTGTGGTATATCTTTGTCTATACTCTAACCTTCTCTGGGTCCTTATATTTAAAGTGAGGCAGGAGAATAGAGAATTGGGGTAGCCAAAGGCTGGGGTACAAGCAAAGGAATAGCAGGTGCGGCCAGTTCACGCAAGCCAGAGAACTGCAGGGGCAGCCGGTTCTAGGCAGGACTGGGCGGCACTCAGGCCACGTCCTCACTCCTGCGATAACAAGACAGAAGTTTCCAGCAGCCTGTGATGGACCGCGGGCGAAGTCTCCACTTCTGCCTCTGATTGGTCACAAGCCAATCCTTCGTAGGGTATAACCAATTGGAGGCCTCTAAAGGGCACCTAGGGGTGTTGCCAGATTCTTTTGGCTTTATAAAAACCCTGGGGAGCATCACAATAGAAGAGGCCCTTGAGCTGCTTCTATGGAGCCCATTTCCACTCTGTGAATTGTACTTTCGCTTCTTTAATAAATCTGCACCTTCATTACTCGTTCTTTTGTTGCTTTGTCTTTTGTTGCTTCATTCTCTTGTTGCTTTATTTGTGCATTTTATTCAATTCTTTGTTCAACACACCCAGAACCTGGACAACTCATAGTCCAGAGCTTCCATTTGGTAACAAAAGTGTATCTCTCTCTCTTTTTTTTATTTTTTGAGATGAAATCTCACTCTATTACCCAGGCTGGAGTGCAGTGGCATGGTCTCAGCTCATTGCAAACTTCGCCTCCTGAGTTCAAGCAATTCTCCTGCCTCAGCCTCCCAAGTAGCTGGGATTACAGGCTCCTGCCACCACGCCCAGCTAATTTTTGCATTTTTAGTAGATACGAGGTTTCACCATGTTGGCCAGGCTGGTCTCGAACTCCTGACCTCAGGTGATCCGCCCACCTCAGCCTCCTAAAGTGCTGGGATTATAGGCATGAACCACCACACCAAAAAGTGTGTCTCTTCAGGTGGTGTCTGTGTTTGAATATGGTCTGCTGATCCCTGTCTTTTGAGTATTAATCTATTCACATTTAATGTAATTATTGAGCTACTTATGTCTACCACCTTCACATTTGTTTTCTGTTTGTCCAACCTGTTTTGTTCCTTTTCCCCCACTTGTTTATTGCCTTCTTTTAGAGTCATTATTTTAGGTCAATTTTCCCCCCTCCCACGTATTAGTTATTTAACTCACTGATTATCTTATGATTGGTATCGTTCTTGGTTTATCAAAGTCAAATACAAACAAGTGCTTTCACCCCTTTCCTGTCTGCTAGGATTTCAGAACGGGCAACTCCATTTAACCTTTTCCTCCCTTTTTGTTATTGTTATTCATCTGAATTCAGCATGTATTTTAAAAGTAACCATTGTCTGTGCAATCCATGTTAACTTAGATCCACCTATAGCTTTGCCCTCTCTGTTGCTTTCATTCATGGCTTTTTTTTCTTTGTTTCTATCCGAGGTTATCTCCTTTCTGTCTGAAGCCTCTCTTTGGTAATTTCTTTTTTTTTTTTAACTGTGGGTTGACTCACAGCTGAGTCTCTCCCACCTGGTTTACTAGGAAATGTCTTTATCTTGCTTCATTTGTGACGATCTTTTGCTGGGTATAGAATTCCGAGCATGCAGGGGTTTTTTTCTTCATCTCTTTAAAGCAGACCTTGTTTTTGTTGAAGTCAACTGTCGCCTTTTGGTTGCCCCTTTTGTTGCCCATGTGATATGCCTTCTGTTTGTTTGTTTGCTTGTTTGTTTGTTTGAGACGAGTCTCACTCTGTTGCCCAGGCTGGAGTAGAGTGGCATGATCTTGGCGCACGGCAACTTTCACCTCCTGGGTTCAAGCAATTCTCCTGCCTCAGCCTCCCGAATAGCTGAGATTACAGGTGCACGCCACCATGCCCAGCTAAACTTTGTATTTTTAGTAGAGACGGGGTTTTACCATGTTGGCCAGGCCGGTCTCGAACTCCTGACCTCATGATCCGCCCGCCTTGGCCTCCCAAAGGCGTGACATCGCGACCAGCTGATATGCCTTCCTTCTGGAATGGAATGTGTCTGTGTTTAACATTTTCCCTGTCTTTTGTTATCAGTAGCTCTACTGCTAATGTTTGGCTTTCTTCATATCCTTCTTAAGGTTTTTTATGGTTCTTGAATTGGTAGTTTGATATTTTTTCTTCCATTTTGGGTAACTCCCTGCCACGGTTTCTTCAAATCCTGCTTCTACGCCCTCTTCTCTTCTGAGACCACAGTCTGTGTGTGTTTGGCCCTCGCATCCTGACTTACTATTTTTTCCTCCGGTCTGTATTTTCCATTCTTTTTGCTCTCCTCATTTTAGCCTCAATATTTTCTTTTATTCTTAGTCCATTTATGCTGTTATTGCCTCAATATTTTCTACCCCCAGCGTCCACTCCATTATCGTTTCCTGCTGTGCCCACTGTGGGAACTGCTGAGTCCATCGATTGAGTCCTTCATTTCTGTTTTCAGACTTTTCAGTTCTGCCAATGCTGCTGACCAGCCTCTCTAGATTCCTGTTATCCCCCATCTTGTAGTGGAAACAGGAGCTACTGAAGGAGTAGGAGGACCCGGGGCCCAGATGGGAGTGTCAGGTGCTCTCGGGGGATGAGGAAGGGGACAGGCGGGGCTGGTGACACTGTGCAGGAAGTTTGGAGTGCCGGCAAAGGGGGGATGCAGGCTGTCTCAGCCTCGATGAATTCGAGGGGCCAGTGGACACGCGGGTAGAAGAGCCCTGGAGGCAGCTGGAGCTTGGCAGAATTCAGGAGGGAGGTGAAGTCTGGAGAGAGGGTGAGCTGGCCCCAGGTGAGCAGAAGAGTAGGAGAAGCAAGGAGAGCAGGTAGAGGAAGGGAGAATGGGGAGGAGCAGCCGGGGAGGGAGACCAGGGCAAGGTGGTGCTTTGGGAAAGGGAGGGAGGAGAGCATTTCCCAGCAGAGGTAGGAACCGACAGTGTGAACTGCCATAGAGGGCTCCCCTGAGATGAGGGCTCCCCTCCCCAGGACACGGAATGGGGTGGGCCAAACCAGGAGCCAGGTTTGAAGTTGGCAATGGTGTCACATGAGAAGGGAATGGCCAGGGGATGGGGGTGCCCCATAAACGAGAGAGCAGACCTGGGGATGCCCGTGGGGTCCCTGAGCGGAGACTACCCAGACAGACTCGAGCACAGCCAGCAACATCACAGGGCACTTGCTGTCAGCTCCTATGGATGCTGGTCCTCCAGGGTCCCCTCCTGGCCCAGGAATCCGCCCTCTGAGCTGCAGGAGCAGCCCCAGGACCCTGGAAGGGAGATGGCAGTGGAGGCGGGTCACACCTGGTCAGGTTTCAAGGGCCAACTTCAAAAGGGCTGAGGCTGGGTGGAGGAGCCGCAGCCCAGGAATGCTGCAGGCAGGAAAGGGGTGAGAAACCCCTCCTTGAGAGTGGCTTTGGCCTCTGGTTTGAAGTGGTCCAGGGCCAAGGGAAGGTTTACCCTGGGTGGGGGCAGTCCAGGCGTCTGTGGTCTCATGGCTCCCGCCCGCCTTTCAGCTGCCTCCGTGGGACACCAGGAAGGTGATTTGCTCTTGCCGGGCCGTGGTTTTCTCTTCTCCAAAAAATTGGTGAGGGTAAATAATATCCACTTAATCTGCCTCGTGAAATGCCAAATGCAGGAGTCTCTGCCTCTGCTAAGGGCTGTGCTCACGTGTGAAGAGTTGCTGCCACCTGTGTGCAAAGAGTGCAAGAGTTATGGAGACACCAAGGACGGCCACTCCCAGAGGAGGGAGGGTACATGTGTTCAGGAGCTTTCTTCCCATCCACACACCACACACCGCGTGCACAGGCACGTGTGAACGCACGTAGATAGCACAGAGCACGCACACACTCACTCATACATTCATATGCACAGGTACACACATACACACATTTGCACACAGACCTATACCTGTGCACATGCACACGCCGACACACACATACATGCACACCTGCACGTGCACACTCAGGAAAGTCTCCTTTCTTTGCAGACACCCTGACCCTGTTGCTGGTCCCTGGCAGCCCCGGCCTCTTCCCCAGTCCTCCTCTCCACTCTTAATGCAAACACTTTCAAAATGAAGGAAAGGAAACATTTTTTTCTAAACCACTTAAAATCCAATTTAAAAAAATCAATGGTCCACTTAATCAGCTGCAGCCCTGGGGTGGGCGGGGCAGGCGGGGGAGCACTTGCATTTCGTCCTGTGCATCTGAGGCTCTGTGGCTTCGTCCCAAGGCAGAGCCACAAGCTTGGGTTCCTCCCGACACTGCCCTCCAACGGAGGCAGCAGGGGGTAAATGGCCTCCCTAGAGTCACAGGCCTTCTCCCTGTTCCCTCTTATCAGGTGGATGACTCCAATATCCCCAGATCTGCTTCCCCAGGGAGCCCAGGTCGAGTACCTCCTCTACCAGGAAGTCCTCTTGGACTGTTCCAGGGAAGTCCCCTCCCCTGCACTCCTGGCCAGGTGCTCCTTCCCGTCCCAGGATGACCACACATCCCCGTGCTCTCGGGGCAGGCCTGGTGGCCTGCAGCTGTCCCAGCCTATGTGTTAACAGCGTCCCTGTTAGGATGACAGATCCAATGAACACTCTGCTTCCTCACACTGCCACTTCCTCCTTCACTCTCCCAGGCTGTGGTCACCATCGGTGCTGGGCCAGGCTGTGTGCTGGTCTCTGGGCCATGGGGAGGGAGAAGACAGTCCTAGGAGACACTCAAGTCCATGGACAATAGCTCTCCCTGACTGGAGTATCTGCAGCAGCCACAGGTCCTGGGCCTGGAGAAGGTTTTGCAGGAGGCCACCAGGAGGGACTCCAGTCTACCCTTCCATGAGGCCTGCCCACCCCTCAGCCCATGCACCTTCCTGGCCCAGAAGCTCGCTCCCCAGCCAGCCCCATATCCTTGGCACTGAGCAGTAGTTCGGCTCCGCCCCTTCCCAGCGGTGGGGCTTCAGTAAGTCACTGTCACCCGTCTGGGCCTCAGCCCCTCCAGCTGGAAAGTGGAACGGATAGCAGTGTGCTCTTTAAAGTACACCAGTCAGTGGTTTTAGTATACAGCAGTCCCCCTTACCCACAGTTTTGCTTTCTGAGGTTTCAATTACCCGTGGTCAACCTCAGTCCTAAAATAGTAAATGGAAAATTCCCAAAATAAACAATTCACATGTCTTAAGTTGCATGCCATTCCGTGCCGTGTGATGAAACCCGGTTCTGTTCTACCCGGTACATCCTCCCTTTGCCCAGCATCTCCTCGCTGTACATGCTACTTTGCCCAGTCATCACCTAGAAGCCGCCTCCGTTATCAGATTGAAATCACAGTGTACATAGGCTTCAGTACCATTCAAAGCTTCCACTGGGGGTCTCGGAATGCATCCCCCATGAATAAGGGTAACATCGCTATATTCACAAATACCTGCCACCATCACTGCAGTCCATTTTAGAACATTTTCATCACCTCAAAGGGATCCCCCCACCCCGGAGCTATCACCTCACCACCCTCCCCAGCCCCAGCCTGAAGCAACCACTCATCTGCTTTCTGTCTCTGCAGACCCCCCGTTCTGCTCCTGTCATACAAACAGACCCATATAGCGTGTGGTCTTTTGTGATTGCCCCTTTCCCTTTCCATGATGTCATGAACTGCACCCGTGCTGGAGTAGGCGTCAGTGCTGCCCTCCTCTTGGGGTCAAATAGTCTTCCCCTCCGCACAGACTGCAATTTGTGTATCCACTCATTGGATGATGGACATTTGGGCCATTTCACTTCTTGACTATTATGGGTGTTGTTATGAACATTCAGGTACAAGTTTTGGTGTGGAAGTTGTTTTAACTTTACTTGGGTGCATGCACAGAGCGGAATTGCTGGGTCACAGGGTAACTTTATGCTTTCCTAAGTGCCTGCACCTGTTCTCTTGTTTAAAAACAAAAGTTTTGCAATTAAGAAAGCAATGCTCATAGGAGAATTGCTTGAACCTAAGAGGCAGAGGATGCAGGGAGCCGAGATCGCACCACGGCACTCTAGCCTGGGCAACAAGAACACAACTCTGTTTCAAAAAAAAAAAAAAAGAAAGAAAGAAATAAATAAAGAAAAAGAAAGCAGAGCTGGAGGCCCTTGGCCTCGTACCCAGTGGGTAGGAGAGGTTGGCAATTTGTTCCGATCCTTCCTGCTTCTCCTGTTCCTGGGTCCCCTGACCACTGCCCTGGCTTCTGTGAGGCACTTGCCACAGAGCAGGACCCGCTGCTCCTCGCCCCACCTCTCCACTGTCAGGCCCGACTGCCTTCAGGGTGCCTCCATCCCATGGCTGGAAGGGCCTTAGAGATGCATTGGACGCTGCCCTGGGGACCCAGGGAGGTGAAGTGGCTTGTCCAGGGCCACGCAGCAAGTTAGTGACAGGCCTGGGACACGGAGCCACATCCCTGGGCATGTCTGGATCCTTCCCGGGCCCATCTGTCCACACTGGCCTCTCTGCACCCCACAGACCGGCTCCTCCTCAGACAGCCTCTGCTCCGGAGGGTGGAGATGGCGTTTCTTGCTCCTGTCAGGCAAAGTCAGGCCTTTGCATGTTCCATACTTTCTGGTGTTCTGGAAGCAGAAACAAGCCTGTGGGGGCCCTTCTGTCTCTTCCAGCCTGAAAGCATTGCTGGGTGCGAGAGGGGCACCCACATTGGTCTCCTCAGACTAATGCCTGGGGAGCGTCTCAGACACCTCTTCCTAGATGCCTGGCCAGACACCGGGCAGTGCTCAGGGACAGCGTGTGCAGGGTGGGGGTGAGGGAAAGGCTAGGCTGAGGCATGTGTCGGGGGCAGGACGGTGGTGAGACTGAGAGGCAGAGGAGGGCAGGGGAGCTGTAGGCCTGGTGAGGCGGACGGGGGATCAGTGGCTCTGGACTCAGTTTCCACTCTGGTCAGGAGGGTTGTGGCCATGGGTTAATCCTCCTCTGTCACTCTCCACATTCCCCCTTCTTCTGATGCCCCTGCCTGTCTCCCCTGCTCAGGGCTGCTGCCCTGCTCTGAGGACACAGATCTGACCACCACCCTCACAGCCCCACCAGCAGCTCCCCTGCGGGGGGGGGGGGACACCGGGAATGCCACTTACACCCCATGCGGGCCCCCGGTTCTCGGACACTTGGAAAGAGGCTGAGGTGGCCTGCACGCCTGCCCTCTGGGGTCCTTGCCCCCAGCTGCATCCCCACCCCATGCTCCACGGGGGTCTGGTTTCAAGGTGGATCCAAGCTCACCCCAGGGCCTTGGCACATGCTCTGGCCTGCCCGTAGCATACTCCCCCACTGCTGCCTGGCTTCCCCTGAACCTGCTCCCCCTTGGCAGGCTTTGTGACCCCCAGCCCTGGATCAGGGCCCACAAACGTTCATTGCTCAGCCGCCCCCTTCCAGATCAGGCCCAGGAGGCCCCTTCCTGCCGACCCCCAGTGAGGGCATCTTTTCATCCATGAGGCCAGAGGTAGGTCTGCCCTAGCACCAGGGGCCCTGGGGCCTGACACAGGGTCCAGGCAGAGTGTCCGGCACAGAGTGGGCACTCAGAAGAGGGCTGCTGGGTGAAGAGACGGAGAAAGAAGAGGAGGGAAGAGTGTGGGAGGTGCAGATGGCTTGGAAGTTCATTGTGCTGCCTTAAGGGTAGGTCTCCCTCCAGGCAGTTGTGGGGCAAGATAAAGGCAGTAAAGCTCTGCCCCAGGAGCCCCCAGCCCAGCAGAGGAGTGCGTGACTCAGGAGGCCCCAACACAGCCCGGGACCAGAGCACTGACCCTCCAAGAACCAGCAGATGTTTCTCAGGCAAGGAAGGTCCGGGCAGGGGGAACAGCAGGGATGAAGGCCCGGCTTCATGGCATGTGGGCGTCAGTGCAGACCAGCCGGCACGAGCTGAGTGGGTCCCCCTCGCCCAGGGATGGCCTCACGCGGGCAGCTGGGCCTCGGCCCTGAGGAGAGGGTTTACACCACGGACAGTGGCAAGCGATACACGTCCAGGGTTCTCGTGTCCCTGGGCGTAGCTTCACCAGTGTGCTGCTGCCCAGAAATGGAAGGGAGGGACAGCCAAACGCAGGGCAGGGGCCACAAAGGGGGCCAGTTCAGGGCTCTGTGAACCTGCCAGAGAGGTTTTTAGGCTGGGTGTGTGCTCTGTCATCGTAAGGGGTGGGATCAGTTTCCATCAGATTCTCAGAGGCATCCTGACCCAGGGAAGGCACAGGCATCGCCCACTGCCAGGCAGCAAACCCCTCACTGAGCATCAGTGACCCGTAGACCTGCTGCTGGGACCCCGTCACCCTCCCTCCTCACCATTTGAAGCTGCCAGGCCTGAGCCCCTCTTTGGCTTTTCTCTGTTCTGCATCTGGTTGGCACTCCCAGCCTTCCCACCCTGAGAACTTTCCCAGCTGAACTTTGCTAGGGCTGAACTCAAAGTCACTTCAAGGTAGTTTTGATTTAAAAAAAAAAAAAAAAAAAAAAAAGCAAGGGTGGGGTGTTGGGGGAAGAACCTGAGCAGGCACTTTGCAATTATCCTTTGAAATTAGAATATTCAAGCAGATGTTTCTATTTTCACCCTGTCCTGCTCTCTTTCCAACCCAGCGAAATTAGTTCCAAAGTCATTATTCACCTAATCACACTAATAGTTTAACATCCGATCTGCCCTCTGTCCAGCCGGGGAGGAGGAACGGCCAAAGCTCTATTTTGGCACTTCCTTCCCACTGATCCCTTAATTAACTGGCATCTGTTCTAATACAAGTTAAATATTGCAGTTGACTTTATTTTCTTTCTCCCGGTCCTCCAGGTCCCGGGACAGGGGAGATAAAGTGAAACACATTTGCTTCCCGGGCGGGAGGAAGGGACACGGAGCTGCCTCTCTGGAATCGCGGCCCATCAATCATAAACTGATTACAAATTCGTCACCTTGAATCAATTTCTGTTCACAAGTTCAAAAGGCACCCTGAGCTCGGGGCTATCTGGAACATTCTACATGTGGAGAGGATTAACATTTGGTCGAATGCCTCCTTCTGAGGAGGAGCCCAGTTTGGTGCTTGGGTGGGGGAGGCAGGTTTACGACACGGATCACATTAACCCCACAAAGCCGGCGCTCACTGCGGCTCCTACCCGGCACCCCCTCCGTGGTGAGGGCATTGGGGCTGCCGGGAGGGGTCCTGTCACCTCTTTGTGGACCTAACTGGGGGTGGGGAGGAGAGGAAGAGGCAGAAATTATCTTGTCTGATGGCGTCAAAGCACGTTGCAGCATACATTCTTCTATACAGAATTTTCCTTAAAATGGTTGTCTTGAAAGACGCAACTCGTGTGTGTGTGTGTGTGTGTGTGTGTGTGTGTGTGACAGAGACAGGGAGAGAGAGAGAATGAGAAAGAGAGAGAAAGCATTGCCAGATGAGCATTAGGGAAGGGCTGCTTCCCTGCCAACCTCCAAGTTTGCCCCAGAGTCTCTAAGAGATGCCCTTGGCTTCCTGCCCCCACTCCAGAACCTCAAGAGGAGGCATGTTTCAGGGGAACGTCTTGAGGTTTGGTCAGAGAAGTTCGCTTCTGAAGGAGCCGGGCCTCTGGACTCCCTCCCTTGACTTTGGAGGGATGGAGCGGAGATGAGGTGAGGTGGTGAGGGAGGGGGAGACACCCCACTTTAGCAGCCCCCCTCTTGACTTCAGGTCAAACACAGCTTTGAGGAACACCACCAGGCTTTTCTTAGAAACAAAAGGTGCCTCCCTCCTCCCTCTCTCCCCACCCGAGTGGGGTCTCAGGCACGGGGAGCACCCAGTACTTGCCCCTTCTGCCCATGGGGGTCCAGTACCTCCGGCAGCTCCGCTTAGGCCTGGGGAGGGAAAATGGGAGGAGCTGGGTGCAGATACCCTTCAGAGACGGGGACCAGGTGCAGCCCCCAGCTCTCCCGCTCCCTGCAGGTGTGGCCTGGGCAGCTCTGACATGCTGTCAGCTTCTGGAGACACGAAGCCTCTCTCGGGAGTAGGCCGAGCACTTAGAGACACCCCTGCAAAGTGCCCAAGGCGTGGTGGTCATTGCCCAGGGTTGGAGGTCAGAGGTCAGAGGTCAGAGGTCGCTGCAGTGGACTTAGTGCAGCCTTGTGGCACTGCCCAGCAGCACAGCCCCAGGACACATGAATGATCCCTCACAAACCTCCCAGGGGCAACCACTGCCCCAAGGGAGCCCGCTGCTGGCCTGGGAGTGGCCAGGGAGGAGCCTCTGCCTCTGAGTTTTGGTTCATTTTCACCTCTGCAGGTGCATTTGTTCTGTCCTCTTTTGGATAAGCATGAAGAAAAAGTTCTGGAGTTAAATCCATGCCTGCAAAAACACTGAAACCCTGCACCGTCGTCCAGCCTGGGCACTGCCACACCTGGCTCCGCAGGCACCACGAGCAGTCCCCATGCTAGACCTGGGTTGGAGGAGCCCTGCTCTCACTCCGGGTCCTTATCGCTCAGGCCCAGGAAGGAGGGCTCTCAAATCGCTAAGGCTCATTCTTTGAGCAAGGGAGACAAGAGCTGGCCCCTGACCTCCAGCCAATCCCCTTTCCTCCTGCCCCCTGCCTGTGGCTGCTGAATTGACAGCAGGCTTCTTGCCTTCTGTACCCCAGATCTCCTCGTTGGATGTAGGGATGTTCAGCACAGCCAGTCTTCCCATTTAACTCCAAGCAGAGCCAGGCAATTTCAGGAGCTAGAGCCCAGTGCTGGGGTCTGGGCCCCAGCTCAGGTGAAAGAGGAGAGGGCAGGAGGAACGGACAGGTGGGGACCCCAGGAGGTGGGAAGGGGCTGCACAGAGAGGGGAGGTGGAAAGAGGTGGCCAGGAACTGGGAGGAGGCTGTCTTCCTCTGAGAGCGAGACAAGTGTGGGTGAACCCAGGCAGGGTGTCGGGACAGGAAGCGCTTTCTGGTTAAGTCTCGCCTGCCAAGTTTCCTCACCAGACACCTGCCCTGCTCATCCCCAGAACACACAGTGCCCAACACACGCAGGTGCTGGGAGAGGGTGTGCTGGGCCCACCATCGATGCCCTGGCGTGGGCCACACCAGGGAAGCCGAGTGGTCTAGATGTGACCCCCAAGATGAGACTCAGAAGGCAGCTGGACTTAACAGGCAGGCACCTCCCGCTGGAAGGTGGGGACAAGGAAGGGCAGAGGGAACAGAAAAGCTGGGCCAAGGGAGAGCGTGCCCTCTTCCAGGAACTGAGAGATGCCCACTGGCGTGCAGGCTGCGGGAATGGGTGTGTCCTTCATCACAGCTGCAGTGGGCGAGCTCCAATCACCACCGTGTGAGAAGCGACGCTGGATGTTCATGGGTTCCGGTCCTTTCTTCCTCCTGGGACACAGCCATAGGGAACACACACTGCCTGCCCTCAGCAGCTCACAGTCTGGGTCGGGGAGTCAGACTTGAGCCTGTGGGACAGAAAACTGGCCCCGGGGAGTTGAGATCAAGGGCTGTGCGTCCTCAGAGGAGGGGGGCTGGCGTTACTCATGGCAGAGTCCAAGTGATACCATTGCTCTGGGTGCCAGGCAGGTTCTGGTGGGTGCAGAATGCATTTATCAGGGAGGTACTCCTGAGAGGACGACACGGCCGCCTCGGGGGTCCGGCAGTGCTGGTGACTGGAGCAGGTGGGAGAGACGGTCATCTTTGTTCTGCAAAGGATCAGAAAGCTGGGAAGGCGAGCAGGCAGGGAGGGGTGTTCTGCTGGCTGTAACGTCTCAGAAGAGGCAGAGAGAGTCCAGGAAGACAGCTCCAGTTACCACCCACAAGTGGGGATGCTGCAGACCCCGGAACACAGCAGGGATAGGCCCCTGGGAGGGGCCAGGTGCACTGAACTGCCCTAGACAGGCCTGGCCTGGCGGAGGGAGACCTGGTGAAGACGCCCAGGCTGCCCGCACACTTTTCTCGTCTCAGCGTTAGATTCCCTCTGGGTTGATTGGTTTTGTTTTCCTGGTAATGCTCAAGTACCTTTCTTCACAAAATATCCCAAACGCTGTCTCTGGAGACAGCCAGGCAGGGATTTTGGCCTAGTTATGGTGATGCCTCAGCCTTCTCATCTGTATAATGGGAATGAAACTCTCACACCAAATGATTGTCCTGAGAACTGTGTGGGGTAAATTCAGATGCCAGCCTGGCCCATCTCAAGTGAGCCCAAGTGTCCCAGGCCCCCATGCCCCTGTCTGGGCGAAGGCTGTCTGTGGGGACGTCCCTGGTGAGGTCTGGCAGAGGAGAGGACCCACTGGCCTTGGTTCATCCTCCAGCTGGGAGGTGTGTGACCTCAGCCCAGGAGAGCATACGTGTGGCTGCCTGGCCAGCGCACAGCACCTGAGCCATGCTTCTCCCCGCTCCACATACCTCCTTTCCAACGCACGAAGCAACCTTCCCACCAAAGGAAACAACTCCCCAGGTCCCCTTCCCGGCCCTCTGTTCATTTGCGGAGCCGAGACGGGTGACATTTTTCATGACCAATGATGGTTCAGACTTTCCCTGCCCTGGTGGCCACCGCCTGGGTCCTGCACCACAGGGACCTGTGTCTCCCGTCTAGATGTCAGGGTCAGAAGAGGCTGAGCAGCTCCTGTTTCTCCTGTGGATGCACTGCCTCGGCTGCTGGGGACCTCAGAGCCACACTTTCAGTTCCCCACTAGCAGGAGTGTGAGGCCGAACAGAGCTTACCGGGGGCTGTTTCTCCCGGTCCTGTTCTCTCGTGGCCTCCACTCTTCCCATAGCCTTTAGGACACCTCTCCCTATTGTTGTCCTTTGCTCCCTTGTTCTAAATGAGCCAAGTATAGATGTTTGTTGATAGATGGACACAGAGAAAGACGGAAGCAGCAGTGGCCAGCTGCCCGTGGCCCACAGCCACTGGTTAATTTCTTTACAAAACGACAGTAACAAAACATCTGTGCCCTTCCCCTTGTGCCTTGCAGAGGGGAAGCCTGGGCCTGGAGTCTATGCAGGGCTGGGCCTGGGACCAGTCAGTGGAGATGCAGTGAGGACAAGACTCGGCCCCTCTAAGATCACGGCTGGCAGGAGACAGGGACAATGCGGCGGGACAGGTCCTGTCGGTGAAGGTCATGCGGACAGCTCAGGACTGGCATCCGACAGACCTGGCACCACTTGCTGCAGCCTGCCCCGGGGCGGGGCACTGCCTTGGCTACTCCATCTGGGCTGGGCAGAGGATGAGGGCTGGTGGGAGGGGCCTGTGGGAGGAGTCAGTGGAGGCCATGCCTGGAAAGCTGGGCCAAGAAACTTGAACCAAAGCACCCTTGGGTGATAGGGACTCTGATGGACATGACATTAAGCACTGACAAGTCTTGTGCCTCAGTTTCCCCGTGTGCTCAGTGAGGGGGCCTGGCAGTTCTTTCTTGGCACCTCCCACCTTCCGACACCTCCCCAGCATCCTCCCCAGACGCTACATCAGATGACATCAGCCCGTCTGTCCTTCTCCCACGCAGCCAGGTTGGTTCTAGCTTAATCTTATTTGCTGTTTCATAAAGCACAGACCCTGCCAGCGACTGGTCCCTAGGGTGCGGTGCTGACATGTGTATCGGGAGGGGCTGAGGAAGTGGCCTGAGCTCAGGCACCAGGGCCCAGGGTGCTGGGTAGAGACCAGGCTGGCCTGGGGCTCAGGGCCCACCCCAAGGTGGCCTGGGGAGAGAGGGGAGCTGTTTAGCAATGTTGGGTTGGGGAGAGGTGGCCCGGGATCCCTGGTGGTCAGAGCTAGAAGGGGCCCCACAGGATTCCCTGTCCACATGAGCGGCTCCAGGGCACTTGCTGGAGGTCTGCAGTGCAGGGAGCTCTCCGCTCTCCAAAGCCCCCCAATCCCCATCCACAGATAACTCTGCTTGTTAAAATGTCCTCCAGGCAGAGCTAAGAGCTGCCTCACGGTAGCTTTCCCCCAGGACCATGCAGGGAGTTCCTGGCCCCCGAGGTCTGCCTCTTTAGCCCCCACCCTAGCCTCGGTTCCAGGTTCCCAGGCGCCTCTGAATGTGGCTCCCACACTGCATGGGTGGTGAGCTGGGTGCTGGATAAGCCAGGCGGTGCCCCCTCTGCAAAACTCCGGCCTGGCGGGAGGCTTCCTGCGACTCCCGAGGCTTGCCAACAATGCGTGGGGGTCGCCGGCTTTCTGCTGGATTTGCTTTGTAAAGAGGTCTTGGCTTGGGGTCAGCCGACCCCTGTTCCTGTCCAGCCTGCCACCAAGGACTCCGCGTGCCCTGGGGCAGCCACTTAACCCCTGGCCTGTGACGCTGCAGCTCAAAGGGTCTGAGGCCACCCACCTCGCACGCTGCCTGAGGAGCACGCTCAGGAGAGGGAGTCTCTGCGGTCGTGCCAGATGTCACCCAGGTCCAAAGCTGTAGCTTTGCCTCCTCCACCCCAGTCCTCAGTCCCAGACGTGGGAAAGGAAGGACCCTAATGGCAGTGGAGCCCCCCGAGGCTGCAGCAAGGGGCAGGAAGGTGGCGGGTTGCGGTGTGGGAAGCGTGTTTTAATTCTCAGCATCCCTTACTGCCTTCCCCTTCTAAAGACAAGAACACACCCAGAGTAAGTGACTTTCCCAGAAAGTTGGGGCATGAGACATGTCCAAGTCCTAATCCCCCATGCCTGTGATTGGAACCTTATTTGGAAATAGAGACTTTACAGATGTCATTAAGACGAGGTCATCCTGGATTAGGGTGGGTCCCATGTCCAATGACGGATGTCCTGATGAGAGGAGGAAAATGTGGAAGCAGAGACCCAGGGAGAAGACCCTGCATTGAGAGAAGCAGAGACTGGAGGGAGGCCTAGGAGGGCTGGAAACCGCCAGGAGCTGGAGAAGAGTGGGAGGAGCCCACCCAGGGCCCCAGAGGGAGCGGGGTCCCAGCACATCTTGACTTTGGACTTGCAGCCTCCGAGATGCATTATTTGAAACCACCCAGTTTGGGGTGTTGTTCGGCAGCCCCAGGAAACGAATGCAGTCGGGTTTGGGATCCGAGCCCTGCCACGAAACCAGCTGTGTGTCCTTGCAGGACTTGCTGAACTTCTCTGAGCCTCAGTCCCTTCCTGGGTCAAAAACATGTGGATGCAGCACGTCCCCCACAGGGGGCCGTGGGGACAAAACAAAACGCAGAAGGGGCACACGGAGAATGGGTGAGACGCTTTAGGCAGTAGGAAGCCTCCTCCAGCCCCGCTGGGGGCCTGGGGTGCTGCTCTGGCTGTGGGTGGGGGTGGGGCGTGCAAGGGAAATGGGGTATTAAGAGGCTTCCTCTGACTCCCTTTGATGTGTACGACTGCCTCTGAGGGCACGTGAAACACTTTGAGCCTAGGAGTCGGGGGCAGGAGAACTCTGAGAAAGGCTGCCCCCAGCAATTAGCTGCAGATCAGGTTTCTGCCTGGGGTCCCATGGGCCCCCGTCAACAGAGGAGAAAGCCCGGAGCGGGGCCGCAGGTCCTCAGTTGGCGCGTCCCCCCCCCTGGTTTCTCATGCCCGCCCCTCTCCATGAGACTCTGCTTAGTAAATATTAATTTACCCTCAATTACTGATGACAGGTCGAGGAAGGCCTTGCCCAAGTCACAGGACGAGGCTGTGTCCTTCAAAGCCAGCACCAAGCAATTAGGCCTAATGGTGTCTGCAGCAGGAGGCCCGTGTGGCTGGCCCCGTGGCCCATCTCCTGGCAGCTACCATGGCAGTGGCCCTGCTTTCGGGTCTGGAGGGTCGCCTCCCACCTCTCTTCCCAGGGAGGACGAGAAAGCAATGCTGCCAAGTGCCCAGGAGGACCCAGAGCCAGGGGCCCTGAGGACCCTGCCAAGCTGGTGACCACTGGCAACTAAGAAATGGGGTTCAGCTGTGCCCTGGGATTCCGGCAGCCCACATTTCTGAGGTTTGGTGTTGGAACAGGGAGGAATGTAGGAGCCGATGGTGGCACACTGTCACCATAGACGCCAGCGCAGGGAGCTGAGCAGAGAGAGCAGCGCCGGCCTCACCACACCTTGCTGGTTGACAGCCGCAAATCACTGGGCCTGAGTCTTCTTGGCTGTTAAGTGGGGATAACAGTGCTTCCTTTGTGGGTGGTGGTGAGGACGGGATGAGACCACGGTCTGCTGTGACTCAGAGTTGAGGTCCCTGAGTGTAAGCAGGTGGCCGTGTGTCCAAGGAGGCCCGTTCCCATGCCCTGAGAATTCATAGGGTTTTGGAAAAGGGAATCCCCTATCATACCCTGAGGTCAGCTGAGAGGGAACCTGATTGAAAGCCTCGGAAAATGACTCCAGAATGAATGAACTTGGGAGGAAGGTGGTGTGGCCTTTGCGCACCTCAGCACCGTGCAAAACCACCCAGTTCTTGCAAAGGTGTCAGCTTGGCCTGCTATAACAAAGTCCTACAGACTGGGTGGCTTAGAACCGGCAGACACTTATTTGTCACAGTTCTAGAGGCGGAAGTCTGAGACTGAGAGGCCGGGACGGCCGGGCTCTGGCGAGGACCCTCTTCTGGGTTGCAGACAGCTGCGTCTCATAGTATCCTCCAGACAGCTGCTTTCTCATAGTATCCTCATGTGGTAGGAAGAGAGCTCTCTGGGGTTTCTTTAAAAGGGCAGTGATAACATTCGTGAGGGCCCATCCTCACGACCTGATCATCTCCTAAAGGCTTCACAGCCTAACACATCACTGTGGGGATTAGATTTTCATGGATGAATTGGGAGGGACACGAATCTTCAGTCCCAAGCAAAAGGTCCAAGACCTCAGAATTCACCCTGCAGATGAAGAGCACAGTCCCGAGGTGGGAACCCTGGGATGGGGCAGGCACCGGGCCAGGTCCTGTCTGCTGGTCAGGGTGGCCCGCCCAGTGCACCTCTGCAGGTGACAGCACTGTCCTGAGGTCCCGTCCTCCCCTCCCACCCATGCCCCACCACGTCCTGCATCCTGGGACCTCGGTCTCCCACTCTCCCCACTGGAGCTCTGGAAAGTCAGGGTCACTGGGTGGGCTTGAGGACGCCCAACTCCTGCGCGGTTTGTGCCTGGCCCCTGGGACAGTCATCACTCTCACACCCCCACTGCTGCCACTCTCTGCGCACTCAGCACCTGCGGGAACCTGAACATTCCACCTCCCAGGATGTGGCCGAGCCAGGGCTGGGACCCAGGAGGGGCGGACAGGATTCAGCTTCCCCGGGGGTTCAGGACCCCCAGGCTGAAGTCCAGGCCCTCAACCTCTCAGACTGGGACAGAGCAGAGAAGGGAACATTCGCATGGGCTGTGTGAGTGTTGGGAGGTGTAGTGTGTTGAATGATGTCCCCCATATATCCATGTCTATCTGGAGCCTTAGAATGTGACCTTATTCGGAACTAGGGTCTTTGTGGCTGTGATGAAGGTGAAGATAGAGATGAAGCTGTCTGGAGTAGGGTGGGCCCAAGTCCAATGAGGGGCGTCCTTCTAAGAGGGGAGGAGGGATTGGGATGCTGTGGCCACAGCCTGGGGACGCCTAGAGGTGACAGGAGCCACAGAGGCAGGGAGGAGCCTCCCTCAGCCATTCTGGGGGGCTCTGCTGACACCATGGTCTGGACTTCTGGCTCCTGGGACTGGAGAGGATCAGTGTCTGATGTTTGAAGCCCTCCAGTTTGTGGTTGTTACGGCAACCCCAGGAAATGAATCCAGGAGATATCGAGGCTGGCATGGGCTCTGCTCCCCACAGAGAAGATTGCCCCAAGACAGAGTCCCCCCAAGATCGGGCCCTCCAGAGCCAGAGCCAAAACCAGAGGTCAAATTCCCGTGATTCCCATCTCCCGGGCTATGGGCACAGAGCCCCAGGTCTGGCACAGGGTCCTCACTCAACTCAGCCCCTCCCGTCCCTTTTGGCAAATGGGAATAACTCAGTAAAACTGTAGGCTGGACCCGGCCGGACACAGGGGAATGTCTGTTGCTGGGTGCATGGTGGCTGACGTTCTACCTCAGCCCTTTAAAAGGATTCATCAGTGGCATCCTCGCAGCCACTCTAAGAGACACTTTATTATTACCTATTTCACAGATGAGGAAACCGAGGCACAAGGGGGTGAAGCAGCTTTTCTAGGCCACGCAACTGTGTGTGGGGAGCGGCACCCCAGAGCCCTCCCCTTCCACGCTTTCCTAACCTCCTCTCAGCTGAGAAGGTGAATTCATACTGATTAGAGTGTCAAGCTATGTGGTTAACCGGCCTGCATTCGTGGAGCTCCTGTGCGGGACGCTGGGGACGGACACAGTGGGGAATCACACAGCGGCCCCAGCAAACCGCAAGGAAATGTGCAGCCAGCGGGAGGCCTTCTTCACAGGAAGAGGCAGGAGAGGAGTCGGGGGGCACCTCTAGTCCCCTACGCCTGTGTGAGGAGAACACGAAACGGGCCACAGGCTCACAGGAGGAAGTGGATGTCACTTCACACCCTCCCCAGCTGCCCTGTCCTCCTGTCCTTTCTGGCCCTAACGGGGCTAGCAATTCCACAACCTCTCCCCATTCCCCAGTGCCCAGGAACAGGGTGTGGCTCAGCACCCACCTGACAGTTTCTCTCCCCAGAGACTGGGTCCTCCAGTGGGCTGGGGAGAGGGGCTGCCGATGCTGGGCTGAGTCTCCTTCCCAAGGCCTGGCAGCACGGCTTTCCTTCAGGCGTGCATGGTGCCCCAGCAGCTTGCAGGAAACTCCTTTTCGCCTAAGTTAATCGGAACCGCCTTCTGTTGCTTGCAGCCAAAATCCTGTCTAGTGCAGCAAGGCCTCCTGCAGGAAGCAGAACCTGAACTGGGCGTTCCCTGGTGGTAGGACCTGTCCAGGTCGGGAGGAGAGGAGAGAGCCACCTGGCAAGGGCAGCTGCCCAAGTCAAGGCGTGGGGTGCGGGCATGGGGCACGGGCATGGGGTGTGGATGTGGGATGCGGGTGCACTGACCGTGGCCACAGGGAGTGAGGAGACCATCTGGGAGGCAGGGCGGTGGGGGTGAAGAGATCCCTCCTGCCTCACCTCTTCCCCCTCAACCCGTCAACTCCTGCTCAGTTTAGTGGCAGGAGCGCCACACTCAAGAGCCACCCTCCCAGTATGGACTGCATGTCACGTGGACAGTGCGTTGTGGGCAGGAGCCTGGGCTCTCACATCTCTGCATCCTTCACACCTGAGCCCCGTCCAGAGTAGGTATGGGGCAATGCTGGGTGCATGAAAGAATCTCACTGTTGCAAACACAGGAATTATGCCACTGAGCCATCACTCTCACAAATGTCCAACACTAATTTACATGGAAGCACACGGCCCATCCCAGTTGATCATGGGATGGAAAGTTGGTCCTCTGTGCCCATGAGAAGTGCCAGTCCCACTCCTGCAGCCCAGGGGCATTCAGTCCCTGCCAGGAGCAGGGCAGAGCAGAGTAGACGGCTGGAGACCACGGGGACAGATGCGGAGCTTGGCCACTGTTGGAGGTGGGGGGAGGTCCTCATAGGAAGCACATACAGACATCATGTGTCTGGGAAATGCCCTCATCCCAGAGCCGTGTCGGGCCTGTGGTCTGCAGCAGTCAGAGATGAAAGCCAATCCAAACTTTGACCAATGTCCCACTCTAACCACTTACAAGGTGAGGGCTGGGGCCTACAGAAAGAGCAGACCCTAAGACCCCACCCTGCCCCCCAGAAGCAGGCAGTGCAACTGGGGAAGCAGGACTCAAACACACGAAGAGTCAAACAAAGCCACAGATCTGAGAGGCAGCTCCAGGCAGCCACAGAGATGTTTCCAAGACAGGGCATGATGTCAGTGCCACAAAGCCCTCCTGTCCCTTCTGCTCCCTCTCTGGGGCTCCCTCTTCTATGTCCAGACCCTCTCCTCCCCACCATGGTCTCTTCACCTCCCTGGAAGCATGGTGTTCTAGCCACCTGACCTCCCTGTAATCCAGTCCACACTGCTGCTCCAGGAACTGTTTTCAAATGCCCCTGGGACATCCGAGTAAATGTTGTAGAGTGGAAAGGACCTGGGCTTCCCCTTCTTAACCAGTGAGCACAGAGAACAACAACAAAACATGAAAACTGGTGAGAGTCTGGCAGCAGCATCCAGGTAATGACTTAGAGGGATAGCTGCCTGCCATGCTTATATTTTCTCTGAAGTAAGCAAGGGAAACCAATCCCCAGGAGTCATGGCATGGCTCCTGAACACACCTCTGCATGGCAGAACTCGTATTGTGGGGAGAGGGTAGGTTGACAGAATCCTGAACACATCCATTGAAGGCTTATCAGCTTTGGAAGTTTCTATTGTCATATCCTTAAGCTCAGAATTCTCTCCAAAGCCATGTCCAGCCTACTAATAAACACATCAAAGGTGTTCTTCATTTCTGTGACAGTGTTTTTGATCTCTAGTATTTCTTTTAAATTCTTTCTCAGAATCTTTCATATCTCTGCTTGCATTACCCATCTGTTCTTGCAATTCTTGGTCTGATAGTTTCAACGTTCCTGTCATATCTAACTCTGAGTCTGATGCTAGTTTATTCTCTTCAAACTGTCTTTTGCCTTTTAGTATGCCTTATAATTTTTATTGGACCTCCCGTTACCAACCAGTGAATATAGCAAACAACAACAAAACATAAAAACTGGTGAAAGTATGCTGCTTTAAGGTATGGTGAAAAAGGGTATGGGTGGACATCCTAGGAAAGACCCCCTTGGGAACAAGGGACACAGGGTTTCAAGAGACGCACAAAGTTTTTCAGGCCTTACCTTACCTTTTTAAATGTCTCCTGCTTATTTGAGAAAATGGCTAAAACCAAGGAATGAGAAACAAATCAAAGAAAAAAGGCAAAGATGTTTAAACAATCAGAGAGAGGGTAATAGAGGGACAAAACAATTCGAGAAAGGTATTTGGTGACCCTGAAGAGGAGAACTCAACAATGGAACAGAAATTATATTTTAAGATGTAACAGAAGACAATTTCCTTGATATAAAGGAAAGACTAATTTGCCAAATGAGCAGCAAATAATTTTCCAGGGTAAGGTGATGGAGAATGAGCCACACTGATACAAATCCTGGTCAAATTATTGAACTTCGAAGATGAAGAGGCATTTTCAGCCATCCAGGCAGCAAAAAACAAGTTAGGCCATTATCAGATGACTCCACAGTTTCATTCAATATCACAACACAAACTTCTGGAGGTAAGAACCTGTGGGTGGAAAAGTATGACAATAAAAAACAGACAAGTTGCTCAAGTATAAAGGCAACAGGCCAACATTCTCAAACATGAACTAATTCTGGGCATACAGAAAAAATACTTGATGATAAAGTCCAGCTAACCAAAGATAAGAGAAAGAGAAGTTGTAATGAAAGATAGCATTCAGTTTCAGGAGAGAGTAGAGCAATGACCACAATGGCTAAGGGAGAGAAAAATGTAGCCAAGAAATTCTATACCCAGCTAAGATGACCATTGGGTATAAAGGCAAAGCACGAGCATTCTCAAGTATGCAAGAATTCACAAAATATAACCTTTATGATTCTTCTTGTGGTAAAGATAACTTTTTGAAAAAAAATCTAGTTAAAAAATGGAATCAACTGAAATGCCCATCAACAATAGACTGGACAAAGAAAATGTGGTACATATACACCATGGAATATTATGCAGCCATAAAAAGGGATGAGATCATGTCCTTTGCAGGGACATAGATGGAGCTGGAAGCCATTATCCTCAGCAAACTAATGCAGGAGCAGAAAATCAAGCACCACATGTTCTCACTTATAAGTGGGAGCTGAACAATTAGATCACATGGACACAGGGAGGGGAACAACACACACTGGGGCCTGTCAGAGGATGGGTAGGGGGAGGAGAGCATTAGGAAAAATAGCTAATGCATGCTGGGCTTAATGCCTAGGTGATGGGTTGATAGGTGCAGCAAACAACCATGGTACATGTTTACCTATGTAACAAAACTGCACGTCCTGCACATGTACCCCAGAACTGAAAATAAAAATAAAAAAAAAAAGATTAAAGGTTTTAAAAGCATAAGATTAGAGAAGGTGTGGGTAAATAAAAGACTGAGGGTAAGCAATGAATTAAGATGTATACACTTTAATAACTACATGAATTAAGACTACAGAATTCATAAATGTTATAAACCTTGACAAAGTAAAACCAATGATACAATAGATTAAAAAATTCTGGGATTTTGTTTGAGATTGCATTAAATCTATAGATTAGGACTGGGCAAACTTTTCCTTAAAGGACCATACAGTAAATATTTTAGTCTTTGAGAACTATATGGTCTCTAGCACAAGTATTTAACTCTGCCATTGAAGTACAAAACAGTCATTGAAAATACATCAATAAATGGACATGGCTGTTTTCTGATAAAATTTTATTTACAAGAATAGGCAGTCAGCCTAAGGATCATAGTTTACCAACCCCTACTACATATCAACTGGAGGAAAGGAGACACTTAACAATATTGAGCCTTCCAATCCATGAATATGGTATATCCCTCCATTTGTGTAGATCTTTAATTGCACTTAGCAATGTTTTGAGTTTTTATAGCTGCATAACTTTTATTAAATTTGTTTTGAATTATTTTGTATTACTCTAAATGGTATTTACAATGTTTTAATTTCAATTTCCATTTTTTTAAGTCAACTTCCAAACTATTGTTAGTATGGAGAAATACTATTGGGTTTTTGTATACTGAACTTGTCAGTATATAAATCATATATTTATGATTCATTTATTACAATCTAGAAGATTTTTGAAGATTCCTTATGGTTTTCTATATAGACAATCATGCTGCTGCAAATAAAGTTAACATTTTTTTTCCTTTCTAAAATGCATGCTTATTTTTTAGAAAAATTCTCTTTCTTGCTGTACTGAATTGGCTAGGACCTCCCGTACAATCATAGATACATATGGTGAGAGCAGATCTCTTGTTTTATTCTCATTCATTGTAGGGGGTATGCATTCAGTCAATCACCGTTAAGTATTATGTTGTCTATATGTTTTTCATAGACAGCCTTTATCAAGTTAAGGAATGTCCTTTCTATTCTTAGTTTGCGGAGAGTTCTTATTATGAATTGAGTTTTGAAGAATGAGTATTGCAGAATGATTTTTCTGCTTTTGTTAAAATGATTATATGACTGTCTCCTTTTTCTGTTAATGTGGTAAAATACACTGATTTATTTTTAAATCTTGAACCAACTTTGTATTCCTAGGATAAACCCCACTAGTCCTCACATACTATTCTTCTTATGCTTAGTTGAATTCAATTTGCTAATGTTTTGAGTGTTTACATATATGTATGTGTCTATATATATACACACACATACATATATGTGTATATATACATATATACATATACATTATATATGTATTTATGAAAGATATTGGCAAAATATTTTCTTTTCTTGTAATTTATTTGTCTAGTTTTGTTATTGGGGTATTGGGCTCAAAAAATAAGCTTTAAGCATTCCCCCTTCCTCCTCCTCTATTTTCTGAATCTGTGTTACATTTGTATTATTTTCTTCTTATAATATAATTTGATAAAATTCACAAGTGAAACCATCTGGATCTGGAATTTTCTTTGTAGAAAGATATTTGGTAACAAATTAAATTTTTTCAGTAGTTATAGAGTTTTTCAGAATTTCTATTTCTTCTTGAGTCAGTTTTGATAAATTACAGTTTTCAAGGAATCTGTCCATTTAATCTGATATCAAATGTATTGGCATAGGTTATTTGTAATATTCCCTTATTATCTTTTAATCTCAGTGAGATAGAAGTAAATTCAAAGTAGAAAAAGGAAGTAATATAGGTAAGAAGAAGTAAATTTAAAGTAAGTAGTAAAAGGAAATAATTACTATCACTCTACCTACATTAGGGAAGGAAAATGGTTTAAAATCAGTGATCTGCTTTTAAACCATTTCCTTATCTAATATAGGTATTTAAAAAATTGGCCGGGCGCGGTGGCTCAAGCCTGTAATCCCAGCACTGGTTCACAAGTTTAAAAGACCATCAACAGTGATCTCTTTTGTAGTCTCAACCAACCCGGATCCGCCGGAGCTTGCATGAGCTGAATATAGCCTGGGCAACAGAGCGAGACTCCGTCTCAAAAAAAATAAATAAATAAAAATAAAAAATAAAAATAAAAAATTAATTCCATAGGAAGAATGTTTAGTTATATCCCACAAATTTTGAAATGCTTTCATGATAATTTCTATTAAAATATTTTCTAATAGACTGAGCATGGTGGCTCACGTCTGTAATCCCAGCACTTTGGGAGGCCAAGGCAGGTGGATCACGAGGTCAGGAGTTTGAGACCAGCCTAACCAACATGGTGAAACCCTGTCTCTACTAAAAATACAAAAATTATCTGGGCATGGTGGCACACATCTGTAATCCCAGCTACTCGGGAGGCTGAAGCAGAAGAATCGCTTGAACCCGGGAGGCAGAGGTTGCAGTGAGCCAAGATCGCACCACTGCACTCCAGCCTGGGTGGCAGAGCAAGATTCTGTAGCAAAAAAATAAATAAATAAAAATAAATAAATAAAAAAATAAAGGCCGGGTGTGGTGGCTCACTCCTGTAATCCCAGCACTTTGGGAGGCCAAGGCAGGTAGATCACGAGGTCAGGAGATTGAGACCATCCTGGCTAACATGGTGAAACCCCGTCTCTACTAAAAATACAAAAAAAAAAAAAAAATTAGCCGGGCGTGGTGGTGGGCATCTGTAGTCTCAGCTACCGGGGAGGCTGAGGCAGGAGAGAATGGCATGAACCCGGGAGGTGGAGCTTGCAGTGAACTGAGATCGCGCCACTGCACTCCAGTCTGGGCAACAAAGCAAGACTTCGTCTCAGAAAAAAAAAAAAAAAAAAAAAAGGGATCTGGGTTGGGCATGGTGGTTCATGCCTGTAATCCTAGTACTTTGGAAGGCCAAGGTGGGTGGATCACTTGAGGTCAGGAGTTCAAAACCAGCCTGGCCAACATGGTGAAACCCCACCTCTACTAAAAATTCAATAAAAATCAACCGGGCATAGTAGCAGGCACCTGTAATCCCAGCTACTCAGGAGGCTGAGGCAGGAAAATCAGTTGAACCTGGGAGGCAGAGGATGCAGTGAGCCAAGATTGTGCCACTGCACTCTAGCCTGGGCAACAGAGTGAGACTCTGTCTCAAAAAAAAAAAAAAAAAAAAAAAAAAAAAAAACTAAATGAATCTTTTCTCTAGTTATTGATGGAAATACCATGATTAAAAGTATAATTACCCTGCATGAAAAGTTTAATAAATGGGATTAACAGTGGTGTGGAGACTGCAGAGAAAAAGTTTAGAGTACTTGAATACAGGTGGGGGAAACCTATCCAATTGTAAAAACAGAGACTGAAAGGATTGAAAAGAAGAACAAAGCATCAGTTCTAAGCAATATAAATGGTTTAACATATGTGCAGTTGAAGTTACAGAGGGGAAAAGAGAAAAAAAAAAAAAGGAACAGAAAAAAAAAAGGAAATAACAGTTGAAATTTTACCAAATTTAGTGAAGAACCTACAAATGAAGTGAGCCGAGATCTCAAAAGTCTACAGATTCCAAAAGCTTGGTAAGCCCGAGAATCACCCCTAAGCATGTTACAAGCAAACAGCAGAAAAATCCAAAAAAATCAAAAGAAAACAAGAAAAGAAAAAGTATTAAAAGCACCAAACAAAAAGTATACAGCACCACAGGGAAGCAACGATAAGAATCAATGATGATCTCTCAGTAAATACTGTGGAGGCCAGAACATAAGGGCAACATCTTTAAGGAACTGAAAGAAAGAAGAGAGAGACAGAGGGAAGGGAAGGGGAGGGGAGGGGAGGGGAGGGGAGGGGAGGGGAGGGGAGGGGAGGGGAGGGGAGAGAAAGAAAGAAAAAAAAAGAAAAAGAAAGAAAGGAAAGAAAGAGAAAAAGAAAGGAGAGAGAAAGAAAGAAGAGAGAGAGAAAGAAAGAAGAAAGAAAGAAAGAGAAAAGAAAGAAAGAGAAAAAGAAGGGAGAGAGAAAGAAAGAAGAGACAGAGAAAGAAAGAAGAAAGAAAGAAAGAAAGAAAGAAAGAAAGAAAGAAAGAAAGAAAGAAAGAAAGAAAGAAAAAGAAAAGAGCTGTGACCCTAGAATTACAGATCCATCAAAAATATCCTTTAGAAAGACATTTGCAGATCAAAAACACCCAAGAGAATTTGTTGCCAACAGAGCTGCACACCAAGGGATGTTACAGAAAGTTTTCTTTTTTTTTTTTTTTTTTCTGGTTGAAGGGAAATTATAGTGGGTGACAATGTGGATCTATAGGAAGAAAGAAAGATCACTAGAAAGAGTACATTTGTGGATAAATAAGAAAGACTACCTTGTACTTATCAATGTCTTTGAAAGACAATGAACTATTTAAAGCAGATCGGTCTACGGTAACTTTCTCCAATGATGGAGATGTTCCACATCTGTGCTGTCCCACAGGGTAGCCAATAGCCATAGGTGACCACTGGGCACTGAAAATGTGGCGAGAGTGATGGAAAAACTGAATCTTTAATTTTATTTCATTTTATTAATTTAAATTTAAATAACTACATGTGGTTAGTGGCTATCGTATTGGGCAGTGAAGACTTAAAGCAACGAAAATAGTATTGTACTGATGGGGGCATCACACTGTGTACAGAGTTAAGGTAATGGCAGCATTCCTACAAAGGAGAGGGAAGCTGAATGGACTTGGGCAGTGATCAGATCCTTACATTGTACATGAAACAATATAACATCAACTCCAAGTAGATTCTGATTAAGTTAATGATGCATATTGTAATCCCCAGAGAAATCACTCAAAATAGTACAAAAGGACAATTTTCGAAAAGCCAAAATAAAGGCCAGACACTGTGGCTCACATCTATAATCCCAGCATTTTGGGAGGCCGAAGCAGGCAGATCATCTGCGGTCAGAAGTTTGAGACCAGCCTGGCCAACACGGAAAACCTTGTCTCTACTAAAAATACAAAAATTAGCTGGGCACGGTGGCGGGCACCTGAAATCCCAGCTACTTGGGAGACTGAGGCACAAGTCTTGCTTGAACCCAGGAGGTGGAGGTTGCAGTGAGCCGAAACCATGCCACTGTACTCTAGCCTGGGCAACAGAGCGAGATTCTGTCTCAATAAATAAATTTTTTAAAAAGCCAAGAGAAAAATTAAAACAGAATGCTAAGCATATTTAGTTAGCCCAAAGTAAAGGAGAAACAGAAGAACAACAGAGGAACAAAAAAATTCAATGAAACAAAGAGAAAACTATGACAGACTTAAATCTAACAATATCCATAATTATATTAAGTGTAAATACATTTATTAAATATAAATATAAAAGGCAGAGATAGACTGAAACATATCTATATTATCTGCTTTAGATTTCTAACATCTGAACCATATCAGGATCTCTTTCTAGTAATGCTTTCTTTTAAATTATAGGTCATAGTTTCTCGCTTCTTTGTATGTCTAGTAATTTTTAATGTATGCTGGACATTATAAAATTGTAAATAATATGGATTATGTTATAAGGGTGTTGAGCATTGTTCTGGCAAGCAGCTAAATTACTGGTAAATCTTTTTTTTATTCTATGGGGCTTAGCTTTATTCTTTGTTAGGGTGGGTGTACTTCAGTTTGATCTTAATTCTAAGGCATGGTCCTTCCTCTAGGGTGTGATCCTTACTCCTAAGGCATGGCCTTTATGGGTATCAACCGAATGTCCAAGTACTCAGTGAGTTCTTGGCACCCTAGCTGATCCAGAATCCCACGTTCCCTGCACTTCACAGCTTCTGGAAACTCAGCGCAGCATGCAGCTAAGCACTGGACGGATGATGACTGTGGTGGCTTATGAACACAAGTCCTGTACATGTGCAGCACAGCCTGAGATGAGGATCTGTACTGACCTCACAGGCTGCTGGGGTTGCTCCTCTCTGTGTCTCCCTCGTCTGATACCCTGCCCCCGAAATTCAGCAGCTCAAGTTCCAGTCTCTGTCTCTTCAGCTCAGTGAGATTTGGAGCTCTGCATGCGTTCCAGGAGGGAGAGGGCAGACAAAGCTCACCTCCTTTGCTCCTCTTATCTGGGGAACCATGAACCTGCTCTGCCTGTTGTCCAATAACTGAGCACAGTGGCCTCATGTGTTTGCTACTGTTTCATTATTGTGAGGGAAAATTCAGTACCTGTTATCCCAGAAGTGAAAATCCCAACAAATTCACTATTAACTAAGCTTGAAATTCCTTCTTCTTCTGGAAATGTATATTTATGGGTCCAATCTGGCACATAGCAGGTGTTCGACAAATTGCATGAATTTCTATGATAATTAACTAATGCTCGTCCTCCATATTTTATAATATTCAGCGTTTTCAAAGCATGTTTACATTCATGGCCTCATCTGCACATCGTGATAGCCCTGTAAGATATTTTGGTCCAATATTATTTTCTTAGATGAAGAAACTCAGATTTCAACAGATCAAGTGATTCATCCAAAGTTGCTGGGCGAGTGCAGTGGCTGATGCCTGTAATCCCAGCACTGGGGAGGCTGAGGCAGGTGGATTGCTTAAGCTTAGGACCAGCCTGGGTAACATGGCAAAACTCTGTCTCTACTGAAAATGCAAAAAATTAGCCAGGCATGGTAGCGGGCACCTGTAATCTCAGCTACCTAGGGAGGCTGAGGCAGGAGAATCACTTGAGCCTGGGTGGTGGAGGCTGCAGTGAGCTGTCATCGCACCACTGCACTTCAGCCTGGGTAGCAGAGTGAGGCCCTGTCTCAAAAATAAATGAATAAATAAAAACAAAGTTGCTGACCTAGAAAAGGCATCTATACGTGAAGCCGCTAGGCCGGTGCCCTCTACACAAGGGACTTCTACAGACACGCTCTCCTGCTTCATCTCTCTCCTCTCTTCTCCTTGGGAAAAAACAAACAAACAAACATTCACCATAAAGGTTTCTCTCCTGAGCAGTATGAGGGATCTATAAATTAGGAATAGTTAATTTCCCCATCAAAGCTGGTAATATGTGAGTCCCCCACGCCGCAGGAAGCTATGTCATTAGATTATTCAAAATCTATGCAAATCGGTCTCCAGGTCAAAGCAAATTAAGGGAATGAAAACTTTGAATAAATATCTATGAATTTAAGTGAGGGGAGTGCAACAGATATTCCAGTTAGGTAAAGCAGGAAGGAAAAGAAATGCATTTACCCCGAACTCAAATACGCAGATCCCCAAATAAGGCCAATTTCCTTCCACTTTGTGAACAGTTACCCAGAGCTTCTTGGATCGAGACAGCTGGAAACATCGCAAGAATGTCTCTTTAGTCTCTGGATCCAGTTGGGCAAGATACTGTATTGTTTCCGTGCCTCCAGCTCTTGTAAAAATTTTAGAGGAAGAACACTTTAAAACGTCCAAAGGTGCCCCCGTCTCGGGGTGTTTCAGAACAGGCAGCACACGGCCCAGATGCTCTGGAGCTGTGCCGAATATTCACCGTCCACAAAATCAACCACTCGTTTGTCTTTGTACCTGGCAGGTTTCCAAAAAGAACCTTCACCAAGGATTCCAGCCTGGATATTCAAGCCCAGAGATAGTGACTAGACACACAAGCTTTTTAGCAGATAACACCAATTTGAAGCAGTTCTTTATTTGTATCACTATCTGTCATTCAACAGATATTTTTGAATGGGCAAATAAAGCCAGGAAAGAATCAATGAATACATTGAATGTATACAATGAATATAACTCGATTGATCCAAAATGATTTTAAAAGTAGGATGATTCCTATTGCATTTTAAAAAAACAAAACAAGAACAGCTCTTACCTTACATTTCATAGGCTTTCCCTCAGTATTCTTTACCACCAGCTCAGAACTTCAGGGCCAACATTGGTCCTGCCACCTGGCAGATAGCAGACGCTCAATAAACATTTGTTGAACAAATAGATGAGTGGATAACCTTCAAAACTGCAGATTCAGCAAGGGAGCCCAGAAAAGGAGTTTAGGTGCTTCCTGAAATGGAAATAAAGACTGAATTAAGCACACCCACACCCAGCAAACTCTTCCCCAAGGAACCCCCTGCGCTGACCCGTCCATGCCCCATCTCCACCGCTCTTTCCCACAGAAGTCAAAGGTCCCTGTGTCCTCTCACTGGACCTGCCTTATTCATATTGAGGACGGGGATTTGACCAGGGCCTGGCCCAAAGAGAGGCCTGGGGAAGGAGCTACTGAACACTTTAAATGGGACAGTAAAGCTTACTGTAAAGCTTACACTGTAGACAGTGTTACCCATTTCAATGGAAATGTGTCCTGTTTTACAAAATCTAGAGAAGTGAGTGAATAATTTTTTGTAAAGAGCTTTTTGGACCCAAATCTAATAACACACAACATATAGTAAAATGATATCTATATCTATACATAAAAGTATATAAAATAATTATATCGTTCAAGTTTGTCATACATACATTTATTATTTAATAAATTATATATTTTTATATATGACATATAAATATGTAATATAATACATATATAAATATATAACAAAGGTGAATAGATAGACACTATATAAATATATTATTTATTTATTTTCCTCCCTGCTGGGAAAAAGTCTGATAATTGTACCAGTTTCCATTGGTTTAACTTTACTGATTGGATTATCTCCTGTATGTAACTTGAAAATGTGGAACTTAAAAACATTTAACAAAAGACAGATAGTCTTCCTGGATATTACATGTATAGAGGCAAATTCAAAACAGAAAGCCAATACCAAATGGGTATTAGAAACGAATTGCCTGATTAAATCTTGTCTGAATTATCAGGTACATAATAAAGCAAGTGTTAGCTTTGCAGCAGAGCTGAGCCGTCAGTCTGTGTGGCTCGCCTTCATCTAAAAGAGACCAGATACTTCTTGGTGGCAACTGAGAACCAACATTTTTCTTATTTAAGATGATTGGAATGACGGATGCATAAATCATAACATATGAAATTCCCCCCGTCACTTAGATCCCTTTAATACTAAACATTTGTTCCAATTTCTTGACCACCACTGCACGCAGAGCTGCTTACCAGTTACGCCTGTGCCGATGCATTTTCTAAAATGCTCCATCACCTTGGCCCTCAAGGTGCTGTCTTGAAACTAGGAGGTCAGGATGTAAATGAAGGATGATTGAAAGGCACTGGCTTAATCAACAACTGGCATGTGGCAATCATTTTTGGACTTCTTCTAGATGTTTGTAAAGAAGGCTACCATGGCTTGGTTGATCATCTGAATATGATTATTTTTGGTGGGCAAGTAGGGGGCTGTTGTTCTGCGTTTGTTTACCTCCCATTTTCTCAGGGCTGCAAACTGATCCATAACTCTCCTGAAAGACTCTAACTTTTAAGAATATAATTTAACGGTCAACATATTAAAACCCCGTCTCTACTAAAAATACAAAAAAATTAACCGAGTGTGGGTGTGGTGGTGTGCTCCTGTAATCCCAGCTACTTGGGAGGCAGGAGAATCACTTGAACGGGAGGCAGAGGTTGCAGAGAGCTGAGATCGCATCACTGCACTCAAGCCTGGGCAACAGAGAGAGACTCCGTCTCAGCCGGGGGTACCCTTCCTGGGCGGCTCAGCCACCCCCACCCCCACCTGTTCTCCAACCCTAAATGATGGGGTCATACTCAACTTTGAAGCTCATACCTTTCAACCAGCTGCACCCAAGAACCTGAGGACGGCCTAAAGCAGTCAGAGGAGGACTCACATAGGAGTGTTGAGAGGCAGCTGCAGTGCTGAAAGGAGCCTCAAACTGGCGAACAGTGGGGAAGGGGACAGACATACGAAGCCAGGAGGCCCCCAGGCAGGGCCTGCACTTCTGAATTAGCCTTCAAGGAATCCAGGAGACAGACACTGTCTGGGGGTGTGTTCCCGATTCCTCTTGGGACTGGGCCTTCAGCTGTGCAGAGCAGGATGGATGATGCCCATTTCACAGGGGCAGAAATGGAGGCTGGGGCAGGGGCTGGTGTGGAAAGCCTTGGTTTGGGTCCCATGGGCGTAAGCCACAGAGCTTCTGCGTGCTTTCCCCGTGCCGGGGAACTGGATCAGGTCGCTAAGGCCTTGCTGAGTGTGCGCTGGGCGGCCACTCTCGGGCAGCTGGCTGGAGCGGTGCTGAAGCCAGTCTTGTGTCCTGATAGATGTGGTCACTGCTCAAGTCCCTCACACAAGGGCACACTGACAGCAAAGCCGGGTCCAGCCCGAGATGCCCATCCATGCCTCAGTTTCCTCCTTGGCGGTGGCCCTTCCTGTGAATGCCATTCACCCTTCAGAGAAGAGGGGGTGGGGACAGCAGGGGCCCTGCAGAGGAGAGGTCTGGCCGGTTCTCCTTCCTTCCGGGGCTGCAGCCAGTGGGGCCACCAAGCCTCCCTTTTTGTGTGAATCAGGCTGAAAAGAACCATGGGGGAAGAAGAGACCCAACTCAAATTAGGACTGTGGATTTTCCTTAGCGAGTTGTTCTAGAATGTTCCCGGAACAGAGTGGAGAGATGGAGCAGAAAGAGGAAGCAAAGGAGGAGGAAGAGAAGAAGAAATAGGAGGAAAAGAGAGAGCCAGAGAAACAGAGAGAGAGACACACACACACACACAGAGAGAGAGAGAGAGAGAGAGAGAGAGAGAGAGAGAGAGAGAGGAGGCCTGGAGAACAGAGAGAGAGGGAGAGACCAAGAGAGGGGAACAAAAAGACAGAGAACTGGAGAAAGGGACAGAGGCAGAGACAGAGACACAGAGAGACGGACTGGGAGTTTCGGTGGGGCTGGGGACAGGTGTTATGATCCTGGATGTCATTTGTCAATGGAGGGTGCTGGCAGCACTAAACCCCGTGATGGGGCAGGCGGGAGGGCTGGGGATGGCAGGGGCAGGTGGGTGGCTGGCCGGAGGGTCCAGGCTCAGGGCAGGTGAGAGCAGCGTGGAGGTGGTGTCCGCGAGCAGAGCTCCTGGTGAGGCTGCCAAGAGAGGTTCCAGTCAGGAGACAGGAGGAGCCACTGGGGGACCGAGAGGCCACGGTCAAGGAGGGGAAAGGAAAACAAGAGGCCACATCTCAAACCCAAGCAACCAAGGGTGGGCGTCCCCCCTCGCCGGCCCACCGTCCCTGGCTGGGTCTTCTTGGATGCCCCTGCTTCCTCAGCACAAGCCCCCTGCTAAGAGTAAAGACAGCACTCACATGGGCACTCTACAGCTGGCAAATGTCCTCCCAATGTGGTTCTCATGGATGCACACTGTTCCGAAGCCCAGAGAATCTGCGCCGCTTGCCCGAGGTCACACAGGAGGCCAAGCTGGGGTACGGTCCCAAGACAAGTCCCGCCGCCCTCCTCACGCTGAAGCTCACCTGGAGAATGTCTGGAAGAATGCGCTGTGGACGGGAGACTCCCCTCCCCCTCCTCGCAGGTTCCTGCCTCACCCTGGGGATGGTGCCCTGTGGATACCGGGCCCTTGGGTTGCTGCAGGATCAACCTCTTTGCCTTCAGCTTCCATCAACGCCGGGTTTGCAGGGAAAGGCAGCCGGGCCCGGGCATGTGGCCATGTGCAGGGCTGCGGAGTCCACTTGCTGGTGCCTGGCGTGTGGCGAGTCGCTCTGCCAGGTGTGACGGCCGGGCCGCCACAGGGCAGCTGGTCTCGGGGCGCCTGTGAGCCAGAGCAGAGCTGGCAGGAACAAGGCCGTGGGCGCCTAATGAGGGCCAGGTGGGGCCACACCTCGCCTGTCGGAGGCACCTCCTGTCTTTGATCAGTGATAAGGGCCTAAGTGTTCCCAGGACCCCTGCCCTCCCCCACAGCCGGCTCCTGGCCTGGCCACCGCTTCCCCTTCAAAGCCACCTCTCATCACCTGGCCACGGGGCAGACAGAGGCAGAGGCGGAGGGGCCCCCTCTGGAGGGGCCAGGGGCGGGCAGAGGTCCTGCTTCCCTGGGATCCATTTCTGCAACATTACTGCAAAGCCCCACGTGCTCCACAAGCACACAGGCACACCCACTCCCAGCCCAGACCTTCCCTCCTCCGTCCCTCAGCTCAGCCACCCACTTGTCCTCACAGGGCTGCCAGCCAGCAGGTCTCCTCCACGGTGAAGCTTGGAAACCTCTGCTCCACGGCCTCCCTAAGAGCCAGGCATCCCTGTCCGGTCTGGGGAGGATCCCCCACAGCCCCTCCCTCCTCTCTATTTTGTTTTGATGATTTTTTTTTTATTATTGAAAAAAAATGGAGCTTTAAAGTCCTTTTAACTCCTGGGTTAACCCCTAACCTGCAGCAGAGGAGGGCCTTTAACAAGGACCTGGTGGGAATGGTAAGCCCAGAAGGCTTCCTGGAGGAGGTGATGGGTGCACCGGTTGAGGCTGGAGGGAAAGGTTCTAGCAAAGACTTGCAGGGAAGAGGGTGGGGTGGTCTGTCCCATTCTGAACAAGGCTGAGTCACTGGAAACAGGCCTGGGAGAGAGGGTCTACACAGCATGGAGGCCTCTATGAAGGACAGAGGGTGCGCTGGTTTGCTTTGCTGCTGATGGATCCAGTAGCCCCTGCCAGTGCTGGATTGAGAGGATGGACTTTGAGGGAGAAGGAGTTGCGGGGAGGCCCCCAGAGGCATGGGCTGGTTACTCCACAGCCATCTCCTCAGCGCTTCCCTCCTGCCCGGGGCTGAGCATCTACCAGGGTGGCTGGAGTAGGGATTTGGGCCGCTTCCCCAGGCTTCGGCTTCCTGTGTGCAGTAGGTGCCTTTGGCTGGTGCAGCCTGAGTCCTCAGTTTGCCGTAGCTGAGAATTTCCCAGGGAGACCATGGAATGGGGGGGTCTGTGAACCAGAGAGGGGCCTACGCCTTCACCTCGTGCTCCCTGCAAGAAAGTTTAGGATCCCCGTCCTCCTGCATGGCAGAGGTGGGTGGAAATGGGCAGACCACAGCTTTTAAATCCATCTCTACCCCGTGCCCGGGGTGGCCTTGGGCAGCAGGGCAGGAGATCTTCGTCTCTGGGTCTCTGTTTCGTCATCTGTGAAGAGGGTGATGCTGGCGGCTGCCCCAGATGCTGTGAGACGGAAGGAGCGGATGCAGGAAAAGCCCCCAGAGTGGCGCTGCAGGCCGGAGACACCCCGGGACGGGCATGCTCCGCTTGGCCTGGCCTGGCCTGGCGGTCTTCATATTTGCTAACTGTATGGAAGGATGGAGTTTTCTTTCTTTACAATAATACAAATGAATTCACTCATTCTACAGAAACCAATCAAGCTCCACTGTGCAGGGCGCTTGGGATGCGTCAGTGAGTAAGGCGGCTGCGGCTGCCTACCCATCGCACTTGCACTGGGAGGCGGTGTAGGGGAGGGAGATGGGTGAGAAACTGCAAAGACAGCAGGCGACTGTCTGCTAGACAGACAGATGGACACTGGGGGACGGCAACAAACAGAGCCAGAAAAGGGGATGGAAAGGGCTGGGGCAGGAAGGGAGGCTGGGTGCAGCTTCAGACAGTGGCCCAGAGCTCATGGAAGGGGGTGTCATGGAGGGGGTGCCTTGTGGAGAAGGGAGCCTTGCAGGGGGACCTCATGGAGAGGGGAGTCTCAGGTCGGGGGGCTTCATGGAGAGGAGGGCCTCATGGGGGGCTCTGGAAAGGGACCTTGTAGGGGGCTTCATGGAGGGGGAGACCTGATGGAGAAGGGGGCTCTCATGGGAGGGCTCAAGTAGGGTGGCCTTGCACTGGGGCCTTATGGAGGGGGTTCCTGTGGAGAGGCAGCATGAGGGGGTGAGGAGTGAGCCTTGTAGAACCTGCTGGAAGGGCATTCCAGGCAGAGGGAGCAGCTGGCACAGAGGCCTAAGGGGTACACCAGGGCTGGGCTGGGGCAGTGTGAGTGGGGGAGGGAAAGGGAGCTGGAGCCAGGGCTGCAGGTCCAGCTCATGGTACCTGGGTGACCACTGCCAAGGCCATGGGCTTTAACCCCGAGTGGGAGGAGGGGCCTGTGCAGCATTTAGAGCCGAGGAGGGGTACGACCCGATGACACTGATCCTTTAAGAGGACAAGGTGCAGCACGCTCACTCGCTGGGGCTGAGCAGGTCAGGGACCCTATTTCGGATGTCCCCCAAAGACAGATCTAAGTTGTAACCCCTGGTACCTGTGAAGGGGACCCTATTTGGAAATAGGGTGGAAGCAGCATTGCTGGCGGCCCGGCTGGGGTATGAGGGCATGGGGGACAATGTTCAGGTTCAGGGCTGGATGGAGCAAGGGAAGGCTGGATACACCCCGCAACCAGACGCAGGCCTTGGGGCAGGTCTCAGCGGGATGACGGCAGCTCACATGTGGCTGAGCTGTTGAGTTTGCTATGCGGGTGAGACGTCTGACGAGAGGTGGAGGGTGGTAGATAGAGACGCAGGAGGCATGTGGGGGATGGGGCCTGGCCTGGAGACAGAGAGGGGTAAATATTTCGCAGGTCAACACACGAGGTGATGTAGGTGATGTGCCGAGGTCCTGCCCATTTCTAAAAGGAAGGTGTTGAGCAAGAAGCAGCTCTCACGTTGAGTCTGTGACCGCAGCAGCACGAGAGGGAGCGGGGTGGGGCCTTCGCGGGTTCCGGAGGTGACTGGGCCGGTGGATGCTGCCGCCAAGCTCTGTGCTGAGAGAGAGGCCGGGAAAGGCCCATCTCGCACCTTCTCACCTGGTCATCTCCTCAGCTGGCGCCCCTTCCCTGGGGTCGGCCTCTGACTCAGACCAAGAAGAGCTGTGCTTCTTCCCAAAAGGCCTTTTCAAAAACCACAGAGTGTTTGCATGGTGGATGTAGGAACTGATTCATTGTTCACCCTCTCCCTGGTTGCTAGAAGGCTCGGGGCAAACCCAGCGTCCCTTCATGCGAGTGGGAAGTTGTCAGGGACTATTTGGTAAACTGGGTCATATCTGGGCCAGGACAGGTCCCCTGACTTTATGTGATCTTTGCTCAGACTTCCTTGTTTCATTAAAATCATATATTCACTGTTTGGGTTCTATGGCCCACCTACACTAGTGAATTCATTTATGTCCAAGTATTGGACTTAATTGCTGTCTAACAATGGAACAATGGAGTGTTCCCCTGGCCAGCCCTTATAAGTCATCTGCCTTAACCTTGTGCCCACAGTGGGTGGCCAGTTGCTGGAGAGAACTCCCAGGCTGTACCAAGCACATTCACCTGGAGCCCAGGGAGAAGGTTCCTGCAGGACCCCTCAGCATGTGGGGAGGGAGGGAACCTGGCGGCATCTCTTGACCATCTCCCATGAACATCACATACACGTTCTCCCCGAAACCTCAGCCAAGCCTGAGAAGTGGGTCTTTTTTTTTGTTTGTTTTTGAGACAGAGTCTCACTCTGTCACCCACGCTGGAGTGCAGTGGCGCAATCTTGGCTCACTGCAACCTCTGCCTGCTGGGTTCAAGCCATTCTCCTGCCTCAGCCTCCTGAGTAGCTGGGATTACAGGCACCCGCCACCACGCCCGACTAATTCTTCTATTTTAAGTAAAGATGGGGTCTCACCATGTTGGCCAAGCTGGTCTCAAACTCCTAATCTCAAAGGATCCACCCTTCTTGGCCTCCCAAAGTGCTGGGATTACAGGTGTGAGCCACCACGCCCGGCCAGAAGTGGATCTTTTGTCCCCATTTTACAGATGAGGACACTGGGGCTTGGCCACAACAAGAAACCTGCTCAGGGTCATGCCTAGCACTGACCTCTGAGCCCAAGTCTGCCCAGGTTGAGGTCCATACTCTTGGCTGTGAACACATGAATAGCTCACCTGGGAGACAGGTGTGTGTGTCTGAGCAGCACTCCACCAGGAGGCAGCATGGCTGGGCAAGACCCCTGAAGCCCTCCAGGGAGGAAGGCATGGCCCCAGAGGAATGGCCCCTAAAGCGGTCCACATTGGAATCCAGGAATCCATGACTGTCTTAGACTTCGTGGCCCTAGGACATCCAGACTTCAAGTCAGTTGGCGTGAGATGGAGAGATGATCCTGGATCATGACATAGGTCCTGCACTGGGGAGGAGAGAGGCAGGAGCAGGGGCCAGAGTGACTTGGTGCAGGAAGACCTCCACCCACTGTGGTTGGTTTTATGGTGGGAGCTCGGGGCCACGAGCCAAGGAATGCAGGCACCTCTCGGAGGTGGAAAAGGCAAGGGATGGCTTCTCCCCTGGAGCCTCCAGAAGGAACACAGCCTCGTTGACACCTTGACATTATCCCAGTGAGACCCGTGCTGGACTCTGAGCTCTGGGACTGTGAGATAATTACTGAGCTGCCAAGTCCATGGTGTTTATTACGGCAGCCACAGGAGACGAACACCACAAAGAGTTAAACGCTGTTTCCCAGAAGGCTGGGGGAGGCTGAGCTGCCACAAAGGATACGGAGTGTCATGGATGGAGGATGGAACGGGCCCTCTCTCCCTCCTCTTGGTCAGCCTTGGCCAGAGTGGAAGACCAAGGAGTTAGGCCAGGCAAGTGGAGGAAAACCTCAGAAACCAGGCAAAGGCTGAAGAAACTGAGGCCATTGTGTGCAGGGGGCAGGGGCACAGTAGACCTTGTCACCTTCTCCATGTCTCAGAAGGGTTGTCACTGGCAGTGGAGGCCAAGGAAGGCTTGGCCTCTACATTGGAGGAGGGGTCTCGGGGCCGGTGCCCAATGCAGGGTGAACATTCATGGTAGTAAGCTCCCCAGCACTGGAGACGTACAAGCCAGGGTCAGTGTGCCACCAAGAAGCCAGATGAACAGCTGGCCCAGAGATGCTGCCTAGCAAATATTCATGGAAACATCTGGATTGGAGGGTACGGTGGTCGTGTGGAGAAGTGAGGAGCCTGTGGCCACCGCCAGATGTGTCTGGCCTAAAAAGGCAGTCCTACCCAGCAAGCTCTGTCCTATGGTGACCAGAGGCAGCCTTGGGCCTCAGTGCTTGCTGCCTATTCTGACTGGGTGGCCATGGGCAAGCATCACGACCTCTCTGAGCCCATTTTCTTATCTGTGCAAAGGGAATGTTGACACAAGCCCTGCAGGGTTGTAACCTCTCATAGCACAGCTATAGGCTCATCATTAGAAGCCCAGGAGTGTTGGGTGCCCCCAGGCCAGGGAATATGGTTTGGCTCTGTCTCCCGACCCAAATCTCATGTTGAATTGTGATCCTGAGTGTTGGAGGAGGGGCCTGGTGGGAGGTGACTGGGCTGTGGGAGTGGTTTCTAACGGTTTAACACCACCCCCCAGTCTGTCTCCTGGTAGAGTTCTCACGAGATCTGATTGGTTGAAAGTGTGTAGCACCTCCCACTTCGCTGTCCTCCTGTTGCTCCAGCCAGGTGAGATGTGCCGGCTTCCCCTTCACCTTCCGCCATGACTGTAAGTTTCCTGAGGCCTCCCCAGTCATGCTTCCTGTACAGACTACAGAACCGTGAGCCACTTAAACCTCTTTTCCTTACAAATCACCCAGTCTCAGTTCTTTGTAGCAGTATGAGAACAGACTCATACACCAGGGTTTCTCTTTCACTCCCTGACATCCACCCCCATCTTGAGGCCTGAAAATGCCCAAGGGGAGGCTACAGGGATCTGGGATTGCCTGACGCTGGGGCAGCCTGTCCAAAGGAGAAGGGCTCAGCCTCAGCGGGCAGCTGACATCTGGGCATTACAGCCGTGGGCCCCGCAAGGACAGGGCATGGTCAGACCCTCCAGCTGCGAAGAGGAAGGGGACACTCTGTACTCTGCCTCTGGGAACCCGTGGGGGCCCACCACCTCAGTTTACCCCTGAGATCTCCCTTGGGTAGTTTTGGGCCTATAGAGCAGGGGTCCCCAAACCCTGGGCCTGGACTGATACCAGTCCATGGCCTGTTGGGAACCAGGCCTCACGGCAGGAGATGAGTGGCAGGCAAGTGAGCATTCCCGCCTGAGCGCCACCTCCTGTCAGATCAGTAGCAGCATTAGATTCTCATAGGAGTTGAATCCCATTGTGAACTGTGCACGTGAGGGACCTAGGTTTCATGCTCCTTATGATGATCTAATGCCTGATGATCTGAGGTGGAACAGTTTCCTTCCAAAATCATCCCTCCACCCAACCTGATCTGTGGAAAAATTGTCTTCCACAGAACCAACCCCTGGTGCCAAAAAGGTTGGGGACTGCTGCTATATAAGACAGATGTAGGTTTGTCGGGGCCTGAAGTTTATGTAATGGGATGAGGAACTTTTAAGAAAAAGAATACAAGGCCAGGTGCAGTGGCTCACCCCTGTAATCCCAGCACTTTGGGAGGCTGAGGCAGGTGGATCACCTGAGGTCAGGAGTTCGAGACCAGCCTGGCTAACATGGTGAAACCCCATTTCTACTAAAAATACAAAAAATTAGCCAGGTGTGGTGGTGCGAGCCTGTAATCCCAGCTACTCAGGAGGCTGAAGCAGGAGAATCACTTGAACCTGGGAGGCGGAGGTTGCAGTGAGCCAAAATTGTGCCATTGCACTCCAGCTTGGGCAACAAGAGCGAAACTCCATCTTGGAAAAAAAAAAAAGAAAGAAAGAAAAAGAAGAAAGAATACAAAATTACAAAATCGTAAATGCAAATTTAGTTATAAAAGTGAACATTTACTTAGAATGAGGAAAGAAATAACAAATTTCAAGCTTAAAATAGCTTACAAATACAACAAACTTCAAAACTCCAGAAAAATTACACCAATTTTACTAAGGAACATTCTTGTGACTATTTATTTTATACCCACAAGTTTTGGCCACATGCTCGCTCCATCTCTCCATAAGATCCTAATTTGGCAGTATTTTCCATCGAGACAATCTCTCATGGTTGGTCAAAGCTTGTTTTCAAGTGTTGACATTTGAAAGAAGTTTCCCTTTTACTATTCATTGTTTGTCATATTATATAAATTATGAAACAGTTGTCAAATTTGGGGAAACCTCATCAAATTGCTTCTATACTTGAGATGTGCAATATCAAGGCATTTCCAGGGCTCTTGGACATAACTCATGTTGGACACTCTTTGAATTGATGACATACCTCAACCAGTTGGTCATCAATGTCCTTGCTGTGTTGAATATTGTGAGCTTTCTACTCTCTTCAGTGATGTCAAATTGTTTTAGGTTAAATCAGCAGGAAATTTAAATATTTTCCTAGAGTATTTGTGTGACCCATTTATTAATGGAATATCTAATGATCCAAGAGTTTATTTATTACTTTGATTTAACATTTATTTCTTTTCCATGTTGCTCGTCTGGTGGCTGAAGGTGCCACCAGACACCTGGGTGTGATCTGCTATGTGACTGCTGCATCTGCACAGCCTGTTGTGAAGGCGGCCAGCAGGGAGCACATTACATTGCATTTCTGTGCATCCTTCCTTGGCCCCTTCCCTTTTTCCTCCATCTTCATCACCCTGGGTTTCCACCTCTCAAATAACGTGTTAGTTCTTTAATTTGTGCTTCTTTCTGCGGGCCTGGGGCTGGGTCCAATGGGATGCCTTTCCCCTGTTCCTGGTTTTCATGAAGGAGAATGTATCTGTGATGTATTCCTGCTCTTCACTGCTCCAGGAAGGTGGAAGTGACTCCCATGATAGGCAGATTTGGTAAAAATAACTGAGACGTCTTGGCCTGCTGAGACCTTCCCCTTGAGAGAGGCTGCCAGCAGAGGCCAGATGGGGAGGCCTGGCCTGGCCAGGGCTGCTTGGAGCTGGGTAAGCACGTCTTCCTGGACCACTTCCTGCTTATTCTCAGCCACATTCACTACCCTGACCTCCACCACTCTGGAGGTGATGTTGAGGGATTCCATCTGTTGGCTCCTATTTTATTTCAAAAGTGTTGAGCCCTGGGCCAGCTCCCACTCTCTCCAGGGCTTAGTATGGAACCCAGGGTCTGGAGCAGAGGAGGAGTCCTGGGACGAGGACTGTTGTTGTAACTTGGTGACAGCCAAGGAGAGGCTGTTTTGCACAGCAACCCCCAATGTGCATTCTACCATCCCAGTGTCTAGAACCCCTCGCCAGAAATCTTCAGCAGGTCCCAGGAAGCAAGAGACCTCGAAGAGCTGGCACACTTTTCATCCCCTTTGGCCACACCAATCTGGAACTTTCAGAGTTGCTGTCAGAACCAGAGGCACCCCTTACCAGGCATGCTGAAAGAGCTCTTAAGGGCAATTCCACATTGGGCAGTCATGAAAGGGTCTGTCCTGGCAGGGGGCCAGGCCAGGAGTCACTGACAGTGGGGTGTGCATTGAGAAGCAGCCCCCTGGAATGTGCCTCTCACATTACCAGGGCCCCAAATGCATGGTGCTGGCCTCCACAGGGCCCCAGTCACCTGACCTAGGACTTTGCCTATATACGGCCACATACATTATTTGGGGGTGATCCCAGGAAGCACATCATGGGGGTAGGGAAGAGAGACAGAGAAGGGAGGAGAGCCAGGAAAAGTGCATTGATAAGGGAGTGGCCTCCATGGGCAACTGGAGCTCAGTCCCACTGGGCACTGGGGGTCCTCAGAGAGACGGTGCTGAGCCCTCCCCTGACCTATTCCTACATGGGGCCTTCCTTCACCCAGTCCTCTCCAACACTGATTGAGGGTTGCTCTTGCAAGGACAAACTCCCTAGCTTTTCTGGCCTGCCCTGCAAGTGGGCCAGGCTGACTTCCATGACCAGAGTGAGCTCACAGGCAGGAGCCTCAGGGGTGCAGGGGAACTGTCCAGCAACAGAAACTGAAGCCCTAGGTGGGCCAAGGGGCTGCGAGACACACAGACAACCGGCGTTGTAGGGAGGACAAGAGTGCCAGGTCACCCACGCCAGATTTCCCACTTCTGGGGGTGTCCCGGGTAAGGGCGCTGCTCTTTCCGAAGCTGGTTTTCCCCTGAAAGGGCCACAGCCTGTCCCATTCACTCATTTAGAACCTGATGGTTGGTGTGGGGAAGGGGATGTGGATTTTTCTCCTCTTGCCCCAAAGACAGTTCCCAAGATAGAGCGACTTCTGAGCAGAGCTCTTCCCCCGCTGCAAAACTTCATGGCTATGCAATTCAAATTGGAACGGTCATCTCTGACCAATGCGATGAGGCTGCTTCCAAGAGCTTAACCAACCAATTCGTCCAGGGGGAAGGAAATGAATGCTTTCCTTAATGTGTGGCTATCTGGGAGCCGTGGCTGGGCACTTCCTGTGTTATTAACGGCAATCAGACTGTTATTAATTTATATTCCGCCTCTTAAAGGAAAATCTATGTGTGCAGAGACCATGAGGGAACACCTTGCTGCTCATTTGCTTTCCAAATCTATCTGAATTATTCAGGCCGACTAATGAATTTGTCTTGTCCAGGGCTCTTCCCTATTGTCTAGACAGATTTCGGAGAGTTAATAGCAGAGTAAATCCTGCAGCCTGGCTGGCCAGACAAAAATAGTTGCACATAATTATGTCGTTTCCTAAAGAGGCAGTTTCCTGGCTGAGACTTGGGGTGTGTGGCCAGGACGTGTGGACATTTGCATATTTCTCACCGGAACTGAGACACTGGGCAGGGAAATTCTGACTGAAGTCATCAGCGTGGATTTTTTTTTTTTTTTTTTTTTGAGATGGAGTTTTGCTCTTGTCGCCCAGGCTGGGGTGCAGTGGTGCTATCTCAGCTCACTGCAACCTCCGCCTCCCGGGTTCAAGTGATTCTCCTGCCTCAGTCTCCTGCATAGCTGGAACTACAGGCGCCCGCCACCATACCTGGCAAATTGTTTACATTTTTTTGATAGAGACAGGGTTTCGCCATGTTGGCCAGGCTGGTCTCGAACTCCTGACCTCAAGTGATCCACCCACCTCGGCCTCCCAAAGTTCTGGGAGACATCCCCGAGGAGCACAGAGGAGGATGAGAGCCGTCAGGTGTCCAGAAACAACTGCAGCAGCCCAGGTTGAGGGTGCTTCCAGCTTGGAAAGACGTCTGCTTGTCCTCAGTTTCCTCATCACATCAAACCGACAGGCATTCGTTGCGCAGGCACTGGGCTGAATTCTGGGGACGCAGAGGCCGTAAGGTGCAGGCGCCGTCACTGCATTGTCGCAGGAGGTTCCGCTCAGGGCTGCCTCGGTATTGGGTGGTAGCCGCATCTCTGAGGTATCCGGAAGCTTGGCGGGGAGGTCAGGAGCCAGGAAACGCTATTCTTGGCCTCGGGAGCAACGGGACCTGGAATGAGCTTGGGGGACGTGTCCAAAAGGCCCACAAATGTGGGTGTTTCAGGCTGAGCTGTGTCCCTCCAAAATTTGCATGTGGAAGTCCTAACTCTCAGGACCTCAGGATGTGACCGTATTTGGAGAACAGGTTTTTAAAGAGGTGATTAAGTTAAAATGAGGTCACAAGGGTGGGCTCTGATCCAGCCTGCCCGGAGTCCTCATAAGAAGCGATTAGGACACAAGCATGCACAGAGAAGATCAAGGGAGGACACGGGGAGACTGTGGCATCTGCAAGCCAGGAGACAGACCTCAGAGGAACCAGTAGCTCTGCCTGCTGGCACCTGGACATCAGGCTTCCAGCCTCTAGACTGCAATGGTGCACTCTGTGGCACAGGCCTCCCCATCTGCAGGACTGTGCCATGGCAGCCCCAGGAGATGCGTGCCGTGAGAATAGGAAGCCCAGCCCTGTGGCCTGGCCGGCACATTCCGCCTCCTCCGTCTCAGCCAGAGCCCTTCGGGCCCACCCATAGTGCAGTTCAAACCCAAGCGTGTCTCCACCTGGACTTATGCCCACCCTCAGCCCAGATGACTTGGGGGCTCCAGGATGGCGAGACAGCTGAGCGTCTGCCTCCCTCTGCACAGTGTGGTGATTTCGCCCTGGTTGTTAAGTGGAGCGCTTAGCTCCTAATTGCTGTAATGGTGCTCCGGGAGGGCCCTCGTGGTGGGCGGATCAGGTGTGACCCAGAGTAGGCCCGGTGGGTGGAGTCAGTGGCCAGCTCCACCCCCTGCCCGCCCCGCCTGCAGCAGCAGATGAAATACAGCCTTGCCACGGGCCTGCAGGCAGGGCGGAGAGAGTGGGCTGGGCTGCCAGGCCAATGGTGGCCACCTGGCACCTCCACCCAGCAGCCGGGAGGCAGAGGGTCTCATTCATTCACTCACTCATCCACCCATTCATTCAGGGAAGACACCGGCTGGGGCTGCTGTGAGCCCTACGTGCTACAGACCACTTTGCACAGATTGACTCAGTTTATTTTTCTGATGGGCCTTGGGGGCATTCACTTCATGTCACAGCTGATGCACATCAGGCCAAGGGAAGCTAAGTCACTTGTCCAAGATCTCCTGGCAAGAGGAGCTGGGACTCAAGCACCGGCAGCCTGGGTGGCTCCAGACACTGTGCTCCCAATGGCCAGGCAGCACAGCCTCAGCCGGGCAGGCGAGGCCCTGTGAGGGCCTGCAGCAGCCCAGCCTCTGTCCCGTGAGGCTGGAGCTCAGGGAAGTAGGAAGCGAGGAGGCGCCCAGGAGCCATGCCTAGAAGTCCCACCTTCCAGTTCACGGCCCACCTCCTGCATGTTCTCACCTGGGCCCGGGATCTACCGGCGTTCCCAGCCCCAGAGGGGAGCAGCTGTGGAGGGCCGGGCCCTGGGCTGCACTGGGAGGCCTGGGCGCTGAGTCCTCAGCGGATGGTCCAGCCTCAGGGCCTTTGGCCACGCTGCCTCCCCTGACGCTCTCCCTGACCGCCCGCTGCAGCACTGCTCCCTCCGGAACCATGCACCCAATGTGCTGCTATGTATTTCTTTGCTTACTCATTGCTGTCTTTCTCCTTCCCAAAGCACGAAAGTTCTGCCAGAGCACAGCTGCTGCCTGTCTCGTTCTCTGGCATCATCCAGGCCAGGATGGCACCCAGACCAGGATGACACCCAGCACAGCTGCACGGTGCAGACTCCCGTCCCGTGTGAGTGGTGGCAACGGTCCTAGCTGCAGCACGTCCCACCCTGTCCTGACTGACACAGGGTTGCTTCCTAAGGCGGGGAGCTGAAGGCGGTGTCATAGAGCAGAAACTGCGCACCGAGAGACACAGCCAGGCTGTCATCCCCAACATCTTCCCAGGGAGCCGGGCCCTCACCCTGAAGTCCTCTGAACAAAGCTTTTAGCCTCCCAATAGGTGTTTGCTGATCTCAAGCTCCATAGAGCGGTGCTTTCCCCTCCTGGTGAATCATAATTCCTTTCCTAGCACTGTGAGGGCCCTTTGTACAGAATTAAGTGAATCACATACGTGTTTTGAAATGTCTTGGACATACTCGATGCCAGGCCTTCCATTGGCGTCTCCCTCTGCACTTGCTGTTAATGAAGCCGGCGAAGTGGCCTTCCAGTGTGGCCCTGGCGGGGCACCCAGTCTCGGTGAATTGGCAGCAGCAGGCGGACACCGTGCCAGCTTCCTGAGCAGTCTCCAAATCGGCATCTGCCTGTTTTACCTCCTGCTGCTGGATTTAGGAGTTTAATCGAGGTTTTCTTTTTTCCAGGTTTTCAGTCACCCCTCCTCATTGTCTCGAGCCTGTAAACAAAATTTAGAGCTAAACGAATTACAAAGTTTTATAAAAGCCCTTTTGGAACATTCCTAAGCATGAAAGGACGGAGGGAGAACAGGAAGCAGCACAGGGACAGATGTCTGCAGAGGGAAGAGGGGCCTGCGGCCAGCAGCACCTCCTGGACGGGCCTGCGTGGGGAAGCCCAGGAGGACCCTGAGAAGGAACCCAGGGGGGCAGGAGTGTAGAACCGCACGTCACCCCCCTCTGAAGAGGCCCCAAGAGTGCACCTGAGCTGAAATTGATGGGGCATGGGCAACAAGGGTGGGACAGGGGCCGGCAGAGCCCGAGTGACCAACTGCGGGGGCTGGATGGGTCCTATGAGTGCAGGCTGGGCAGGGGGAGGGTGGAGTGGGCTGGGGCCTTGGGGACTGGCAGATGTGGGCTGGGTTCTCCGGTCGCAGGAGCAGAGGGTGGTCCTGCAGTGAGGGCTGAGCCTTAGGAAGAGCCTGCAGCAAGTGCAGGTGGAGCTTCAGAAACAGGGGCACTGGCGGTATCCTCTGACTTCACCTTCACCACACCTTCCTTCCCAGCCAGGTACAGTGGTCCCCCTGCCCTCTGCCCAGTCCCTGATGGGGCTGGAGTCCTTTGCAGGCCACGACTCTCGCTTATGTCTGCCCTCCTCCCAGGGGAAGGGAGCGAGCACGGGTCAGGCCCTCCGTGTGCTGCACCACCTGGTAGGCGCAGCCAGCCCCCACAGCTCACGGGGCTCGGGTCTCTTGCTGGAGCCACCGGATCCAAATCCAGGCCCGTGCCTCCGTGCCTGAACTCCGACTCCCATCTCGCAGGCGCTTGGTAAAGGCTGAATGAATAAATCCAGGGCCGTGCATCCGTGCCTGAACTCCGACTCCCATCTCGCAGGCGCTCAGTAAAGGCTGAATGAATCAACAGATGCACCAGCAGCGTGTTTTCATGAGGGTCGTTGTGAAAAGCCCGTCTTCTTTAATTAATGACTCGCCCATAATTGCCATTCTAGTGCACTGCGTGCCGTGGTCTGTGATGGGCTTTCTAGACAATTTTGGCGCCAGTGGCCTAATGTGGGCACGCTGTGCCTGCGCACCCAGAGGCCTGAGTGCCCCATCCATCAGCCCGCCTCCTGCAGCCCCGGCCTCCCGGATCAATACCCTCTCCCACACCCGGGCCAGGCCTGCACCCTGAGCCTGCGCCTCATGGTGGGCCACCCTCCCTGGCACACGACGCTCCTAGCTTGTTCCCAAGGTGCTGGCATTTCCTTTGTGCTGGACTAGGGTCTCAGAAAGGGCCCGCCCTTTGGCCTGGTCAGGGGCCAGGCACGTGGCCCCTCTGCAATGTGGCCCTTCTGCGACCTGACCCCCGTGGACGTCCTGGGCCTGCCTTCCCCCAGCCCCCGCCCCTTTCCACTATGCACTCCACCTCCTGCTTGCTGGGCTGCCCCCAGCCCCCACAGCTGAACGCTCTGCTCTGTCCCTGGGGAACTTGTTCTTCCACACTCGGCCCCTTTCATTGGAGGTGTCTCCAAGGCGAGCCCTGCCTTGCCAGCCCCGGAAAGCACTCAGCACTCCCCCAGATGCCTCTGCGGCTTCGGCCTGTCCGGGTCCCCAGTGCCTGGAACCAGGACTCAGTGTTGAGGAATGACTACAGCAAGCCAGTGTGGGCAGTGGTTGGGGTGGCCCACAGTCAGAACCCACGGATTCGTCCTCCAGCAGCACACACTTGGCAGGTGAAGGGAGTCCCAGCAGACAGCTAACTGTGTTCTTGTCCCCAAAAGATAGTTGTGTCTCCTCAGAAGAGATCTTTAACTCGTTATACGGAAGAATGTGATCTTATTTGGAATGTTAGTGTCTGTAAATGTCGTCAAATTAAGACGAGGTCGCACTGGATGGTGTCCTTAGAAGAAGAGAAGAGAGACACACAGGAGACAAGTCCGAGTGAAGGCAGAGGCAAAGGCTGGAGTGGTGCCGCTGCCAGCCAAGGAGTGCCAAGGAGTGCCAAGGAGTGCCAAGGATGGACGACTGTGCCCAGGTGGGTGACATAAAGGAGGAACCCCTCGGAGCCTGCAGAGGGAGCATGGCACTGCCGACACGGTAATTTTGGACTTCAGACCCTCAGACAGTGAGAGAATCAACGTCTGTGCTTTAAGCCGTGCAGTTGGTGGTCCTTTGCCAGGGCAGCCCAAGCAGGCTAATCCCCTCCCAGTGCCCCGCCCCAGCCAGGCAGCCCCGGACCCCACACCAGTCCCCCTCCATCACCACCAGCATCACTATACCCCCTCCCAGTGCTCCGCCCCAGCTAGGCAGCCCCGGACCCCACACCAGTCCCCCTCCATCACCACCAGCATCACTATACCCCCCTCCCAGTGCCCCACCCTGACCAGGCAGCCCCAGACCCCACACCAGTCCCCCTTCACCACCAGCATCCCCCCCATCCCAGTGCTCCACCCTGACCAGGCACTATACCCCACACCAGTCCCCCTCCATCCCAGCATCACTATACCCCCTCCCTCCCCGTGCCCCACCCTGACCAGGCAGCCCCAGACCCCACACCAGTCCCCCTCCATCACCACCAGCATCACTATACCCCCTCCCAGTGCCACGCCCTGACCAGGCAGCCCCGGACCCCACACCAGTCCCTCTCCATCACCACCAGCATCACTATACCCCCTCCCAGTGCTCCACCCTGACCAGGCAGCCCCGGACCCCACACCAGTCCCTCTCCATCACCACTAGCATCACTATACCCCCTCCCAGTGCTCCACCCTGACCAGGCAGCCCTGGACCCCACATCAATCTCTGTCCCTCAACATCAGCATTACCATACCCCCTGCCAGCGTCCCGCCCCAGTCAGGCAGCCCCAGACCCCACACCAGCCCCCCTCCCTCACCACCACTGTCGCCCTGCTCTGGGCTCTGGTTACTGGCTGTGACATCCGTCTCTGAACCCAGCAGTCCCCAACCTTTTTGGCACCAGGGACCATTTTCTGGAAGATAATTTTTCCATGGATGGTGGGGAGTCGGGGGGGCATGGAGGATGGTTTTGGGATGATTCAAGCACATTCTATTTCTTGTGCACTTTATTGTAATATAGAATGAAATAATTAAACAACTCACCGTAATATAGAATCAGTGGGAGGCCTGAGCTTGTTCTCCTGCAACTAGATAGATGGTCCCAGCTGGGGTGATGGAAGGCAGTGACAGATCGTCAGGCATTAGATTCTCATATGCTCAGCACAGATCCTTCACACGTGTGGTTCATAATAGGGTTCACATTCCTGAGAATCTAATGTGGCCCCTGATCTATCTGCTAGGAGGCGGAGCTCAGGCAGTAATGCAAGCAATGGGGAGTGGGTGTAAATACAGAGGAAGCTTCGCTCACTTGCCTGCCACTCACCTCCTGCTGTGTGGCCCAGTCCTGGTCCATGGCCCTGGGGTTGGGGACCCCTGTCTTAACCACTCTCCTTGACTTCACACCTCTGCCATCCTTAAAACCGAAAGTATCTTCCATCCTCCGACTCCCTGGGTCACGAATGCACTGAGTCCCTCTCCAGCCCCATCTCCCCTCACATCTCTTCCTGTTCCTGCCATCTGGCTATGCTTCTTCTGGTATCCTCATCATGCTGTCCCCTCTACCTGACACGTCCTTCCCATCTTCAACTGCAAACTCCTACTCATCCTTCAAAACCCAGCTCAGACGCCACCTCCTCTGAGTGGAGCTAACGAAGCAGGAGCACAGTCTTATCAGCTCTGTGAATGGGGTGTCATCTCATCATATAGTTTGACGTCCTAATGTCAAACCCAGCAAATTAGGACCAGTCCCTTTGCCCCACTAAGCCTCACAGTCTTCTTAACAACTGTTTGAGGAACAACTGGTTTGAACCACCTGCTGGAAGGTTTTGGATCTCTCTATACTAAACATCTTGATTTACTTCTCAGAGTCCTTCATCCCAGTAATGATTTAAAAAAAAATTTTAGCCCAACTTTTGAGAGAAAGAAAAGACATGAAAGAGTACATGTTCACATCAGGTGCATAGTTAACGAGCAGAAACCTACTAGGAAGGATCCTAGAGTGGCCACAGTCTGTCCAATCCCGTTTCTCTAGTCTAAGACAGAAATCGCTGGTTTTGTTGCTGTGTAACTGATATAGTTAGGCTGTGTCCCCACCCAAATCTTATCTTGAATTGTAGCTCCCACAAATCCCATGTGTTGTGGGAGGGACCCAGTTGGAGGTAACTGAATCATGGGGGTGGGTTTTTCCCATACTGGTCTCATCATAGTGAATAAGTCTCATCAGACCTGATGGTTTTATAAATGTGAGTTCTCCTGCACAAGTGCTCTCTTGTCAGCAGCCACGTAAGACGTGCCTTTCACCTTCTGCCATGATTGTGAGGCCTCCCCAACCATGTGGAACTGTGAGTCTATTAAACCTCTTTTACTTTATAAGTTACCCAGTCTCAAGTATGTCTTTATTAGCAGCATAAAAATGAATTAATACAGTACATTTTTAGTTATTTATTTAAGTTGCAGTGATGATATAAACTTGAACTTGGCTTCAGTTATTTAAAGTTGGCCCCTGTTTACTTCTTAAACAGGTTTAATAATACTCATTTATTCAACAAGTATTTACCGGGCGCCTATTACATACCCGGTCCTGACATTGGTCTGTTAGTCAGCCATGAACAAAACAGAACTTCCTGCCCTGTGGAACTTGTATTTACTGCAGGAGGGAGACACTGCACAAAGAAATAGGTACCATGTTTGTTCTATTGGATAGTGACAGGCCAGGGGGAAGAAGAAGGAGGCAGGAAAGGGAGGCAGGACAGGGGCGGGCATGGAATTTTAAGTAGGGTCCTTCAGGAAGCCTCGTGGAGCAAGGGAATTTCAGGGAAGCCCCTAGATGAGCATCTCCAATGTCACTGTGAAGATTCAAGGAGATCATTTTTGTGAAAGAGTGGTAAACCATGTAAATAAACCAAATTATTGCTAAGTGTGGTGGTTCCCGCTTGTAATCCCAGCACTTTGAGAGGCCGAGGCAGGAGGATGGCTTGAGCCCAGGAGTTTGAGACCAGCCTGGGCAACACAGGGAGACCTTGTCTCAAAAAAAGAAAGGGAAGGGGAGGAGAGGCGAGGGGAGGGGAGGGGAGGCAAGGGGAGGGGAGGTGAGGGGAGGGGAGAGGAGGGGAGGGGGATAGGAAAGAAAGAAAAAGAAAGAAAGAAAAAAACCCAAATTGTCAAAAACAGTTGGCACAATTCATTGGCTTAAGCCTATCTGCAGTTTCTGCATGGGGTGGAGGAGTCTGTGGCAGGCCCAGTGCACAGTCATCTGTCTGAAGGCACAGGAATGGCACAGAAGCAACAGGACCAGGAAGGCTGTGATCTCCAAAAGCAGAGGCCTGTGTAATGGACAGGTCACCACCTCCAGCACATTTTCCTAGGGGAATTTGCTGATTCTCAGCAGAAGCAAGATACTGAGAAGATGTCCCAGGAGGGAGGCTCTGCTGGGGCGGGTAGGGCCAAAAAGCCACTAGAGCTTCTGGTGTGTGTGCAGAGGCAGTGACAAAATCAAAAGCATTAGGGCTTCACCAGCACAGACAGTTCTCCGGTCAAGCCATTTGCCAGGTTCCGAAGCTGCTTGGGGAGTGGGCAGAAAGGCTGAAAAGCCAGGCCAAGGCCTCTGAAAAGCAAAATGGAATTTCCATCATTCTTGAGGTTAAAGAAGCAAAGATTGACCAGGATGAGTGAATCAGTGAACACAGCAAGCTCTCAGGTGAAGACCCAGAGGACTACTCCAGGAGAAAGGGGTGAAACAGAGGCAGACTGAACCTTACCAAATCTGGAATCCAGCCTAATACTTAGCCCCTAAGATGATCCGCTCCATGCTCTATCTGCCTATCAGAGGAAATGAGGAACTCTTTCTGGTAGAAAATAAAGCCCACATGGAACCTCTATAGTTTTTATATAAAATATCTGCCAATAAATAAAAAGTGGAATTATATGAATGAAAGCTGAGGAGGGAAATATAATAGAAACAGACACAACATTTATCCTGATACTGGTGCTGGCTATCAAGGACTTTAAAGTAACTATCATTAATATATACTTGAAAAGAGTTCATTATGGAACAAATAGATTTTTAAAGGGATATTTCAAAAGAGAATTGGAATCTATAAAAAAAAACAAATAAAAATTTAAAAATGAAAAGTCTAAAGTTAGTAATTTGATAGATGGATTAATAGCACAATAGACACAGCAGAAGGCAGGATTAGAGAAATGGAAGACAGGTCAATAGAGAATACCTAAATTATTTCACACAGAGAAAAAAATAACAGAAAATGCATAAAAGAGCATAGGGGACATGGAGGACAATATACAGATGTCTCATATACTTGTAACTGGAGTTCCAGAAGGAGAAGAGACAGAGAATAGGTGCTACTGACTGGATTGTCTCCCTGCCCCGGTTCACATGCTAAAGGCTTAAGCCCCAATGTGATGGTGTTTGGAGATGGGGCCTTTGAGAGGTAATTAGAGCCCTCATGATGGCATTAATGCCATTATAAGAAGAAACAAAATAAATCTCTCTCTTCCCACCATGTGGCAATGCATCAAGAAGTCAGCCATCTGCAAATCACAAGAACGGCCCTTACCAGGAATCAAATTGGCCAGCATCTTGTCTTGGACCTCCCACCCTCCATAACTGTGAGAAACAGATGTCTGTTGCTTAAGTTATCTAATTTATGACACTTTGTTACACCAGCCAAGCAAACTGAGACAATCGTGGAGAGGAAAATTTGAAAAAACATTGGCATAAAATAGAAAGTTAGTTGTAAGAAATAAACTCACAAATTCAAAAGGCTCTGCAAATCCTAACCCTTTTATTTTGGCATTTCCAGGAGAAATACAAAAGAACAAAATGAAACCAAATACACTTAGACACATCATAGTAAAACTGCTGAGGGGAGAAAAAGACAAAAAAGGCAGAGAAAGATCTTTTTAAAAAATACAGTGAGAAAATCTTAAACACATCCAGGAGGGAAAACAATACATTATACACATTACCTTTAGGAAAACAGTTATGAGAAAACAAACTGATGTCTCAAGAAAACCATAGAAACTAGAAAACAATAGAATGACCTTTTAAAAGCACTGAAAGAAATGTCATGTCAACCTTGAATTCTATAGCCAGACAAACTATCCTTTAAAATAAAAGTGCAATACTCTTAGACAAACAACAATTTTTTTGTCACTGGCATATTTGCATCAAAAGAAATACTAAGGCCAGGTGCAGTGGCTCGCACCTGTAATCCCAGCATTTTGGGAGGCCAAGGCAGGCGGATCTCCTGAGGTCAGGAGTTTGAGAACAGCCTGGCCAACATGGTGAAACCCCATCTCTACTAAAAGTACAAAAATTAGCCAGGCATGGTGGCAGGCATCTGTGATCCCAGCTACTCAGGAGGCTGAGGCAGGAGAATCACTTGAACCCAGGAGGTGGAGGCTGCAGTAAGCTGAGATTGCACCACTGTACTCCAGCCTGGGTGAAGAGCGAGACTCTGTCAAAAAAAAAAAAGCACCTAAAATAGGTACTGTAGCCAAAGAAAAATAAACTGGCTAAAGCACAGAAGTGTAGGAAGGAATGAAGAACTTAAAAAAAAAAAAAGAGTGGGGTAGACTGAGCACAGTGTCCCATGCCTATAATCCCAGCTATAATCCCAGTACTTTGGGAGGCTGAGGCAGAAGGATTACTTGAGTTCAGGAGTTCAAGACCAGCCTGGGGAAGTTGGTGAGACCCTATCTCTTCAAAAAATTTAAAAATTAGCCAGGCGTGGTGGTGCACATCTGTGGCCCCAGCTACACAGCAGGCTGAGGCAGGAAGGTCTCTTGAGCTGGGGAAATTGAGGCTGCAGTGAGCCATGTTTGTGCCACCACACTCCAGCCTGGGTGACAGAACAAGATCCTGTCTCAAAAGTAAAGCATAATAAATATACTTATGAATATTGACTGTTAAAACAATCATAATAGCCAGGGGACAGTGGCTCACGCCTGTATTCCCGGCACTCTGGGAAGCCGAGGTTGGCAGATCACTTGAGACCACAGGAGTTTGAGACCAGCCTGGCCAAATGGTGAAACCCTATCTCTACCAAAAATGCAAAAAAAATTAGCTGGGCATCATGGCTAGTGCCTGTAATCCCAGCTACTCTGGAGGCTGAGGCAGGAGAATTGCTTGAACCCGGGAGGCGGAGGCTGCAGTGAGCCGAGATTGCACCACTACACTCCAGCCTGGGTGACAGAGCAAGACTCTCTCAAAAGCAAACAAACAAACAAACAAAAAACACAAAAGTAATCATAATAATTTAGTATGGAGTTTTAAACATGTATAAATAAAAGGCAGAAAAGTGATCATGTAAAAGATGGGAAGGGTAAATAAAACTAAAGTGTTTCAAGGCTCTAACAGCATCAGGGAAGTAGTAAAATAAATCATTTTTATTGGATTATTATAAGTGAATAACATGTATCTTCATCTCTAGGTTACCACTAATACTAATAAGTTAATAGAGGAAAACAACATAATATTTTTTTAAAAGATTGATTCAAATAAGGCAAGGAAAGAGAGAGAAGGGAGGGCAAATAGAAAACAAGTAGTAAGTTGGTAAATATAATCCAACTATATCAGAAATTACATAAAATGTAAATGGACTAAATTTTCCAACTAAAAGTACAAGATTGTCAGACTGGATAAAACCCTTTACAAACCACATATCCTGTATATGACATAGGATATAGTTCCTCTTCCTCAGCAGAGATGTCAAGTTCCTGCTTATTATGGTCTCTTTCCACCTTAAGTCCTCTATAAGACCCTACCTTCCTTGCACCTTGTGCACCAGAAACACCAAAATGCTCACAACTATGTAGAACATCAGGCCTCTTTATCTTTACTCATACTGTTTCCTTTGCATGGAATATCCCCCTCCCTGACTTCCACCTGCCTCCAAATACAACCACATACATTCCCATATCCCTTGCCTGTTTCATGATTTAAGGCCCAGAGCAGGAGAGCACACACCTCCGCAAAGCTTTTTGTCTCCCTCCTCTGCTCTGCACCACCCCAGGCTTGCCTTCCCACAGCCATGACACTGTTGTCCTGGTCTGTTTGCTCTTCTCACTGTGAGGGCTGTGAGGGAGCTCCTCAAGAGAAGGGACCACAGTGGCAATTCCCTTCCTGGGATAGCACTGTGCAAACTCGACAGACACCATCTCTGCTAAGAACAGTACCAGTGACAACCACTAACATCGGTGGGCCCTAGCTGGTGCCAGACACTTTACTATGGGCTTCTCATGCATGATTTTATTTAATCCTCACAAAGGCTCTGTGAGGTAGGGGCTATTCTCCTGCCATTTTACAGATAAGGAAACTGGGGCTTCCAGAAGTAGCCTGCCCTGGCCTCAAGGCTGGGCAGCCTTGGCAGTGGTGCACAGTCAGGTAAGAAAGACATAGGCCAATGAAGGGAAGGGGGATAAGCAAAGTGTGGAGGCTGCAGGGGACCACATGGGGACACCTAGTCCAGCCTTGGGAGTCAGGGGGCTTCTCTGGAGAGCAGCATTGAAGCTGTGACCTACAGGAGGAATGAGCAGGAGCCAGAGAGATGGGGGTGCAGAGCTCCCAGGTGTCAGGAGTGATGTGTGTGGTCCCAGCACAGGTCATGCTGCTGCAAGACCTATGCGGCCAAGTCCAGGAGGGAGCGAGGTGGTGCCCCCTCCCTGGAGTGAAGTCTCAAGTGGAGATGAGAGAAGAAGGCACCATGAATGTCCTCGCACCCAGGTGCCTGGCACATGGTTGGTGCTCTGTAAATTATCTTTCAGCCAAATTGAACTCACCGGCGAGTGACCTAGCAATTTGAAAAGTGAGCCTTAGGTCGGATCAGAATCTTTGACCTCACTTCTGGGAATTTGGAATCACGCAGCAAGGCCGGACCACGCGAGGAGGGGGTGGGGGAGGCACTCCCAGGGCGCTGACCCCCTGTCATGCTCACTCCACTCCACCAGGCGGTGGGCGCTGGGGCCCTGGACCAGCCTTCAGCTGAACCCCATGCCCAGCCTTCCGGACACACAGCCTGCACCTGCTCACCAGCAACATGGCTCCCCAGCTTCCAGGCCCACCCTGGCACTAATGTTCCCCACCTCCACAGTGAGGTTGTCTCTCCTTCTGGGCCTCAGTTTCCCTGGCTGTCAAGAGGATTCACTAAGATAGTCTCAGTGCCATCCAGCTCCCACAGGCCCTGATCTTCTGCGGGCCCCTTTTGCTCTTTCGGGACTTCTCTATGTGTCCTTTATTTAGAGCTTTGCTATGAGGCCGTTTGTATTTTCTGAAGCTGTTGTCTCCCCTGAGCAAACGTGCTTCCCTCCTGCGCCATCCCTCCCCTGCCTCCAACTCACGGTATTGATATTCAAACAAAAATAACTCTTATCCCTCTGCCCACATCACCAGATGCACAGAAATGCAGAGTTACTTCCCGAGGCAATTAATCCCATTAACAAGCAATAATTCACAGCCTTCAACCGGGAGGCCGCCTTCATTACAGAGCGTTAACCAAGATCTTCCTTAATCCCATGCAAGGGGTGCAGGCTGCTGCTGGGACACCCAGACACCAGCGGCCCTGGGATTAACTGCTGCCCCCACCCCATCACAGCACCTCACATCCACACACAGCCCTTCTAGCGTCCCTGGGCACCGACGCCGGGGCTGGGCACATGGCAGCTGTACAGAGGTCCCCTCAACATTCAGCGGATGTCAACAGCCCACTCCTGATTGGGAGTGATTGTTTTCAGCATGGAGTCAGCCCGGACTGGATTTATCAAACTGTTAACTGTGCTTATCGCAAATCACTTTAATGATGTGTTAACATTTAATTAGATCGCTACCGAATGCTTCAGATTACACGTACAGCCGGCGAACCTGACCATCAGAGCAAAAAGAGCCACAGAAAATGGGATCCTTGCCCCCAGCCCCAGCTGGACAGGCGGTCCTGGGCTTAGCAAGCCAGCCCGTTTGGGGGACGTTTCCTGGCATCTGCTTTACGTCTCTGGTGAGGCCATCAGGCTTGTGGTGGGCACTGTCATGGACACCGTGCACATTCTGGAAAAGAGAGGTCTGCTCAGGTTCACGCTGCGTGGCTGTATTACGTGTCCGCTGTCTGCAAGGCATAGAGTTGATGCTGTGAGGGACGCTGAAATGGAGAAAGCATGGCCCCACGCTTGAGAAGATGGGCTCACAGAGCAGAAGAAAGACACTTCCTGTGCCTGCACCCAGGCCGGGGCTGAGCAGGCGGCGGCCCCCAATCCTCCTGCTCAGCTAGGAAGGCGTTTTCTCTGCATTTTACAAACAGAGCGATCAAGGCTCAGAGAAGTCGTTGTTTACTCCGTGTGGAGGCTCCACGAGGGCAGGAGGAGAAAGGTCTTGGGTGAACAAACGCTCTCTCGGCCAGGCTGGGGCCAGCGCTGCAGGTCCGGGAAGCAGAACCAAGGAGCTTGAAGCTGTGCTGTAGGCAACCACGGAGGGGATTTGAGGCAGGGGCGGGGATGACGCAGTCCAACTCACATTTTCAAGATCCTAAGAAACAAAATGTTCATAATCCTCACCATTTGGAAATAGGAAATCCAGGTCTGTGCTATGACCCCACGGTGTGTCTGACGCCCTGTGCAGCAGGTTGGGTGTTGGCCCGTGAGTGTCAAATGCCTCCCCTTCTTTGAGTTATTGGTTAATTGATAATTATTGAGTTATTGAATCATTGATTCACTTGCTGGGAATCTGCCGGGCATGGACGGTGCCCACGATAAGCTCTCTCTCCGTCTCAAACACATATGCACACCATGCACATATGCACATGTGGGTCCACACACGCATGTGTGCACATACATGTACAAATTCACACAATGCACACATTCACATACACCCACACACTTGTGCACACACATGCACACAATACACCTGTGTACATATTCATTCACATGCACACCCACACATTCCACACGTGTGCACACATGCACATACATTCATACACATGCACATACATTTATGCACATGCATACTCCACACACATGCACACAGATCCATGCACACACATAAGTGCATGCACATGTACGTTCATGTACATGCACACTCCATGCCAGTGCACACACATTCATAAACACATGTGCAGGCACACATGCATGTGCACACACATTTATACACACACGTGCAGGCACACACATGCAGGCACACACGTGCACACACACTCACACACACGTGCAGGCACACACATTCAGACACACACGTGCACACACATTCATACATACGGGTGCAGGCACACACATTCATACACACGTGCACACATTCGTACACACAGGTGCAGGCACACATACTCATACACACATGTGCACACATATTGATACACACGGGTGCAGGCACACACATTCAGGCACACATGTGCACACATTCATACACACAGGTGCAGGCACACACATTCATACATACATGTGGGCACACATTCATACAGCTGCAGGCACACACATTCATACAAGTGCACACACATTCATACACACAGGTACAGGCACACACATTCAGGCACACATGTGTGCACACATTCATACACACAGGTGCAAGCGCACACATTCATGCACACATGTGTGCACACATTCATACAGGTGCAGGTGCACACATTCATGCACATGTGCACACACATTCATACACACAGGTGCAGGCACAAACACGTTCCCCAACACACGCGTTCACACTCACAGTGCCAGCCTTTGTATGGTTCAGGCAATCATGAGCCATTCCCAGCTACTTTCCACGTTTCCATCTCTGGAAATGCAGGAGCCGGGGCAGTGTGGGGGGGCCGGTGTCCCATTGGCTTCGCTCTCCCCTCCACCTGAATGACTTGGGGAAATGCCCGTTTTCAAAGGACATGCCGATGGCCCCACAGATCTGCCCCCACGGGGCGGTGGCCCAGCACCTCCGCAGCAAGGCCTAGGCAGCAGCTGTGCTGCAAACACCACCCCGGCTGTGCTCAGAGTCGGCCGGCCGCCCCGAGAAACCCTCCATGATGTGACGCGACCAGACAGGCGCAAGGAACAGGCCCCGCAGTCATGGAAAATGCAGGAGCGCTCCCATCCCGGACGCCGGCTGACCAAGCGGCAGCGCAGCAGTAAGCGCATCCCAGTCCCCGTTTGGGGGCAATTTAACCGGGGCCCTTGCGTAACAACGGCCTCATTATTCGGAGGAAGCCAGAGGCTCAGGCGTGTTCTTTGAATGGCACAGCCCTTGTAGGGGTGCTCGAAATCGTCTGGGGTGACGCCACGTGGCCTCCCAGAGCTAGCCCAGCCCACTACCCAGATGGAAGCTTCCAGATGAGTCAGTCCGTGGGAAGAGAACAGGAGTTTGTTCAGCAAGCTCCAAAGCCTCGGGCAGCCTGGGGGATGATTGACCTGGAGTAAAATCGTGCATCCTTAAACTGGCAAGCCCTGGGCTGCCCGACAGATTCCATGTACGGGTCACCTCCCAGAGACAGATTAAGCTCCATGGTACCCCTCTGCCCAGGCGGGGGGTGGGACGGCCCGGCCCTGCGCCTGGATGTGCTATTGCCTCCCACATGGTGTGGACAAAGGAGAAGGTAGGAAAGGCCAAGGCATTGGGGCCAGGCTGGCAGGCTTGAGATGCGGCTGGTGCTGAGGCCCTTAGGGTGAATGCCTAAACCTCTCTGCACCTTGGTTCCTGCAGCCCAAAAATGATCATAATAAGGGAGACTGCCACGCAGACCCTGCATGGGAGGCTGTCACAAGGACCTCAGCATTGCTCTCTGGGCACTGGGCAGGTGCTGCAGCACCGTCCCAGGCACTGCCATGAGCAGGCAGCAGGGTCCTTGGATCCAAGCCCACACCTGCTCAGAGAGGAGACTGAGCACACTCACTGGGAATTTACAACGGCACGTTGGTAAGAAGTGTCCAGCAGGAATGGCAGACAAACTGGTGAAGGCAGGTGCAGGCTGGCAGGACAGGGCAGACTCCTGCGGCTGGAGAATTTGGAGGATTCCCCATCGTCTAATGACTCTGTCTCTACAAACCCCACTGGATGCTCACAGAAAAGTCGGGAAAAATCCCCAAGTTGTGTCCACTGTGATGGACCTCGGGGAGGGGTCAAGCAGTCACGTGGAAGGGGTGTGAAATTCCAGCCAGGCCCTTCTCCCCTCTGTCCATCAAGGTCCAAAAGCCTGAACCTGAGCAGGACATCAGTGAAAACGCATTGCAGCTAAAAGAGACGGGGGAAAGAGGACTTTACTCCTCAGGGAGGATGACAGGATTGAGGACTGAGCCCACAACTGTGGCTAGAAAAAGAGCAGAAGATCTGAGAAGGCCACAATCCCAAGAACCAGGACCAGAGCAAACCTAAGACTAAAGCTTGTCTAGAGCCTCGACAAGCACACTCACCTCCACCTCCTGCCACCAAGCTAACAAGATCTGCAACACCAGAAACAGCAGAACGGTGCTGAGAAAGGGAGAGGAGAGGAGAAGAAGCACAGGGAATCTCTCTGAAGCACAGTGCAAAAGGAAAACCTAGAATTCAGAGTCAGACATTGCTAAACACAAGCTATCTATACAGCCACTTGAAGCAGTTAGAGTGATCACAGTAACACATCTCAGACCTAGCCCAGCTCCTAACTAGATTAACTTAAACCCCCCACAAAGTGTCCAGTAGGAAGAGGGTGTGCCCGTATAAGATGCCTGGCTTTTAACACAAAACTCTGATGCATACAAAAAGACGAGGGAAAAAAATCACACTCATAAGAGATAAAAAATACACGTTGGAAATACTGGGCAGGACATTTTAAATAACAATGATTATTATGTTGAAGGCTCTAATGAAGAAAGGGGACAGTGCATGATCAGATGGGTTATTTCAACAGAGAGATGGAAACTGTAAGGGAGAATCAAATGGAAATACTAGAAATGAAAAACAGAGACAGAGAGGAAGAGTGCCCTCGATGGGCTCATCAGTAGATGGTACACAGCTGAGAAAGAATCACTGACCTTGAATACGAGTCAAAAACAATTACCCAAACTGGAAAAAAGAGAAAAAAGAATGAGCATCAGATGGAATAGAATATCCAAGAGTTATGAGACGATATCAAACTCCTAACATATGCACACCTGGAATCCTAGAAGTGGAAGAGGGAGAATGAGCAGAAGAAATATTTAAAGAAATAATAACCGGAAATTTACTGAAATGAACAACAGACAACAGAACACAGATCCAAGAAGCTCAGAGAACACCAGCTAGCATACACAACAAAACAAAAGCAAACAAAGAACCACACGTAGGCATGTTATATTCAAGCTTCTAGAAGCCAAGGACAAAGAGATAATGCTGAAACAAGCCAGACCAGGGCAGGGCTGGGGGAAGAATTACAGAAGAGTAAAGGTGCAATTTGCAACAGAGTTCTCATCAGAAATCATGCAAAACAGAAAACAATGGAGTGAATTTTTTAAAGTGCTGAAGGACAAAAAAGAAAATAACTGTTAACTCCAAGAAAAATATCTTCACAAAAATGAAGGAGACATAATAACTTTCTCAAAGAGGAAATGCATTTCCAGCAGACGTACTCTAAAAAGAATGTTAAAGAAGTTCTTCAGGTAGAAGGACTGTGATAGTAACTGAAACTTAATACTACACAAAGAAATGAAGAGTGCTAGAAATGGAATAAATGAAGGTAAAATTAAATTTATTTTTTTCTAGTTTCTAATTGCTCTAAAAGAAAAAAACATTTAAAACAAAAATAGTTACACAGTATTGTGTGTTTATAGCATATATAACAGTAAAGGTATGACAGCAACAGCACAAAGGCTGGGAAGGAGAAATTCGGAATGTGCTGCTTTAAGGTCCTTATACTATATACAAGGTGGTACAATATTATTTGAAGGTAGATGCTGATGAGTTAAAGACATATATTTGAGCCAAAGGTCAACCACTAAAAGATTTTTGAAGAGGTATAAATAATAACTCAGTAGAGGAGATAAAATGGAATCATAAAAATTGCTCAGTTGACAAAAGAGAAGTCCAAAAAAATGGGAAAAAGAAATGAAGAAAAAATAGAACAAATAGAAAATGGTAGGTAAAATGATGGATTTTAATGAAACCATATCAATAATCACATTAATTGCGAATTGTATAAACATACCAAATAAAAGGTAGAGATGGTCAGATTTGATTGTTTTGATTGCATGCTGTACATAAGAAACCTGCTTGAAATATAAAGAGAGAATAAATGTGTTACAAAAAGTGAAGGAAAAGAAAATACAGACCATACACATACTAAGCAAAAGAAAACTGGAGTAACTATATTAATATCAGACAAGGTAGACTTTAGAGAAAGGAATACTGTCAAAGATAAAGAGAAACATTACATAACCATGAAGGAGTCAATTCTCCAAGAACTTATAACAATCTTAAATGTGTATGCAACTAGCAATAGATTCAAAATACATGAGCCAAAAACTGATGGCACTGGAATAAGAAACAGATGAATCCACACAATTATAGCTGGAGATGTCAACTCTGTCTCAGGAATGTACAGAAAAGTAAACAGACAATCAGTAAGAACAAAGACTTGAACAGCACCATTAGGCCTAATTGACAGACGTATACAGACTCCACCCAATAACAGAAGAATGCATCTGGACCATAAAACACATTTCAGCAAATCTAAAAGAATATAAACCTTTTAATCTTGTTTGTTTGTTTGTTTGAGGCGGAGTCTCTGTTGCCCAGGCTGGGGTGCAGTGGCACAATCTCGGCTCACTGCAAACTCCGCCTTCCAGGTTCACTCCATTCTCCTGCCTCAGCCTCCCAAGCAGCTGGGACTACAGGTGCCCGCCACCACGTCCCGCTAATTTCTTGTATTTTTAGTAGAGATGGGGTTTCACCATGTTAGCCAAGATGTTCTCCATCTCCTGACCTTGTGATCCGCCCGCCTCAGCCTCCCAAAGTGCTGGGATTACAGGCGTGAGCCACTGTGCCCAGCCTAAACCTTTTAATTTTTAACTATAACAGTAAACTACAAATCAATAACAGAAAAGCAGAAGAAAAAAATACTTAGAAACTAAACAACGCACTTATAATAACCCATAAATAAAAGGGCAAGTGTCAACAGCAATTTAAAGATATTTTAAAGTGAAATTAAAATGAAAATAAAATACATCAACATTTGACGGATACAGTTAAAGCAGTGCTTAGAGGAAAAAAAGAAAACTTCAGTCCCAGATGGTTTTGCTGGAGAATTCTACCAAGCATTTAAGAAAGACACAGTATCAATTCAACACAATCTCTCCCAGAAAATAAAATAGGAAAAATATTTCCCAATTCATTTTATGAGTCCAGCAATATCCCAATATCAGTCCACACAAATACATTACAAGAGAGAGAAAATTACAGATCAATATTTCTCATGAATAAAGGTGTGGAAACCCTCAATACAATATTAGCACAATCATGTTTTATCCCAGAAATACAAAGGAGGTCACAAAATTTTAACTTAACCTGATACATCATATTAATAGACTACAGAAGAAAAGTCATGTAATCTCAGTAAATGAAGGAAAAGTAATTGATAAAATTCAAAATCTATTGATGACGAAAAAAATTCTCAACAAACTATAAGTAATAGGGAGCTTCTTGATGAAGAACATTGACAGCTAATATTAAACTTACAGGCCAATGTTTTTTCCCAATATCAGAAACAAGGCAAGAATATCCTCTCTCACCATTCCTATTCAAGCATTTCTGTACTGGAATTACAGGTGCACAGCACCACACCCAGCTAATTTTTGTATTTTTAGTAGAGAAGAGGTTTCACTACGTTGGTCAGGCTGATCTCGAACTCCTGACCTCAAATGATCCACTCACCTCAGCCTTCCAAAGTTCTGGGATTACAGGCATGAGCCACCGTGCCCAACCAAAGTATACATTTTTAAGTCTGCATGCTGAAAACTACAAACTTTGATAAAAGAAATCAAACAAGAATGAAATAATGAGTGAGATTTATGGCAAGGAAGACTGAGAATTGTTAAGACGTCATTTCTATACAATTTCATTTATAGGTTTAATGCAATGCCAGCAGGCTTGCTTTTTAGATAACACTGTGAATCAAAACTGTCTGTGGAAAAGCAAATTAACTAATAGAGCCACTAGAAGTTTGTAAAAGGAGAACAAAGTTGGAGAACTCACACCACCTGATTTGGAGACCTGCTGCAAAAGCTATAGTAATCAAAACAGTGTGGTCTTAGTGTAAGGATAGACATACAGGTCATTGGAACAGAATAAAGCCCACAGATAGAGCCAGGGAAATACTGTCACATGATTCTTGACAGAGGGGCTGAAGAAATTGAATAGAAAAACATGGCAATTTTTTCAACAAATAGTGCTGAAATGGTACATTCACATGAAATTAAATAGCTTAGTCATTAATCCTTATAACAAAATCAAAGCAAATTGGAACATTTGTAAAATGTATAAAACTATAAAACTTCTAGTAGAAAACATAGGAGAAAAGTCAGTGTGGCTGTGAATTGGACAGAGTGCCTAGAGAAGACCAAATAACATCATGCACCAAAGAACAGCACTGGTAAATTCAACCCTATCCAAATCCGGAGCTTCTCTGTAAACAAGTGAAACAAACAAACAAACAAACAAACTATTAAGAGCATGAAAAAACAAGCCACAGGCCAAGAGACTGTATTTCCAAATCACATTTCTGACAAAACACAATATCCAGAATACAGCAGTGCCCCCCTGCTTCTTATCTGAGGGGGATACATGCAAAGACCCTCAGTGAATGTCTGAAATCATGGACAGTACCAAACTCCATATACGCTATGCTTTTCCTCTACATGTGTATCTATGATATAGATTAATCTGTAAATTAGGGACAGTTAGAGATGAACAACAGTAAGTAGTAATAAAATAGAACAATTATAACAATATACTGTAATAAAAATTATGTGGATGTGGTCTCTCTCTCTCCCCGCCCCCTTCCTCTACTACCCCTCCATCCCTCTCTCCTCTCTCTCTTTCTAAATATCTCACTGTACTATATAGCATGGGCAACTGAGAACACAGAAAGCAAAACCGCAGATAACGGGAGACTACTGTAGTTTTTTTTTAAAAGTTCTCAAAGGTCAAAATGAAGACAACAAACAGAGCTTTTTAAAAGGGGGAAAGATTTACACCAACAATTCATTGAAGAGGACGTACAGATGACAAATAAGCATATGAAAAAGTGCAGGAGAAAAAGAACAAAGTGAGCCTAGAACACCTTACGGTGCTAGAATGTAGAGAATGGGTCTGAAAAAAGAGACGGACACATGTTAAGAGAGCACAGGAGTGCTGGAACAATTTAAGCATCAAAATAGACAAAATACTGGATTTGGACCCAAAGAATAAAATGAACAACCTGAGTCCCTAATGATATCAAGAATAATGAACTAAATAAATAAATGAACTAATAGATGGAGAAGTGACCATTCTTTCTTCCAGAAGAATTCCAAATACAAGATATAGAAAGAATTAGGAAAATAGACCACCACCATTAGAACATCACAGTCATAACTACTACAGGGGAGGTCCACTGCTGAATGCCAACATTAGTAGGCAGAAGTGTTACTGGTGGAGGGTCTTCACTACAAGTTGTCCAGGTTCTTGGTGTGTTGAACAAAGAATTGGACAAAATACACCAACAAAGCAATGACAAAACAAAGCCACAAAAGCACAGATTTATTGAAGGGAAAGTATACTCCACAGGGTGGGAGGAGACTCCAACAAGTGGCCCAAAAGCCCAGTAGCAAAATCTTCTGGGCTTTAAGTACCCTGTAGAGGTTTCCTATTGGTTACACCCTATGTAAATGAAGGCTTGGCCCTTGACCAGTCAGAAGCTGAAGTGATTACACCCTATGCAACTAAACTTGGCCCACAACCAATTGGAGGCTGAAGTGAAGGCTCCCTGTTTCCAGACCCTATTTTCCTGCCTCAGAAGTTTCAGGAGGAGCAGGACACTTGCATAGCCTCAAAGTATCTCTTCCAAAATATCAGCAGTGACAAAGGAAAAACAGTTAACTGTACAGAGGAGAAACCTGGCAGCCACCACCTTACTCAAGAATCACAGTGCGTATCATCAGTGATAATGAGGCAGGAGGTGGGGCTTGAACACTGGACCAAATTGAGGACTAGCTAAAACAGGGAGGACAGGGAAGCAAGCCACTTACCATAAGACACGCCCACCAGTGCCATGTCAATTTATCATTGCCATGGCAACATCCAGAAGTTACCACCCCCTTCCATGGCAGCAACCTAAGGACCAGGAAGTTATCTCCCTTTTCCTAGAATACTCTGCATAATTCACCCCTTAATTTGCATATAATTAAAGGTGGTTATAAATATGAGTGCAGGGCCGGGCACAGTGGCTCATGCCTGTAATCCCAGAAGTTTGGGAGGCCAAGGCGGGTGGATCGCCTAAAGTCAGGAGTTCGAGACCAGCCTGGCCAACACGGTGAAATACAGTCTCTACTAAAAATACAAAAATTAGCTGGGCGTGGTGCCCCCTGTAACCCCAGCTGCTTGGGAGGCTGAGGCAGGAGAATCACTTGAACCCAGGGAGGCAGAGGTTGCAGTGAGTTGAGATCGTGCCATTACACTGTAGCCTAGGTGACAGAGCAAGACTCCGTCTCTAAAATAAAATGAAATAAAATAAAATAAGTAAACTAAAATAAAACAAAGGTGAGTGGAGACCTGCCTCTGAGCTGCTGCTCTGAGCACACGGCCTATGGGGTGGCCCCGCTCTGCAAAGGAGCAGTACTTCTGCTGCTGCTGTGCACTGCTGCTTCAATAACTAACTGCTAACAGCACCGGCTTGGCCTTCAATTCTTTCCTGGGTGAAGCTAAGGACCCTCCTGGGTCAAGCCCCAATTTTGGGACTCCACTGCCTTGCATCATCAAGACACATGGGATGGCCCCTGCTGTAGGGTCCACCTCTTCTGCAGCTCTTCCCAGCAATTCAAGGCGTTAATGTTACCATGAGGAAACATCAGTCAAACCCAAGCTGAGAAATTGTCTACAAAATAACTTCCAAGTCTTTTCGTAAAAGACAAGGAAAGACCGAAGAACTGTCAGAGGTTGGAGGAGACATGGAGGAGATTCAAAAGCTACATGTAATGTGGAATCATTCAATTCTTGAACAAAAAAAGAACTTTAGTGGAAAAACTGTTGAAATTTGTGCTTTAGTCATAGTAATGCATCAGTGTTAATTTCTTAGTATGATCGTTATACTATGGTTACATAAGATGTTAATGTTCGGGGAAACTGGATGAAAGGTGTCCAGGAAATACCTGTAGTATTCTCACAACTCTTCCATAAATCTAAAATTATCTCTATACAAAAGGTTAAGAGTAGGAATTGATTGAGAAAAACAAAGGTGAGGTACACACACTATCTAATCTTTTTCTTTTCTTTTTTTTTTTTTTTTTTTTTTTTTTTGAGACAGAGTTTTGCTCTCGTTGCTCATGCTGGGGTGCAATGGTGCAATCTCGGCTCACTGCAACCTCCACATCCCAGGTTCAAGCAATTCTCCTGCCTCAGCTTCCCAAGTAGCCGGGATTACAGGTGTGCACCACCACACCTGGCTAATTTTGCATTTTTAGTAGAGATGGGGTTTCACCATGCTGGCCAGGCTGGTCTCAAACTCCTGACTTCAGGTGATCTACCTGCCTTGGCCTCCCAAAGTGCTGGGATTACAGGCATGAGCCACCTAGCCCAGCCCACACTACCTAATTTTATAGTAAGTAGTCACTGTAAAGTTACACAGTCAAATCAGTGTGGCCCGGAGTAGAAGGTTCAGGAAGACAACCACTCGCACATATGGCCAACTGATTTTTGACAACAGTGCAAAGGCAATTCAATGGGAAAGGATTGTCTTTTCAACATACGGTGCCGGAACAATTAGAAAAGACACGCAAAACCAGGGGCTGCCACCATGCCTCACTCATAAAATTAACTCAAATAGAGGACATACCTGAATGTAAAATGTAAAACTATAAAAATTTTAGAGAGAGATAATTGGGACCTTGAGTTAAGTGAACTTCTCTTATATACACTCACTGAAGCAGGGGTCCCCAACCCCCGGACCACAGACCGTACTGCTCGTGGCCTGTTAGGAGCCAGGCCGCACAGCAGGAGGTGAGTGGTGGGCCAGCGAGCATTACCGCCTGAGCTCCAGCTCCTGTCAGACCAGCGGCTGCGTGAGATTCTCATAGGTGTGCGAACCCCGTTGTGAACCGCGCACGTGAGGGATCCAGGTTGTGCACTCCTTATGAGAATCTAACTAATACCTGATTATCTCAGGTGCAACAGCTTCATCCAGAAACCATCCTCCTAACTTGGAAAACTGGTCTTCTATGAAACTAGTCCCTGCTGCCGAAAAGGTTGAGGACCACTGCACTAAAGCATGATCCATAATAGAAAACAATGATACATTTAATTTATTAAAGTTTACCTGGCAAAAGGGCATTGTCATAGAGAACGAAAGGACAAACCACAGACCAGGAGAAAATAGTTATAAACCACAAATCTGTAAAAGGACTTGTATCCAGAATATATAGAGAACTTTTTTTTTTTTTTAAACGGGATCTCACTCTGTCTCCCAGGTTGGAATGCAGTGGTGTGATCATGACTCACTGCAACCTTGACCTCCTGGGCTCCAGGGATCCTCCTGCCTTAACCTCCTAAGCATCTGGGACTATAGGTGGGCACCACTATGCCTGGCTAATTTTTGTATTTTTTTGTGGAGACAGGGTTTCACCATGTTGCCCAGGCTGGTCATGAACTCCTGGCCTCAAGCGATCCCCTGTCTTGACCTTCCAAAGTGCTGGGATTACAGGCGTGAGCCACCACACCTGGCCATAAAGAACTCTTAAAGCCCAATAATAAACATATTATTAATTCAATAATAGAATGGACAAAAAGTTTGAACAGACACTTCCCCAATGACGATATAAGCGCATGGCAAATAAGTACCTGAAGATGTTGGAGTGGATGCAGAGAACGGAGGACACTTCCACACTGCTGGTGGGAATGGAAACTAGTACACCCGCTACAGAAAACAGTGTGGCGACTCCTTAAATAACTGAAAATGGAAAAACCACTTGATTCAGCCATCCCAGTACTGGACATCTACCCAGAGGAAAAAAGTCATTGTACAAAAAAGAGACTTGCCCACGCATGTTTATAGAAGCACAATTCACTGTTGCAAAATCGTGGAAACAACTCAAATGCCCATCCATCAATGAGTGGATAAAGAAACCGTGGCATATATATATATACATATACACACACACACACACACACACACACAATAGAATACTGCTCAGCATAAAAAGGAATACATTAATGGCATTCGCAGTGACCTGGATGAGATTGGAGACTATTATTCAAAGTGAAATAACTCAGGAATGGAAAACTAAACATCTCATATTCTCACTCATAAGTGGGAGCTAAGCTATGAGGATGCAAAGGCATAAGAATGACACAATGGACTTTGGGGCATGACACAATGGACTTTGGGGACTCAGGGGAAAAGGGTGGGAAGCGGGTGTGCCGTGTATACCACTTGAGTGATGGGTGCACCAAAATCTCACAAATCATTGCTAAAGAACTTACTCATGTAACCAAACATCACCTGTTCCCCAGTAACCTATGGAAATATTTATTTATTTATTTATTTATTTATTTATTTATTTATTTGAGAAGGAGTCTCGCTCTGTCGCCCAGGCTGGAGTGCAATGGCGTGATCTCAGCTCACTGCAACCTCCACCTCCCCAGTTCAAGTGATTCTCCTGCCTCAGCCTCCCAAATGGCTGAGATTACAGACATGTGCCACCACGCCCAGCTAATTTTGTTGTTGTTGTTGTTTTGTTTTGTTTTGTTTTGTTTTGTTTTTTAGTAGAGACAGGGTTTCTTCATGTTTGACAGGCTGGTCTCAAACTCCTGAGGTGATTCGCCCACCTTAGCCTCCCAAAGTGCTGGGATTACAGGCGTGAGCCACCACTCCCGGCCAGAAATAAATTTTCTTTTAAAAAATAAATACTTGAAAAGCTGCTCAGCATTACGCATTAGGAAAATGAACATTAAACCCCCAATGAGGTACCACTCCACACGGGTGAGAAGAGTTAAAATTAAAAACGAAACAAAATCCCTGACAGTACCAAATGCCAGCAAGGCTGCAAAGCGACCAGAACTCTCCTGCGTTGCCGGTGAGAATGTGTGAAAAATGGTTGACGGTGTCCTATAGCATTCCGCACGCATTTGCCACAGGACCCAGCAGTCACCATCCTGGACACTTACCCAGGCGAAATGAAACCTGTGTTGCCACAGACACCCGAATGTCAATGGTTATAGGAGCTTTATTGACGATGGATTGCTCAGACTGGAAACAACCTGAATGTCGCTGAAGTGGAGAGTGGATTCATAGACTCCGACAGTCACGCGGGGAAGTGTCACTCAGCAAGAGGAAAAGAGGACGCATCAGTTCACGCCACAGCATGGACGCCTCTCAGAGGGATTACGCCAAGCGAAAGACGCCGGGTCAGAAACCGCCCACTGCGTCACCCTGTTCGTATGACATGCCGGAGAATGTCACGGACACGGTCAGGATGGAGCACAGATCCCGAGTGCCACGGGTTAAGCGGCAGGGGCGGCTTTCGCTGCACTGGAATTGGCGTGGGCAGGGGAAGGGACGGAATGGTTCTGCATTTCGATTGTGGTAATGGTTACATGACTATGCCTTGGTCAAAACTCCATGCAAAAAAGTTAATTTTGCTGTATGCAAATTAGAAAATAAAGTTGTTTTTTTTTTTTTAATGTCAACACTATTGCATCGTTGGGATCTGTCTCTCACTGTTTCCCTCTAACACAAGAGCCGTGTGTCCCAAATGGGGGCTGCTTCCTCAGCCTGGACCAGGACAGAACCAGTGACTCCTGGAGACTTGGGATTGGTGTCCAGAGCTGGGTGCTGCCCGGGAGCAGGAGAGACAGGGCACACCTGGACCTCTTGCTCCCTCTGTCCTGTCTCAGAGTCTGGCTGAGCCCCTCCCCGATGCCCCTGGAGCAACAGCCTGTGTTGGCCGGGACACTGCGGTTTGGTCTGCCCAGACCCCTCCCTGCTTCTCCCTGTGGTGATCGCGCTCACTCGACTTTGAGAACACCCTCTCCCTCTGGGTGGTTCCACTGCGGTGGCCAGTCCTGCCTCCCATGCCCCTGCCAGAGAAGACACGTGACCTGGCCAGGCCAATCAGAAGCCCCCTGTGGATGTTATGCCGGCATTGGAGAGAGAGAGGACGTCTCTCTTTCTGTGGATTTGAGCTGTCAGAGTGTGACCTTGAGTAGTTGGTGGCCACATCCTTTGCCATTTGGAAAAGTCCAAGTGACCACCAGAGACGGTGAAGGCACTGGTTCCAGTCTGAGGGGCATGCTCCATCCCCACGCCTGCCGGCTGGGGCAGCCAAAAGCCCTCCATTTGTCTTGACTCCACCTGGGACTCCACCTGGAATCCTGAGTCCCTGCTGCTGCTGCTGCTCCTCTGGGCTGTGTGATGCTCCCGGGTCTGCAGCTCTCTCCTGGCAGCACCCCAGACTCAGAGCCCCAGCAAGCCTCCGTGCCCAGATTGGCCTGGGCCAAGCCCATGGCCAGGGCCAGCAAGCAGAGAGCACCAGAATGGCCTGTGCTCTTGGCAAGAGCTGGCCTGGAGCACGGAGGCAGCTGCCACCCTCCCTAGAGCCCCACAACGACCCCCTTTCCCAACCGCATTAAATGGGCCACATCTGGTGATCGCAGATCACTTCTGGCTTCCGGGTCACTCTAGAGGCCCCCACACACCCATTCACCATCCGGGCTCCAGCCAATGAGGTCTGTGCGTCTTGCAGCCAAATGGCTCTCCCCTCGCAATGACCAGCCTTGGTGCAGCTTGCCAACCTGCTCCCCTCTGTCCCAGCCCACGAAAGCCCAGCTGTGCAGGCTGCCCCACCCGTCCAGGCTGCCCGGCGAGGCACACACTTGCCTGGAGGGGCAGTGACTGCACATGCACACCCACACCCCTCGGGCCAGACTCTAGAGCCACACTCTTCCCTCCAGCTGCTCTCTCTTCCACCTCTCCCTGCACCAGCACCAACACCCAGTGCAGGGAGTGCAGACCCCACGCCCGCCCACGCTGAGCTGGGGAGGGATCCATGTGGAGGAACCCGCTGTGCCCGCCCACGCTGAGCTGGGGAGGGATCCATGTGGAGGAACCCGCTGTGCCCGCCCACGCTGAGCTGGGGAGGGATCCATGTGGAGGAACCCGCTGTGCCCGCCCACGCTGAGCTGGGGAGGGATCCATGTGGAGGAACCCGCTCTGCCCCGGAGGCTCACAGCCTGGTGGAGAGAAGGACGAGTTCATAGATCATTGCAACCCAGGGACACCGCAAGGGCCTCAGTCAAACCAAGAAATAACCAAGAACTGGCCACAGGCTTTGCTCCTGACAGTGAGCCCAGCAGAGTAAACCTCAAAGGGCAGGAGTCCTTCCAGGTGTCCAGAGAGGCATCTGGCAAGGAGGCGGTGCCTGGATTTTAGAGCTGAGCTGGACTTTCAGGGAAAACCAGGGGAGATCCCCCCAACTTCGTCCAGGGAAACCTCCGTCAGCTTGGGCGGCAGCACAGACGAGCAGCTGGGAGAACCGAGGTCTCACCAAAGGAGCCACCATCAGCCGGTCCTGGGGCCTGAGGCACTGTCATCTGCAGGGCAGAGCCATGGACAAGGCCCGCGGGGGTGGTGGGGCATGCTGGGGAGGGGCTCCATGGACAAAGAAGAAGGGGCCCAGCAGGGGTGAGGTGGGGGGGTCGGGGGTCAAGGCGCAGGGCTGGAGGAGCCGTGGGCAGGAGGCAATGTCCCTGAGGGAGCTGGGCTGAACACGGAGGCCTGGGCCATGGTTGGGCTGGTGGCTCCCGCCCAGCACTGGACAGCACATACTGCCTCTCACTGAGGACTTGTCCCCCTCCTCACCCCTCTCCCCGGCTTCACTCCCCATACAGTGAAAACGCTGAATTGTTGCCGCCCAAATATCATTTTCTGATATCTGGTTCGGACTGGAAAGAGCCTTCGCATCCATCCCTTGCAGCTGGCTTGCCGCGAGTCCCAGGCTCTCCCTGTGCCCTCCAACCACAGACCCCTGGAGATGCCACCTTTCATCAGTGGGCCCGGGGGCCGGCACTGCCTGGCAAGGGATCTGCTGCATCTGGGAGCCAGGACGGGGCTCCAGGCTGCCCCTCGGACCCGGTCACAGGGTGCCGCTGCCCAGGCACTGGCTCAACAAACAGTCACTAAACACCTCTTAGGGATGGCAGTTCTGCTCCAGGCATTGAGCCACAGACAGAAGAGGACCACACCCTCATGGAACATTCTAGAGGGGGATGCAGAGAACAAATGAGAAAACAGGAAGGGTGTGAGGACAGTAACCCATGGTGGCTACAGTGCGGCTTCCCAAGCTGTGCACTGGGCACATCGGGCTGTGTGTGTGTGAGGTCACCCGTCAAGGCAGGTCACCTGTACAAATGGGTCACCTATGCAGATGGCTCACCTGGGAATAAAGGTCACCTGTGAAGAAGGGTCACCTATGCAGGTGGGTTGCGTGCAGGTGGGTCGCCTGTGAAGGAGGGTGGCCTGTGGAGATGAACCACCTGTAAAGGAGGATCACCTGTGAAGGGGGGTGGTGAGGTATTGGTCTTCGCCACCCACTGCAGGGGCTCTGGGTCCTGGAGGAGGTGAAGCCCTAGGCTGGTGGCCTCCTGCCCACAGCAGCCTTGGCAGCGGCTCCTCAGAAGGTGCCTGAGTGGCAGGGTCAGAGGACAAGCCCTGTGGTCCCCGCAGATGATGACCACGACAGCCACATCAGCCCTGATGCTCAGGGACACGGGAGTCCCTCAGAGGCTCTGCCTCCCGTTACCAACTCCAGCAGCCCAAGCATCCACTTGCTCCGGCGAGGCCCATGCCTGGTGCCCCAGGGTCAGGGTGGGGCAGCAGAGTGAGCGGCCCCTTGAGGCTCTCGGGGCACAGCTACAGACAGTGTGCATCGCCAGCCCCTCACCGCCGAAGCCAGCCGGGCCACTCAGGCTGGGGAGTTTGCATGTGCGGGCTTTGTCATTGGCTTTGAAGTTTGTGAAGTGAGAGCAGCCAGTCACCTCCAGGTTCTCTGCGATCACAGGACGTTGCAAGATTACATTTTTCAATGAAATAAAAATCACGGAGCCAGCTGCTGGCATCCCAAAACACAGTGCCTGCTGCTGCCGGCTTGTGACGGCTACAACCCTCGTTGCAAATGTTCACCCCCGTCAGGGTGGGCTGTTTGTCATCCGCGGTGACCTGCAAGAATTTGAAAAGAGAATTATTTAAAGCCCCGATGGAGAATTCCTCGGGCCGTCTTACCCGTGAAGCACTATAGAAAAATGCCCGTGTTTCTCACGAAGTGCTGCAAACTCCCGTTTCTCATTAAAATTTAGGAAAAGTTACTTGGAAGTTTTATACAAATTCAACATGAAAATTGTCCTGATTATAAAATACAAAGAAAGCATAGCACATTTCTTTCCTCCAAGTCCCCAGGCCGACTCTATTTTACTCAGAGTGTCATATAAATGATACCATTTCTTTGCATGGTGTGCTGAGGAAAAGGGTGGGCAGCCTGGGGAAGCCTCGCACAGGCTGCAAGGAGCCCTGGGGGAAAAATGGGGTGCAGGGGTCATGGTCAGAGCAGCAGGGAGGCTGTGGGGCCAGTGCAGTGGCCAAAGAGGTGGTGGTGGAAGCTGAGGCAAGAGGGTCCCAGGCCGCTTCTTGGAGGTCAGGCTGAGCGGCTTCGTCTGACCCTAGGATGGGTGAGCAGGTGGGGGATCTCACAGGGGGCCACAGTCTGTGAGATGCAAAGCCCCATGGGTGGGAGGCCAAACCTGTACACTGAGATGAGACCTGCGTGCAATGGGGGCTGAGAGCTCCACGTTCCGCTGAGGGCAGGTTGGCAAACTTGTTGCTGGCGGCCCCGGGGCCCTGCACGCTGGCCGCGTGACACTTAGCAGGGAAGCCAGAGCCCTTAGGGAGCCATTGAACACTTCTGAGCACTTTGCAGAGGCGACCCCCCACCGGTTTCAGAAACATGCCCCTTCCCCAAGATGAGCTCCTTCCCGGGGGGCTAGTGAGGAAGGCTCTGGGCACCTGGGGGGCGCAGCTGGGACGGGGAAATTAGCACAGCACATTAACACAAGGACACACGAGGATAATGCGCTCTCAGGAAGGAGATCGATGGGCCCTCTCCGGGTGCCTGAAAGGAGTCCAAGGCCAAAGGGCTCTGGGCTGCGGGCTGCCAGCAGCCAGGCTTTCAGTGAAGCCGCACAGACCCCAAGGAAGGCAGTGCTGAAGTTGCAGGTGCCAGGCCAAGGCCTCCCTTCTCAGGCGTACGCAGGGCTTCTCCACCCCCTCCCCCACCCCGTCATCCCCACCAATGCCCCAGGATCCACTCTCTTGGCCCACCCCACCTGTCTGGGAACTGTCACTTTGCCACCTCCCATGCCCCCAGCTCTGCCTTGGGTGAGCTCCCAGAGGGCCTCGATGGCACCCGGTGAGGTGGGCCTGCCTTAGATGGGATGGGACGCACACACTCTGCTAAACAGGAAAGTGCCTTTGCCATGCGCCCCAGGAAGGAACGGATGGAGCTCATTTGCGCCACTGCAAACACAGGACAAACCATTTGCTGGCGACTGTCTGTGTGTCCAACGCCAGATCACAGGGTCACTCCCGGGGTCTTGTCCAATCCACGGCCACTTGGTCACTTCCATGGTGTCATCTCCATCTTGTTGACAAGGGAGGGGAAGCGCCCCCGCCCCGGGTGGTGTAGCCAGGCTGGAGTCAGGCCAATCCGTCTCCCCACAGCCGGGTTCTGATCGGATGTGACCCATGGACTTGGCCTCATGCTGACAGACGGAGCGGCCCTCAAAGACAGCCTGTGCTTTGCTCTGCTGAGACGATGAGAGGCTGCCCCATTATGCTGTGGTCACACAGAGAGGCCCTTGGCTGCAAGGGCAGGTCTGCCGTGAGCAATGGCCCCCAAACACCGTCATCCCCAGCTGTTTACCAAAGTGGTTGTTAGGCAGAGGACGGCTGGTATGACAAGAGATGTACTTGTGTGCCCTGAGACAGCCCAGCAGGAGCAAGGCACAGGCCACAGCCAGATCGGGGACAAGAGTAGGGAAGAGCTTCAGGAGATACTGGGGGGACTGGCCTGTCCTGGGCTGGGGCAGGCACATCACAGGAGGGTCATTTGAGGAGAGCCAGTGAGAGAGAGAGTTGCAGTGGGCTGGGGGGTGGGGCAAAGAGAGGAAGAGGGAGAGAGAGAGGGAACTGCCTTGTGTGCCGTCCACGTGTCAGTGGGCCCTTGCCAGCCGCGCACACAGGAGCGGGCCCTTGCCAGCCGCGCACACAAGTCCTACATGCTTGTGTTACTCGCTCACTGACTCATTCACGCACTCACTCCTTTCATTTTGCAGACGTTGACTGAGCCCCTGCGAGCCGGGACCTGAGAGTGGGTGCGGCCCTGTGTGAGAAAAGTGTGCTGCCCACGGGGCTCCCAGTCCGGGGGAGGGAGCAGAAATGAAGGAGCCGGACAGAGTGAGGAGGAGCCTGGCCCCGGAGCCCAGCGGACTTGCTGTGAATGCAGCAGAAGAGGGGCAGGGCCCGCACAGTCCACACCTCTGTCCCCCTCCACATGTACAGAAAGAGGTGACGTTGGTGAGGGCCAGGACACGTGGCCAGGCCTTTGGTGGCAGCATTACCTCCTCACCCTCATCAGCCCTGGCACCCTCGGCAGTGACCCCCCACCCCAGGCTCTCAGGGTCCTTCCTATAGAACAGGATGTGCCTTGAACCTCCCAGGAGACAGTGGGTACTGAGAAAATATTCCTCCTGCTGGCCTCCCATGCCAGTCCCCGAGGCCACCAAGCTGGCCCGGGGTTTCCTTCTGTGGGTGTGTTGAGGAAGCCTGTCATTGCTGGATTCCACCTGCCTAAGTGCTCCGAGTACACATGCGGGGCTCTGAGATGTTCCCTGACCACAGGCGGGGTTCCAAGGTGTTCCCTGCCCAGAGGTGGGGTTCCGAGGTGCTCCCCAGCTTACAGGTGGGGTTCTGAGGCGCTCCCTGCCCACAGGTGGGGTTCCGAGGTCCTCTCTGCACACAGGTGGGGTTCTGAGGTGCTCCCTGCACACAGGTGGGGTTCTGAGGTGCTCCCTGCCCACAGGTGGGGTTCTGAGGTGCTCCCTCACACAGGTGGGGTTCCGAGGTGCCCCCTGCATACAGGCGGGGTTCTGAGGTGCTCCCCAGCTTACAGGTGGGGTTCTGAGGTGCTCCCTGCCCACAGGCAGGGTTCCAAGGTGTTCCCTGCCCAGAGGCGGGGTTCCAAGGTGCTCCCCAGCTTACAGGTGGGGTTCTGAGGTGCTGCCTACTCACCAGCAGGGTTCCAAGGTGCTGCCTGCTCACAGGCGGGGTTCTGAGGTGCCCCCACCAACAGACAGGGTTCTGAGGTGCTCCCGGCTCACAGACAGGGCTCTGAGGTTTGTGGGTCTTGCTGCCACCCTCCCAGAAGACAGACAGGAACCCAGCTGGGTGAGTGATTTGGAAGGAGGAGGGAGCATCGCTGGCCCCTCTCAAACAGGAAGGGCAGGTTTGCTGAGCATTTTGCTAAATACCCTGCACTCTGCAGGCATGATCCCGCACAAAACGGATCAAAAGCCAGGTGATCGAGCCAGGCCTGTGTGAGCCCCTCATGACCTCCCAGGGAAGGCCCTTGGCACCCAGGACAGCGCCCCGTCCGTCCACATCCCCTCCCTGCTCCCCCGACCTGCCCACCCTCACCTTCCCCTTCGGCCTGTTCTGGCCACGCAGGGTCTTTCCACTGGGGAGTCTCCGCTGACTCTCACCGGGACTTGCCCCCACTTCGCACCCAGCGTCTGTGGGGTCCAATAATGCCTGTGGAGGACTTTATGGGCAAGAAGGGTTATTTACTATTTAATCAGGTTTTAACTTAATACACAGCTTATTAAAATTAACATTGAAGTTTCATATTCAAAAAGCCCAGTTCCCTTAAGCCTTAAAGCTCGACTTACAAATCTCATTGTACTGTTTATAAAGCTGGTTATTGTTGAATAAGAAAAGTATCTTTTACATGCTCTTTAAGTAGCATCTGAGTCACTGAAAATAAAGACCTTAGCCCCCTGTACTTTATTTGTCCACTCCACACACCTAATTAATTACACCTTTTAGATTGCATTCATAAAATTAATATTTTTAGAGGTTTTTTTTTTCCCCTAAGAACTTCAAAGGCCTGTCAGGGTATTCTTACAGACCTAACATAAAAACCTTGCCAAGCACTTTAATAGCCCCCGGAAATAAAATAAATTGTAGCCATTGCTATGCTGTGAATAAGTTCATTCCAACCCTCTCCTTCATTCTATTTAGAATCACTAACTCTCGGCCTTGCCTCTAGAATGGATGTGGGTTTTTATTTTGTTTTGTTTTGAGATGGAATCTTACTCTGTCACCCAGGCTGGAGTGCAGTGGCACTATCTCGGCTGACTGCAACCTCCACCTCCTGGGTTCAGGCAATTCTCCTGCCTCAGCCTCCTGAGTAGCTGGAATTACAGGCACCCGCCACCACACCTGGCTAATTTTTGTGTTTTTAACAGAAATGGGGTTTCACCATATTGGTCAGGCTGGTCTCGAACTCCTGACCTCAAGTGATCCACCTGCCTCAGTCTACGAAAGTGCTGGGATTACAGGCATGAGTCACCATGGCTGGCCAGATGTGGGTTTTTGTGCCAAGCTCATAGCCTTCTCCGGCTACCTTCCATCCTAACTCCACCCCCTGGCCCCTGGCTCAAAACTAACCCCCAGGCTGTAGGAGGGCCAAGGATGCTCCCCGCTCCCTCCATGCTTGTCGCAAAACCTTCTGGGCACCTCCTGCCTCCGTGCCTTGCAGCAGCTGTTCCCTCTGCCTGGAATGCTCTTCCTCCTATGTCTGCTCAACCTCGTGGCATCCAGACTTCGGCTGGAAGGTCCCCAGGCCAGGGAGGCTGTCAGGGCCCTGCCCTGAATTGAGCCCAGCCACCCTCCCTGGCTTTACTTTCCCACTACCAGGCCCCACCCATGGGTCTGCTATGGGTTTGCTGTCAGCCCCTCCCTGGAGGTCAGCTCCTGGAGGGCAGCACCTTCTGCTGCTCACACCTCTGTCCCAGGCCACCCTGGAGAGTGTCTGGAACAGAGGAGGCATCAGCAAGTGTTGACTGGATGGATGAATGAATGAATGAATCAATCAATCAATCCATCAACCAACCAGATCAATCGCCCTTACAAAGATGATCCCTCACGAGAGGGCCATGCTGCTCTGGCACTGTTACACACAATGTTCCTTCCCGTTTCTTTCCGTCCCAAGATTAGAACATCACCACCGAATAGGGAGGGTGGGGACACGGCCATCATGTCGGGCCAGCCAGGGTCGCTACACCAATGCCCAGGTGGTCGGAGAGCCGTGGAGCCAGGGCTATGTGCTTCGTGACATCTGTCCCAGGTCACCAACTGCTGAGCCCTGGCCACCCTCGCAGCTGCCCCCACTCCAATCCTGGTTCAGGCCCTTGGATGGCCAACAGGACTCGCACTCCTTTCCTGGGTGGTGGTGTCCTGGCCACGAAGCCAAGGTTGCCAAAGGGTGCTGGTGACCCCCCGTTCCCCTCCTGCTCCACGCACCCACGCATTCACACTCCCACGGCTGCCCCTGGGCCATGTCTGTCTCTGCCCCTGGGTTGCCGGAGACCTCTGACTCCCATCCCACCCTCACGTTTGGGTAAACAGAGCCTCCTCTCTGGGAAAGGGGGCAACAGCTGGGCTCCTGGTGGGGACGCATGGACGTGGAGGCCAAGGAGCCCGCAGGCCACCAGCATCACAGGGGAAGGGTGTCCTTGGCGCCTGGCCGCTTGGACCCGGTGTGGCCATCACAGCACTCCTTAGGAATGTGTCATCTATTGTATGACACTCTCCCCAGTGCAGTGTGTGACAGCATATTAAGGGCTGCTATTTCAATTATTATGAATAATACAGCAGCCTGGGGAACTGACTGCCTCTCAGGCCCTGGGACCAGGAAGCCACAGTGTTGACATTCAGGCACCTTATGAAGCCAAGGACAGAGCTGGTTGGGGGTGAAGAGGTGGTGGGTGTTCCTTGAGTGAGGACCTGGGTGCTCCTTGCATGAGGAGGCAGGTGCTCCTTGGGTGAGGACCTGGGTACTCCTCAGGTGAGGAGGTAGGTTCTCCCTGGGTGAAGAGGTCGGTGCTCCCTGGGTGAAGAGGTAGGTGCTCCCTGGGTGAAGAGGTAGGTGCTCCTTGGGTGAGGAGGTGGGTGCTCCTTGGGTGAGGAGGTGGGTGCTCCCTGGGTGAGGAGGTAGGTGCTCCCTGGGTGAGGAGGTAGGTGCTCCTTGGGTGAGGAGGTGGGTGCTCCCTGGGTGAGGAGGTGGGTGCTCCCTGGGTGAGGAGGTAGGTGCTCCCTGGGTGAAGAGGTAGGTGCTCCCTGGGTGAAGAGGCAGGTGCTCCCTGGGTGAAGAGGTGGGTGCTCCTTGGGTGAGGAGGTGGGTGCTCCTTGGGTGAGGAGGTGGGTGCTCCCTGGGTGAGGAGGTAGGTGCTCCCTGGGTGAAGAGGTAGGTGCTCCCTGGGTGAGGAGGTGGGTGCTCCTTGGGTGAGGAGGTGAGTGCTCCTTAGGTGAGGAGGTGGGTGCTCCTTGGGTGAAGAGGTAGGTGCTCCCTGGGTGAAGAGGTAGGTGCTCCCTGGGTGAAGAGGTAGGTGCTCCTTGGGTGAAGAGGTAGGTGCTCCTTGGGTGAGGAGGTGGGTGCTCCCTGGGTGACGAGGTGGGTGCTCCCTGGGTGACGAGGTAGGTGCTCCCTGGGTGAAGAGGTAGGTGCACCTTGGGTGAAGAGGTAGGTGCTCCTTGGGTGAGGAGGTAGGTGCTCCTTGGGTGAAGAGGTAGGTGCTCCCTGGGTGAAGAGGCAGGTGCTCCCTGGGTGAAGAGGCAGGTGCTCCCTGGGTGAAGAGGTAGGTGCTCCTTGGGTGCTCCTTGAGTTAGGATCTGGTGCGCCTCGAATGAGGATCTGGGTGCTCCTTGCATGAGGAGGTAGGTGCTCCTTGGGTGAGGAGGTGAGGACCCAGATGCTCTCTGCATGAGGATGCAGGTGCTCCCAGGGTGAGGACGCTGATGTGTTTGGGTGTGGCTGTCTCCTGCAGACACAGGCATTGTCCTCTGTGTGTGCTGGATCTGTGCAGTGTTAATGGTTGTAAAGTCTGCCCATCCTTCAGTCTCTCTGGAGGCCAGCTCTGTGTGAGGCACATGTCACATTCAGACGTGTGTGGGCCCTCGCTGGCCCAGGCCACTCCCTGAGGCAGGGGTGCTGAGAGTGGGCCCAGGCCTACCGATGGCAGAGGCCACTTAGGGCCGATGTGGGCTGCAGAGGGTGGGTGTGGACAGTGCCGGAAGGTGCATCTCCACTTCTTTTTCCTGAGACTTTCTGGGAGGTTATCAGGCAGACTGCCAGGATGACATTCCCGCCGCCAGGATGGCATACCCACCGCCAGGGTGGCATTCTCGCTGCCAGGGTGGCATTCCCGCCACCAGGGTGGCATTCCCGCCGCCAGGATGACATTCCCTCCTCCAGGGTGACATTCCCTCCTCCAGGGTGACATTCCCTCCTCCAGGGTGACATTCCCGCTGCCAGGGTGGCATTCCCGCCGCCAGGATGACATTCCCTCCTCCAGGGTGGCATTCCCGCCACCAGGATGACATTCCCTCCTCCAGGGTGACATTCCCTCCTCCAGGGTGACATTCCCACCTCCAGGGTGACATTCCCACCGCCAGGGTGGCATTCCCATCACTACGAGCACGTTTTCCATTTCTCTATTCTATTTTGTCATTTTTTCCCTCATTCTCCTCCTTAGGATCCTGCCAGACAATTTTGCCTTGGAAAGAAGGGCCATGTTCATAAACTGGGGAGAGCCTTCAGGCCTCTCGGGGTCCTCCACGCAGAAGAGGGACTGGGAGTGGAGTGCGCAGGGGTTGAGAGCAGGGGCTTTGTGGCCAGAGGGCTGTGGCAAAAGCCCAGACGGGCCCCCAGGGACGCGTGACTCCGGGCCTGTTACTTAACCTTGCTGTGCCTCGGTTTCCTCACTTGCAGAGCAGGGACGATGCGTGCCAAGTTGCTGTGAGATCTCATCAGTTTGCTGCGTGCGGCGCTCGGGTCGGTGGCTCACAGCGGGTGTCCAGAAAGCAACAACACTTTGGCCGTTTCCTCCTCTGTGCAAAGCCCCCTGAGTCAGCTCACTCTCAGGGGCACAAGGGTGAGGCTGAAATAAACGCCGGGAGACCAGGGGAGGGGCAGCAAGGCCGTGGAGAGCAAGGCCCCACTCCGTGCTCAGATGGGGAAACTGAGGCAGAAGTGGGCCCTCGTATGCAACAACAAAAGAGAGTGATATGGAGGGACAGAGCAAACGGGAAGACTGCCTGCCAGGGCTCCTCACTCAGCTCCCTGGGCTGTCGGCTGCCCTGTAAAGGGGGATGATATGACAGTACCAATAGTCAGGAAGTGGCTTCTGTGAAATGCCAGCTTCTCCTTTCAGGAGAAATTGGCTGAACACCTAGTTGGGTCTGAGCCTGTGCTGGGCCCTGGCAACAAGCAGGGAAGAGTCCTTGGCCTGGGGGAGCCCAGGGTCCCGCAGGACAGGTGGGCAGGAAGCAGGCAACGGTGGCCCCACACGATTGGCACCAGGAGGCAGAGGGCAGGAGCCACAGGGAGGCGCATGACCTCCCCCACAAGGATGCCGGGACCCAGGCCGGGAGACAGGGCCATGTGAGTGACCACCACCATCGGCGGGAAGCAAGCGCCTTCCTGCTGCTCAGCGGAGAACACCCCGCCTTGAGTGTGCTGGGGTGAAATCCTCAGGGAGCTGCTCCTGGTCGGAGCTCCGGCTTCTCTACACCTTCCCGGCTGGGAGCACTTCCCTGCCTCCTGCGTTCCGCAACTGCCTCAGCTGTAAAGCAACGGAATAAGAGGACATCCACTCCATGGCGTGGTCGAAAGGTCTCCCTGAAATCACAGGGACGATTCTAGGCAGGGGAGAGGGACTGAAGTTTGTCGGAGGTCTCAAGACATAGAGACCTCCCAGAAAGGCTCCTCCCTCTTATGCTGGCACATAGCAGGCCCTGGATAAATGTCTGAGTGTCTGTAATTGTGTTTGGTCCGTGCCCGTGGGGGCACGGGGGGTTGGGCGGATGACTGCAGTAACACCGCTGAGAGGTAGTGAGCTCCTGGTCGGGGGAGGCATTCAATGGGCGTGTGAGTAATCTCCAGCCCTGCCTGGCTCAAGCACAAACCAGATGGTCTCCAAGGGCCCCCTCACTCCATCGCTTCTGAGTCCACAGGTCTAAGATTTGGGAATTCTCAGGTACAAGACTGCTGATTCCCGCACACGGATTAAACACCTCCTGTGTGCACCCTGGTGGGGGAAAGCAGAGACCCTTCGTGCACAGCTGCAGGGATACCAGAAGAGCGGCAGACCTGTGGGGAGACCACTGTCTAGAGTCTGTGAGTTTAAGATTCTATAATGTGACTATCCTAGTACCATTATGGTTCATAACAGTAGTTACTACTTATTGAGCACCTACTGTATGCTATGCTGTGTGGCCTGTCCTGGGGGCTGCCTCTAAATTATCTACTCAACCCTCCCAGAGTGAGAGGGGTGCTCGTATTGCCTCATGTAGAGATGGGGAAACTGAGGCTCAGGAGGGGAGGGCCCAGGGAAACTAGAATAGAGGAAGGCAGAGCTGGTTAGTAGCCCAGGCTGCAACCAAGTTTCTAGTTTTTAAATATAAGATGCTAAGACCCCTTAGGCGCAAAACTCTATTAGTCCGTGATTCTCCACTTCTGACTATCTATTACTTTAAATTTCCATGACTTTAAGCTTACTTGGTCTGCGAGCCCAGGCTCCTGTGGTTTAAAAGTGCCAGCTCCCAGGCGTTCAGGGCCTCGGTCTATCTCCCCTGCCACTTCCCTCCTCGGGCCATCACAGGTCCCCCGGGCTATCACGCTTGGCTGTGGGAGTTGGCGAAATCCGGTTAATTGTTTATAAAGCACTTAGACACTCTCAGGCGACAAGAGCCATGTCACACCAACATTATTTCATTACCATTCCTTAGAGACAGAGCCATCAGCGAAGGTCTGAAAACAGGACTCAGGGCCAGCAGCCTGGGCCTCGTCCACCCAGGAGCAGCCCTCTGGGGCTGTGGGCAAGTCATTTAACTCCTTTTAAAACTCCCAGCTGGTTGCAGCTCAGGCTTCTAACCAGCTCCGCCTTCCTTATTCTAGTCCCCCTGGGCCCGCTTCTCCTGAGCCTCAGTTTCCCCATCTCTACATGGGGAAATACGAGCACCCCTTCACTCTGGGAGGGTTGAGTAGATAATTTAGAGGCAGCCCCCAGAACAGGCCACACACCATAGCATACAGTAGGTGCTCAATAAGTAGTAACTACCGTTATGAACCGTATTGGTAGTAGGATATTCACATTATAGAATCTTGGATTCACAGGCTTGGACGTTCCTGAGATCAGAGAGAAGCGGGGTGTCCCTAGGCCAAGGCCCATCCTGGAGCAGCTGGAGGCCACCAGGCCACCCCGCACAGGGCGTCTGGGCGCTGCCAGGAGCAAGCTATTCTCAAGTGCGCCAGACGCCCCGGAGCATCTTCCAGCACAGGTGGCCTCTGCCCACGTAGGACGCTGAAGGGCTTTGCAGACACGCAATGGGCTTTTGTTAGTCTCATCCAAGACCGTGCATCTAAAACTGTGTTCAAAGCCACGGCACCCACCCACCTGGCTAGACATGCATGGATCAGCTCCATTCATTCCTCCACGCCTTCATTCATCCATTCAGCAGATGCTATGGGCCAGCCTTGAGCCAGGCCTCGGTGACAGTGGGCAGGTGAATGAGTGAGAGCCCTGGTCCCCAGAACCAGCAGTCTCTCTGGGGAGTTCAGCCCATGACCACGACTGTGGTCTTTGGAACAAGTGCTGGGGTGGGGTGCAGGGAAGGTACCCAGCCCCGCCTGGTGAAGGCCAGAGGTGGCTCCCAGGGAAGAGGCCGTGTGCCGAACCCTGCAGATGAAGGGGTGCAGCCAGCGGAGGGGGACACGGGAGGACAGCATGTGTAAGGCCGGAGCCAAGGACGCGTGGCTGCAGTGACATCCCGCCCAGCCCCCGTGCCTCTGGGTAACGTGTGCGGAGCTCCTTGGAAAAGGCGTCTCCTGCCCACGCCACCCTCCCAGCGTCCGCACTCAACCTCACTCTCCCTCAAACCTAAAGGACTGAGTCCCACCCTGGCTGCTTCTCACTTCCCCACTGAGGCCACAAAGCAAAGCAGATTCCCAAGCCTGAGAACAGGTCTGCGGCGGTCGGGGGCGGCCCTGCAGCCCCCATCACAGATCTTCCTTCCTCACTGCCCTGCCCCCTCCCTTCAGCCTCCAGGGAAGCAAAGCACTTTAGGATCATTTTCCTGCAGGTCTCCAGAGGCTCCTGCCTTCCTCTGGTCCTCTGCAGCCCCAGCATGGAGCCCCCCACTCCCTCCCCTTCTATTCCACGCCTGAAGGGGGCTTCAAAAGCCCTCCAGCACTCCGTTATACACAGGATCTTCCCAGACCAGGGCGATGGCCTGTGACCCCTGGAGGTGGGAATCCGAACATGGAGTTTCTTCGAGTTAAGTGACCTTTGCTGGGGGGCATGGGGAGAGTCATTCTTTCTCCCCCTCAGCTCTCCCAGAGTCTATTCCATTCCAGGTACCTGGAGATGCTGGATGTATCCTACAGAGGGGAGGGGATGAGGAAGGCAGAACTGTCACACAGGGCAGTGTGACACACCCTGGCCTTGTCCAGCACTTCTACTCTATACACTAAACATAAAATCCTAGGTCCCGCACCTACTGAACAGACCTCCTGGCAACCAAGGGGCCCCCAGAAACGCCTGAAAACAGTTCTCGGCCGTGATGGGATGGGGGGCCAACCTCACCTCATTCTACTCCCCTCCCTTCTGCAGTGTAGACACAACTGCCCGGCATTCATGTTAAAATAGAGACCATGAGACCAGCAGAACAGACTCTTGGTGGCAATAAGATGCCAAATTACAAACAGGACTTGAGGTCCCGTGGGGCACGGGTTAAGCCGCACACTCTTGCACTTAAAGAATAAAAACGCTCTGGCCGCACGGGTTTTCTTTTTCTCCAGCAGCTAAGCAAGCCCTGGCCTGAAGATAAGAAACGTAAAAACAATCACAGCTCATCCAGCTCCAGACGCCAGCTAGCTGACCCCCTTCTCCAGCAGCCTAACACCAGCTTTCACTGAGCGAGAGACCATTTCAGGAATGTTCCTGATGAGGGACCAGCGACCACGGACTGGCTCTGGCTGGTTTCCGGAAACCGCACTTGCGCACCTCTGTGTCCTAAAGAGACCTTTCAACGTATAGGGCCTGATTGTAGTACACTTATTTATTTTACTTTTTCATAAAATCAGCTCCTGCAGGAGTTGTCATATATTTAAATGTTAGGTCTCCCCCTCAATGTGAACACGGGTCATATGTTACATGCATGTTTCTTCAAGATGCACGCATTAGGACCACGTTTGGCGATACCCATACCTCCTCCTGTAACCTGCTCCATGTGTCTGTGTAGCCAGCCTGGTCCGCAGGAAGCTCCTGCCCCAGCCCCTCCTCCCTCGAAGCACCTGTTTCTCCTGCTTCCTGGATGGCCACGTCGCAGGCTGTGGCCCTTCGGAAGTAAGTCTCCCTCTCCTCTCCAAATGCATAGATGTCATGGGTCTTTTTTTTTTTTTTGAGACAAGGTCTCTGTTGCTCAGGCTGGAGTGCAGTGGTGCCATCTCGGCTCACTACAACCTCTTCCTCCCAGGTTCAACCCATTCTCCTGCCTCAGCCTCCCGAGTAGCTGGGATTACAGGTGTCTGCCACCACGCCCGGCTAGTTTTTGTATTTTCAGTAGAGAAGAGTTTCACCATGTTGGCCAAGCTGGTCTTGAACTCCTGACCTTAAGTGATCCGCCCGCCTCGGCCTCCCAAGCCGTTGGGATTACAGGCGTGAGCCACCGCACCAGCTGGGTTTTTTTTTTTTTTTTTTTTTTTTTTTTTTTTTTTTCAGTTAACGAGTAGATCATCTCATTTTGTCAAGATCCCCAGGAGTGGCAGGTGCTGTGGTTCTGTGGGCCCCTCTCCTCCCTCTCTGCCAGCTCTGTGCCCAAAGCCCACCTGCACAGCACCAACAGGCCTTCCCTGAGGCCAGGGGAGTGGAGGGGCCTGCTTGCCTGAGACCCTGGGTTCTGGGGAAAGCCGCTCAGCACCCACCCTGTCTGCTGCTTGTAACAATGGTGTCAGGAGCACGGGACATGGTGCTGAGCGTGTCCTCCTAATCCTGCTGTCCTGGGTCCAGCCTCACCCCCATAGGTGGTCGTCCCTGCTTCCTGAACTGGGAACATGGGGCCGATGGGTGTGTCCAGGTGTCAGGTGGGCGTGTCTTCCCCCAGTGTGAGCTGAGCCCTGGGGAGGGCCTAGCATCCTCCCACCACCCCCGGCTTCTGAGCAGGGCAGGGGTGCAGGAGTAGGCAGCTCCCATGAAGGCCCCCATCAAGGCCCCCTTGAGGATGTGGAAATCCTTGCACGGCCACCATCAAGCTCCAGCACTGGCAGAGAGTCCTTTGTCAGTGTGTTTGGAAGGTGGACGGGTCAGGTCACCCCGGACTCATTTGGGAGGACTCAGGTGAAAGAAGAAGCCTCCGACGGCCGCGATGGCGGGTCTGCAATTGCATCCCTACTTCGTGCTGGTCGAAGAGGAGGCTGGTGCATTTGGTGCAAGGGCCATGGGGATGAGTGATAGGAGGCAGCCACGGCAGCCAGGACACCTACCCACGGCTGTTCCTCTCCCGTGTCTCACTACAGTTCTCTGAGGTTCCCTTTGTCCTACACATGTGTCAGATGAGGAACGGAAGCTCAGGGGCCGACGGCTCACTCCAGTGCTCCTTGGGCCAAGTACGTGGGGAGGAGAGCAGGGGAGGGGGATTTCCTGCCAAGGATGCTCCTGGGGAGCAGGGGAGGGGCCTGTCCTGAGGCTCCGCCAGGCTCTGGGTGGGTGGCTGCCTTCATCACCCACTCACAGACCCCACATCTCCAGGTGTGCTCCCCAGACCTGCTCCCTCTTCAAACTACTAATCTTGGGACATGACAACTCTAGTTCTAGAAATTCTCACCTTTTTTGGTACTAAAATCTGATTCCCTGGAATGCAGTGCCCTGCTGGTTTTCTCTAACACCATGCATCGTGCTGGGGCTGCCAGCCTTTGGGCGCTGACTCTGTGCCAGGGACCACTGCAGGCTACACCTATTCCATTTGGGCTTTGCAATGACCCAGCACAGATGAAGAAACTGAGGCTCTGAGAGGTTGTGGGGGATGTGAGGCCTGGATCAAGACAGGTGTGGAGACAAGGGGCTGGGGGCTGGAGGAAGAGAGGGCCAGGGGAGGTGACTTACATATAGGCACCAGGGGATGAGAGTGTCGATCATTCGTTCATCCTGCATTCACTCATGCAACAAACACTCACTAAGGACCTCCTGAGTACCAAGTGCTCACTGGGTACCCCCTGAGTACTGAGCACTCACTGGGTACCCCTTGAGTACTGAGCACTCATCAGGTACCCCCTGAGTACTGACTGAGCACTCACTGGGTACCGTCTGAGTACTGAGTACTCACTGGGTACCCCCTCAGTACTGAGCACTCACCAGGTACCCCCTAAGTACTGAGCACTCACCAGGTACCCCCTAAGTACTGAGCACTCACCAGGACCCCCTGAGTACTGACTGAGCACTCACTGGGTACCATTTGAGTACTGAGTGCTCACTGGGTACCCCCTGAGTACTGAGCACTCACCAGGTACCCCCTGAGTACTGAGCACTCACTGGGTACCCCCTAAGTACTGACTGAGCACTCACTGTGTACCCCCTGAGTACTGAGTGCTCACTGGGTACCCCCTGAGTACTGACTGAGCACTCACTGGGTACCCCCTGAGTACTGAGTGCTCACCGGGCACCCCTTGAGTACTGAGCACTTACTGGGTATCCCCTAAATACTTAGCACTCACCAGGCACTTGCTGTGTGCTGAGAACCAGCCCCCACAATGCAGAGGATGTGGCCTGGTCCTCAGGGCACTCAGCCTCCGTGGGTGGTGTCTGACTAAACAAATCTGCCTGTGCCGTCTGGCTGTTCTGAGCTTGGAACTTTCAGGAAGGTGGAGTGAGTCACTCGACCTGGAGAATGAGATCAGGGAGCATTCCCAGGACAGGGACAAGTCTATTTTCAGAGGGATTTGAGAACACCTGTGGCCTCAAAGGAGGCCAGAGCAGGAGGTGGAAGTTGAGCATGTACAGCAGCAGAGGAGGGACTAGAGGCTGGAAAAATGGCAACTCATCCAGAATCTTCTACTGATGCCCTTGCCGCCAGTCCCAGGCCCTACCAGAGACTCTCCCTGGGCCCAGGCTGACCACTGACCATCTCCCTGTGTCCTGAGGGCCAAGGACACAGCCCGACCTCCATCGTCACGTCCACAGGCCACACAGCCCCAACACTTGGTGGGGATTCGGGGACACACTTGAGCCTGGCAGCCCCCATGAAGGCCCCCACCAAGGCCCCCCTGAGGACCTGGAAATCCTTGCACAGCCACCATCAAGCCCCTCCCCAGCTCCAGCCCTGGCGGAGATCACACGAGTCCTTTGTCAGTGTGACTGGAAGTGAACGGGTCAGGTTGCCCCAGCCTCATTTCAGAGGACTCGGGTGAAAGAAGAACCCCCCAATGGCTGTGATGCGTGGGCTGCAATTGCATCCCTATTGTGTGCCAGCAAAGGAGGAGGCTGGTGCAGTTGGTACGAGCGTCTTGAGGCTGAGTGGCAGGAAGTGCAGTACCAGCTACGCCACTGCATCCCCCCCATTGGAACACACTGCACAGAGCAGACCTTTCATAATTTTTTAAAAAATGATTGCCTTTCTAGATGTGATGAGGGAGTGGTGAGATGAGGTACCTGAGCTCACAGAATGCCCACGGCCTCACCAGCAGGCACTCAGCTGCCGGCTCAGCCACAGCTGAGTCCTGACCGCCTACTGCTAACCACCCTGCTCTTCAGCACAAACTGGAGCAGCTGCCATCACAGCTTTGCCCAGATGCGGATGTGAGCCACCTTGAATTAACATCGGGTTGGTCTGCGCCCTGAACCGGCTGTCAGTTGTCCTGGGCTCTGTGCTGATGCCTCCCTGACCAGCATCCACAGGGACAAGAGAGGAGGGCGGGGCGGGGGCGCAGCGAGAGGCAGGCCAGGTGAGCAGAAACCGGACTGTACCCCCAGTGGAAGCCACAGCTCAGAACCTTCACCCCTCTGACTCTCATCTGAAAAATGGGGAGCATCCTGCCTGCTCCCCGAGCGGTGTGAGGGGCAGGATGTCATCAGTTTTGGGGGTAGAGCTGGGACTGCCCAACTGCGAGCTTCTAGGACTGTCAGCTCAGAGACCAGCAGCTCGGGAGGAATCGCTCGATGACATCGGCAAGTGCAGTGAGGAGCAGACTGGAAGGGAGGGTTTATCCCAAAAGAACCCTCTGTCCCACTGTGTGTCTCTAGCCCCTCCCTAGGATTGTACAGTGAGCACCTGTACACGCACCGCCCAGGTGAAGAATGAAGCACCCACCCAACCCAGGAGTCCCCCTCCCCGTGCCCTCCCTGACCTCTGACCCTGCCCCCTGCCCCCTGTATTCAGCTCTGGCCTCTGAGCGATGACAACCACTGAGCCTCACTCTTGGGACCTTCCTCGCTGGGCGGAGCAGAGGAGGTGGGGCCAGGAGCTGCCCCCAGTGCCTTGGCCACCCGCACGCTGCCTGGCAAATCTCCTGTCTCTGCTGACTTTTCTCAGTGCCGTTCATTCGCTGTGTTCCGTAAACATTTATAGGACGACAATCCCAGCCCATGTCCTGGGCCCTCAAGGATGGGAGGGTCACCCTCCACCCCTGCTGGGTTTGAGGGAAGGAGCCCACCACGGAGTTCCCCGGGCAGAATGAACACGGCACCCTGAGCAGGTGCTGCAGAGGTGAGGGCCACAGCCGGCTTCTCCTGCACCTCGGGCCAGGAGCCAGGGTGGGCTCCGGAGCCAGACTGACTCCAGCCGAAGTCCAGCCCCACCTCTGCAGGCACAGCCCAGGGAGTCAGCCCCAGCCCTGGCTTCCTTATCCACCCTACAGTGACCACAGCTGCTGAAATCTCACTGCGTGGCCACTGCCCTCACTGATCTGCTTCCTACCCAAGCCTTTGGGGATGCTGACCACGGGTGTGGCACCGGTCGTGGGCAGCACAGTCCCACGTGGAGTGCAGAGCCAGTGGCAGGGGCAGCAGCTGGTGCCGAGGTATAGAGAAACCTGGGAGCATTTGGGGCCACTCCTCTGGCAGCTGGACACGCCTCCTGGCCAGCCCAGGGACAATAATTAAGAATCAGGTTTCCATCAAAAGGCTGTATTGCTGGGAGGGGTTATAAATCAAGATGACATTTTTATCACAGAGCAAAAATTAATTATTTAGCACGGGACATGTTTATGCTCTCTTAACTGCCAGCAGGGTGGCTTGACTCGGAGTGGCCAGACGGTTCCAGCACTGCAGGAATGGCTGCAGGAATGGCCCTCTCAGGGCTCTTGGTGCGAAGGGGAAACTGAGGCCCAGAGAGGGGAAGGAGCCTGTCTGGGGTCTCACTGCCATTCATAGCAACTCTTCCGGACCTGGAGCTCTCTGCCGACTGTGCTGGAAGCCAGGTCCACCCAACCCCGTCCATGAAGGACACACGCATTGTGCAGGCAGCAAAGCCAGCGGGTGGACGGTGATGGGGGCGCCGCTTGGTTCAGGGGAGGCCCCAGCCCTGTGCTCCACACCTGCGCCTGTGCCAGCCACAATGTGCCCATCCCTTTCTCTCCTTTGTCCCCACAGCCCCACAGAAAGCCCAGCCAGCTGGGTCCTGCTGTGGGGTCCATCAGGAAGGGGCAGCCACGGCTCCCTCCAGCTGGCTCAGGTCTGACATTTCCCAGGAATGGGAGGTAGGCCTTGGGGGTGCGGGCCCAGGGACGCGGGGTATTCAACGTCTCCTGGAGGACCGTGGGTCCCCATCCCGTGAGCTTCCAGCCCTTCTTCCTCCAGGAACTCTGGCCTCCTTCTCCCAGTCACCCCTGCCCTGGCTGCAGAAACACTTGGAGCGTGGAGATGAATTCCTGTGTGTCACAGACTCAGGCCCCTGGTGGCTGACTGCAGAGGGAGCCCACCTGAGCATCATCCTGTGGTGGGAGGGATCCCAGGACCCTCTGAAAGGGGGTTGTCCCAGCAAGATGGGAGGGGTCCCAGCACCTGCTGCTCGCTGAGTTATTCACTGGTAGGTGCCGTCAGAGTTCTCAGAGCCACCAGGGAGCAGAGAAGACGAGGGTCTCACTGCCAGCAGGGCGGGCAGCTGAGCAGACGCTCTAGATGGGGACACTGTCGCCCCCGAAACGGCTCCTCTGGCTCTCTGACAGTCCATCCCTTCCTCTCCTGCCCTTTCCTCTCCCTGTGCCCATCCATTCCCAGCCCGACCCTGGGCTCTGAGCCTGTGTGTGGCCAGCCACAGGGCCATGGAGTACAGTGGGAACCAGGTGGAAGTTCCCCCTGAGGGGCTGCTGGGCTGGGTTTGGGGCTAGCAAAGATGTGGCAGGGTGACCAGGCTAGGGCCACTGAGGGGGGTGAGGGAGAAGGGCTGGTCTTTGGGCAGAAAGAGTGACAAGGACTCACTTGCCAGTGGGTCTGAGCTGCAGGACCCCCGGCCTGGGTGAAGGTGGGGAGACCTGCCTCCTGAGCGGGGCCCCAGCCCATCTTCTGCCTGGAAGCTTGGGTCCTCATCTGTTAAATGGGGGGGACACATTGCTGGTGTGGCCCATACAGTGGCCATGGACAGCTTCTGTGGGTGGGGGCCCTGAACCAGGCCGTGGGAGACGCTGGCTGACTAGCTTCCCATTCCCGGCATGCCAGGCAGAGGGAGCAGAGCTTCCAGAGGCCCAGGGCTCCGGGATGCAGCTGGTCTAGGGGTTCGCAGAGCACGGCACCGGCCCCACAGCTGCTCTTGCCTGTAAGTAGGCACTGTGGGCAGCCTCTTAGGCCTGATCGTGAGCCCTGTCCCTTTCCGCCAGCCCCGTCCACAACCCCCGGACTCTCCACCCTTCACCCCACACTCAGGCCTCCCTAGGGACAAGGAAGCTGGGGCCACCCCTCAGCACTGCCCCCACAACTGAACCCCAGGGCCCCTCAGGGAGCCTCTCCACTTCCAGGAACCAGAAATGAAGCCCCACGGGCAGCTCCACGAAAGGACAGCTGCAGGCTCCGGTGAGTCTGGCATTCACACAGAGCACACAGGAGGGAAGGCCCAGGGCTCCACGCAGGCAGGAAGGGCAGCACCCTGCAGGGGAGCAGCCAGGTGGGAGGCCACGGTCCTGCTCCTCAGGCTTGCTGGGTGCCGCGGGGCAGAGGTGGGAGCTCAGGCTTCAGAGAGAGGTGGGGAGGTTCAGATGCCAGCGCCTCCACTGCTGTGAAGGGATCCAAGGGGGTCACTGTGCTGGGTGGGCCCAGGCAGGCCACTGGTATCTCTGGGGCTGGGTCTCCTTCTCCACAAATGCAGGTTATCACAGTGCTCTGCAACCTGAGAGTCAGAAGAGGATGGGACAACCTAGCACAGCACCTGGTACAGAAGAGGACAGGATAACCCAGCGCAGCACCCGGTACAGAAGAGGCTGGGACAACCCAGCGCAGCACCCAGTACAGAAAGGATGGGACAACCCAGCACAGCACCCAGTACAGAAGCAGACAGAACAACCCAGTGCAGCACCCAGTACAGAAGAGGATGGGACAACCTAGTGCAGCACCTGGTACAGAAGAGGACGGGACAACCCAGCGCAGCACCCGGTACAGAAGAGGATGGAACAACCTAGTGCAGCACCCGGTACAGAAAAGGATAACCTAGCACAGCACCCAGTACAGAAGAGGATGGGACAACCTAGCACAACACCTGGTACAGAAGAGGACAGGACAACCCAGGGCAGCACCCGGTACAGAAGAGGATGGGATAACCTAGCGCAGCACCTGGTACAGAAGAGGATGGGACAACCTAGCACAGCACCCAGTACAGGGTGAGGTCCACAGATGCTGACTGTGGCCAGCAACCATGCCTCTGACACCCCCAGCCCCCAGGCAGAGCAGCAAGGAAACAGGGCCACAGGCAGGGCTCTTGATCGTCGTGAGTGGCATCCTCGCCTCCCGTGGTGGGGGTAGGGTGGGGCATGCAGCAGCAGGAGCACAGGCCTGGGATCGCGCTGCTGCAGTGTGGCCGCAGCAGGCAGATGGGCAGGCACAAGAGGGAGTAAGGTGGACTGCCATTTCCACCCTTGACTTGTGGGAGTCTTTGCCTTGTTCATTGCTGCCCCAAGGATGGGGGCCATGGTGGGCGTGCAGGTGGCAGAAGAGGTGGGGCCTGCCACCCACCAGGGCAGAGCAGAGCACAGCTCCGGAACTGCACAGCTTTGAAGCTCCCCGTCCCTTGTGAGAGGGGCAAGTGGGGCCCCTATCCAAAGACGAGAAAACTGAGGCTCAGACCATCTCTGCCTCCCCGAAGTGGGGCTTCTGGAAGCCAGCATGGGAGCAGCCAGGCAGAATCTGCACACGGCGTGGCCTTGCCCTGGGGCTGGAAGTCCCCGAGTTGGTTTCTTCATCTTTAAAATGAGGTCACATCCCCACCTCCCTCCCTCCCTCCCTCCCAGGGGTGGGGGGTGTGATTGGAGGGTACAAACTGCACCCAGAGAGTGCCCTGCACCCAGGCAGTGGATGCCACCCACCTGATGTCCACCGTGATGGATGCCAGCTGGCCTTTTTGAGTGACTTCAGACTCGAAAAGTGGCCTTTTCGAGTGACTGGCCTTTTCGAGTGACTTGAAGGGAAGACAGCACACCTGCGTTTGCCTGGCGCTCTGGTGTCTGAAGGTCTGGCAGGGCCCAGGGCTCCCTGCCGTACGGACAGTCATGGGGGTGCTGAGATGGGCCCCTCACCATGTCGCAGAGGCCCCAGTTACAATCAGGTATTAATATTTCCAACACAGATATTTACAAACCTCTCCAGAGACTGTGCTGATGGACTATTGGTGATCACGTTCAGCTAAAAAGAGTATATTGATCCAGGGGAAAAAAGAGGTCACTTCTTTTTAAACCCAAACCTATAAAACACTGAAATCCATCAACCCCCAGTTCCCAGGCTGCAGAGTGACATCGAACCCCGGCTGCGGTCTCCCTGGCCTGGTCAATACAGCTCCATTAGGGGCCACTCGCCTCATCCCCACCCAGGCCCTGTCCAACCCTGTGGCTGTCCAGATTAATATGCACCCCAGCTCTTTAATTCTCTGTCCATTAGTCTCACATTGCCAGCTGACCAGCTTGGCTATTGATCTTGAGGAAGGCCCGCTCAGAGGGTCTGGGCCCTGCGAGGTCAGTGGGGGACACCATGACAGCTTTTGCCGGCCCGAGGGCAGAAGCTGCAAAGTTTCCGGGAGTCCATCCTTCTGTGCACAGAATCTGGTGCCTCCAGAGCTGGCTGCAGGAAGGCCGAGGGGCTTCACACGTGAGCCGGACCGAGGTCCTCCAGGCCCCTGTTACTCACCGTAGCTCGGAGACACTGGCGGGCCCCGGGCTGCACCATCCTGGGCCTGGGTCTCACCTCGGGACATGGGGGCCCAGGAGGGGCTGGGGGCTCAATACATTGAGCATCTTCTTATGCCAGGCACCAGACAGGCCCCTGGTCCCTGCCCCCTTTTCCACTTGAGAGGCTGAAATTTCCGAGCATTTATGTCCCCATGAAGGTCACCCGACTGGTAAGTGAGTGAGGCGGGTTTCACTCTCCCCGCCAGCCTGTACGCTTCCCACCTCATGATGAACAGAACAAGGGACGTGCAAAAGACAGGGCGAGGCCGCCAGAGACGGGCGGGCACCAGGGGCGAGGCCACCAGAGACGGGCACCCACACTGCACCAGGTGCCGCCCAGCAGGGCTCAGTGGAGAGGTGGGGCCAAGGGAGCCACGCGGCTGCTGTGTGGGGAAGATGATGAGGCTGCATACAGAGGAGCCCAGACCCGCTCTGGGAGCGAGAAGGGGCATGATGGTGCCTCTCAGGGGCTTCCAGCCTGGGTGTGAGGCAGAAGACAGCCTGGATGGAGGAAGGAGACCTCAGGACTGGCCAGGACCATCCAGGGAAGACATGGCAGAGTCCAGACCAGGGTCGTCCAGGGGAGACATGGTGGTGCCCAGACCAGAGCCTGGGGCCAGTGAGGGTAGAGCAAAATCGTCAACAACCACAAGGCAGCAGACCTGCTGGTGACCCACAAGGGTGGCAGGTGCCATCCCCACACCCGCCCCCTCCCCGTTCTGCACTTTGCCCCTGATGTTACAACCCCCCAGCCAGCAGGGCAATGTCAGAGGCCATGATAACTCCTCATGTGCACGCATTGGGGCTCCTCTGGGACTCCTCCAGCAGCAGCAAGGGAGTTGGGAGGAGGCAGTGTGGGAGCCCACAGTCTGGGTGGGACCCAGGCTCAGCCTCCTGCCACTGCGAGAGCAGTCTTGGGCACGTGCACAGAGCTCTCTGAGCCTCAATTTCCTCATCTGTAAAATGGGGATAAGCACACTGACCCCTCCCAGGCAGGGAGGGCTACAAAGAGGCAAACAGACAGCAGGGACCCCACCAGAGCTGCTCCCCCAGACCCTCCACCTGCCCTCTCCACAAATGCTGTGGTGGGAATTTCTTGAAGGCACGGACACTTTGCATTTTTCTCCCAAATTGAAGTGAATTCTAATCCCTGTGTCATTGTCCAACCGTCTCAAATTTTATCACATTTTCTCATCTGAAAATGTTCTCAGCGCTGTGGCGTAGGTTGGAGGAAGTAATGGGGTTGACTGTGAGCAAGGGGGGCCGGCATCTCCAGCTGAACCACTCCCTGCCCAGCACCCTGCCAGGGCCCAGCCCCCGGCCCCCACCCCCCACCAGGTAAAGGCTTACTGAGAAGTGAACTGAACCCCGAGAAGGAGCGGCAGGAGCTGGGGAGGAGAGGCTGGGCAGGGGCCTCCACCTGGAGCGTGGACGCTGTCTGCCAGCTCTGCCTTGGGGAAGAGGAAGGCACCGTGAGCCGGCACGCAGGCAGCTTGGCTTCCAAGAACACTGCTGTCACCTGTGGGGAGGACGTCCCCGTGGGTGCATAGTGTCCCCCAAACCCGTGTCCACCCAGAGCCTCAGAGTGTGCCCTCATTTGAGCACAGGGTCTTTGTCAATGTAGTTAGTTAGGTCGAGATGAGTTCACTCTGGATCAGGGCGGGTCTAAATCCAATGCCTGGTGTCCTCTTGAGAAGAGGGGACACAGGCACATGGGGACACAGAGGGCTGAATGAGCTGCGAACACAGAGGCAGAGACCACAGGGATGCGGCCACAAGCCAAGGATGACAGAGGACCGCCAGAGACTGCAGGAGCCGGAGAGAGGTCGAGAGGCCGGAATGATGCTCTCTCCAGCCGTGGGAGGAGCCTGCCCTGCCCACACCTGGATCTCCGGGCTTCCGGCCTCCGGGGCTGTGAAGAAACAACGTGCTGTGGTTTGAAGCCCCCGGTTGATGGTCCTTTGCTTTGGCAGCCGCAGGACACTGGTCCTAACCCCGGAGCTTGGGGCCTGCCCTCCAGGCCAGCCGTCTTAAGTGAAACCTAGGAGGGGCTAACCCCACTGCTTACGCTCGGAGCTGTGCCGAGTTCCAGGAGAAAACCAAGTGCAGCAGAGAGGCGACACATCCGGGGCCCCGCGGTGAAGAATCTGTTTAGCCGTTCCTGAAGCCAGCAGGGCCCTGGGAGCCCAGGCATCCCCCAACGAACCCCGCACGGGAGGCCCAGCAGACATCACGGCCGGTCGCCTTGGGGTGTGAGTTCGCCACGTCCTCCCTCACATCCCTGGGGCTGGTGGAATGCAGGCAGCTTGCAGGGCCGTGCCCCTGCTCTGATCAGCCCAGGAAGATAGCAGCCAGGTTCCCACCACACAAGGTCACCTGGGCCTCAAAAGTGAATCCCAGCAGCGCCAGCCCCAGCCCACCCTGAGGCCAAGGCAGACAAGCACTCAAGAGATGGGTGCCAGCCAAAGCATGCCCACTGCCTCAGCGCCCGCTGTCTGCAGCCCCTCAGGCGGGACGAGGCCAAGGCTGACACAGCCAAGGCAGGGATACCCCACCATGCAGAACTCGGCTCTTCAGCAGTCTCACTTATCCGGGGCTCTATTTTAAACTCAGAAGGGGTCAGAAAGGTTTTCTGAGTTGCCAACCTACACATCTAAAGCTCCAGTGCTAACAGTTACTCAAAGTGCTTACGCAGATCCTGCCACCTGTTACCCCGGGATATAGTGACCTGTTTCAGAGCACAGAGTAGGTTAAACCTCTAAATGTGAAGAGGAAGAGGATCTCGCCCAAGACGCAGGTGAAACAGTAGCCACCGCCTGCCAGCAAAGAAAATGCAGATGGAGGTGCAGGAACCCTGGCGTCCGCCGCCCAGCCCTCCGATGCAGAAACTAGTCTTCCACACACATCGGCAGCCCAGGCACCATCCTCCAGGGCCTTTGTCACCTGGGAAGGATTTACCTACAGTTCTAGGCTGGAGGCTGCAGAAATGGAGATGATTCTGGAACATCTCCTGTCCTCAAGGGGTTCTCTGCTTATGTAATAAAACATTTGAAGATGGTGTAAGGACTGAGGTACAAATTGGCTGTTGTTTCAGAGGCTTAAACACCGTAGGGCCAGGAGATCAGGGCTCGACAGGCAGCCCCTCCTTGACGTGGTCAAATGCGTTGCCCCTCTCCGAGGTTTCTGGGACAGCCCTCATCCACTCTGCACTCCGGGGAGTTAAGGGAAGGAGAGAGGCTGACCTTCCCCTGGCAGGCCCAGCCCCGAAGTACTGCCCCCAGCACTCCCATCCCACACCTTGGCACGTGGTCTCCTGGACACACTCAGCTGTAAGGGAGGCTGGGAAATGCAGGCTTTCTTCGGGTGCCTGAGAGCTACAAATCAGAAGTTCTATCGCTGTCAAAGAACAGGAGAACAAGTACCGGGGCTGGATCGGAGTTGCTGCCACTGCAGGCCGACAAGATGCCGACTAAGGACAGATCTCTCTGGAGGGACACAGATGGCCTAAACGCATGCGTCTCCTCCAGGTTCCTGCCCCCAAGAGCTGCCCTGCTGCCTGGTGCTCAGGGAACTGCGGACTCGAGGTGTGCAGTTGGTGCACATCTGCTCTCCCTGCCCCAGCCCAGGGACCCGCAGTAAAGAGGCTGGCTTGGATGAGGTGGTGTGGGTACAGCTGGCGCCCAGAGACTGCACTGGGATGGCAATTGACCAACTGCATCGTGAAAGCGTTTGGGAAATAGATAGCCATGATGGCTTCACGTGGATGTAATCAATGCCACTGAAGCATACACTTAAAAATGGTCGCTGGGTACAGTGGTTCATGCCTGTAATCCCTACTTTGGGAGGCCAAGGCAGTTGGATCACCCGAGGTCAGGAGTTTGAGATCAGCCTGGCCAACATGGCTAAACCTTGTCTCTACTAAAAATACAAAACTTAGCTGGGCGTGGTGGCGGGCGCCTGTAATCCCAGCCACTTGGGAAGCTGAGGCAGGAGAATTACTTGAACCAGGGAGGTGGAAGCTGCAGTGAGCTGAGATCACACTACTGGACTCCAGCCTGGGTGACAGAGTGAGACCCCGTCTCAAAAGAAAAAAAAAAAAAGTTAAAACTGCAAACTACATAGATGTAATCACACACACACACAAGTGTAAAATACCAGTAACACCAGTATGGTTGTCTGGTAGAGGGCACCTACCACCCCAAGAGAGGGCTGCTGGGAAAGGGTGTGGTGGGGTTTGTGGGTGGGGGTCTCTGTCCCTGGGGCGGAGCTGGAGTCATCAGGAGACAGGCAGCAGCTGGTGGAAGGAGGCCTGGGGAAGTGGCTCCAGCACCGGGCAGGAAGCTGGAGAGGAGAGCGGGGAGGGGCCAGGGCTCTGAGTGTAACTGTGCCGGCACCAGGCCCGTGGGGGTATCTCCAGGCCTTGCCTCATGCTTCCCTCTGCAGCTGGCACTGGCACTCCCATCCCACAGATGAGGAAACTGAGGCTCAGAGAGGCAGAGTGACTTCGGCAAAGCCGTGCTGGCAGCAGGACTCATCTATTTCCTGGCTCCTCGTGGGGCTCTTCCCTCTCCTTCTCACAGCGTATCTGGGTCCTCGGCCCAGGAATCCCATGAGGCCGGACAACATCCTCCCAAAACGGAACTCAGTCTCCAAAGGAAGTTGTGGGGCCAGAGGAGCCAGGCCTCTCCAGATCTCACCTGCCCTGGTCCTGCCACAAGGAGGACGCTTGCCGGCCAAGCAGGAAGAGGTATAGACAGAGACCCACAGGCCAGGAGGAGGGAGAGGCAGAAGCCCACAGACTGGGAGGAGGGAGAGATGGAGGCCCACAGACTGGGAGAAGGGAGAGGCAGAGGCATACAGGCTGGGAGGAGGGAGAGATGGAGGCCCACAGGCTGGGAGGAGGGAGAGGAAGAGGCCCGCAGGTCGGGGGGGGGGAGATGGAGGCCCACAGACCAGGACAAGGGAGAGATGGAGGCCCACAGGCCAGGAGGAAGGAGAGATGGAGCCCCACAGACCGGGACGAGGGAGAGATGGAGGCCCACAGACCGGGAGGAGGGAGAGATGGAGGCCCACAGGCCGGGAGGAGGGAGAGATGGAGGCCCACAGGCTGGGAGGAGGGAGAGATGGAGGTCCACAGGCCGGGAGGGGGAGAGATGGAGGTCCACAGGCCAGGAGGAGGGCGAGGCGGAAGCCTGCAGGCCAGGAGGCTTTTCTCCTGACCTTGGCATCTCCAGATAATGGTGATGATCATGGCTGTTTGCTGCAGAATTCCCATCTGGCCGTCCTGAGGACCTAGAATGGGATCATGAGGAAGGAAGGGAGACTGGGCGGTGTGGAGGGGCTGCTGGGCCGGGAGCAGATTACAGCATCCACTGTGCTCACCTAGGGCTACAGTAGGGGCTGCCCGGTGCTCCACCCGGGCCTCACTTCCAGCTGGAGCCCATGTCCTCCTTACCTGAGAGCACAAATTATCTAATAAGCCTCCTAGAGCCACAGAGCATGGGCCTCTGGGCTTGGCAGTCGCTGTCGTGTGCACCTAAATGGCTCAACGTCAAACTTCTTTGACAAATTGAGAACAGAATGTCAGTCAACACCCCCTTTCTCTAGGGAGAATGTAAAGACACCCCCACTTCTCGCTTCTGAACCCCAGCATGTAATTGCCCCTCCCCGCTTTGTAGCACAGTCTTGGGGTCTTCCTCTGACAGACTGCCAGGCAGCTGAAGCCTCCTCACCCAGGATCACCGATGTTTGTAGCCGATGGATCAATAAGTTGCCCGAGGCCCAGGGGAGGCCCGCATCCCTGCTGCCCCTCTCTAGTTGCAGAATTAAAAGGCAAGCTTGTTGTTGGCGTTGTAATGAACTATGTCCCCAGGGCTCCTGTTACAAGGAGCTGAGAGCCCGTTCCTCCGTTCCTCCGTAGGCCGGGGTCAGAGGCCTCTTGCTCCTTCCTGAGATGGGTGGGTCTCAGGATGTGGTGGCAGCTGCCACGGGTCCCCTTCCTTCTGCTGGGGACCAGGGTCTAGACACCCAGGGCATCCGAGCTACAAGAGCTCCCTCACTCCTGGGCTTCACGTACAGATGGGAAACCAAGGCCCAGGTGAGGACAAAAGGTTTGCCCTGAGCCCATAGCAGGCAACTGAGTTGTAATATTATTAACTTTTTTCAAAATTCTTAAAATTCCTAAGCTTAGCACATAAAGTCCTTCATGTGGGAAGTGTTGCTTTCCAAGCCATCAGGAATCACTAACTACATACACACACAGCACATATGTACATACAGCACACAAGTGCACACACACACAGGTACACATGCACACATGGCACACAGGTGTGCACACACATACACACAGCACACATGTACACACAGCACACAGGTGCACACACATACACACAGGTACACATGTACACACAGCACACAGGTGCACACACACATACACAGGTACACATGCACACACAGCACACAGGTGCACACACACATACACACAGGTACACATGCACACACAGCACACAGGTGCACACACACATACACAGGTACACATGCACACACAGCACACAGGTGCACACACACATACACACAGGTACACATGCACACACAGCACACAGGTGCACACACACATACACACAGGTACACATGCACGCACAGCACACAGGTGTGCACACACATACACACACAGGTACACATGCACACACAGCACACAGGTGCACACACATACACACAGGTACACACGCACGCACGGCACACAGGTGCGCACACACATACACACACAGGTACACATGCACACACGGCACACAAGTGTGCACACACATACACACACAGGTACACATGCACACACAGCACACAGGTGCACACACATGCACACACAGGGTGCACACACACACAGGTACACATGCACATACAGCACACAGGTGTACACACATGCACACACAGGTGTACACACACACAGGTGCACATGCACACAGCACACAGGTGCACACATACACATGCCTTCTTCATTCTCATGATTGGATCCCTCACTTCAGTTGTCCAAGGCCCTCTGCCCTGGCCGTTCCCTGTGCCTTGAGTACCCTCTCCACTCCCCTTATTTTTTCAGCCAATCCCTGCCCTTTCACAAAGCCCAGCTTGGGTGTCAACTTCTCTAAAAAGGATTTCCTCATCCCCCAACCTCGGGTGGGCGGGGGCCTCCTCTGGGATTCCACAGCGTCCATGCTTCCTTCTGTTCCAGCCCACGTGGGCCTGTGTGGACCCGTGTGGTCAGCGCCTCTGGCTACCCCGCAGAACTGTGACTGCCTCCGGGGCTTGGCGGAAGCTCTGTGGTCCCCAGCGCAGCACACCAGAGTAGCTGCTCAGTGAATACTAAGTGGATACAAAATTCCTCCACTTCCAAAAAAAAAAAAAAAGAAAAGAAAAAGAAAGAAAGAAAAAATAATAATTCCTCCATTTTCTAAATTAAAAAAATCCTCCATCTCCTGTCAATCAAACAGTGCTCTCCAACCCAGATGTGCTGACCGCTGCCTCCTCCACGGGCTTCAACGGAATCCTGCACTTTCGCTGACCCAGGAGGCTGGCCCCAAATCCGGTGTCTCAGGTGGACCTGGATGGGCTTCAAACTTGAAGTCTCTGAGTGCTTCGGGAAAATCCCACCAGGAAGGTGTGTGCTCCCTTCTCTTCTCAGTCAGGGAAGGGCCTAGGGGCGGGGGCAGGCCGGAGAGACCAATCTGGGGGACAAGTTGTCGCAGCGAGGACTTAGAGGAACCTCAGAACCCCCGTCTGGGGCCCGCTTGGTGTCCGGGCTTGACAGCGAGGACTTAGAGGAACCTCAGAACCCCCGCCTGGGGCCCGCTTGGTGTCCGGGCTTGACAGCGAGGACTTAGAGGAACCTCAGAACCCCCGCCTGGGGCCCGCTTGGTGTCCGGGCTTGACAGCGAGGACTTAGAGGAACCTCAGAACCCCCGCCTGGGGCCCGCTTGGTGTCCGGGCTTGGGTCCAACTTCTCAAAGAAGTTCCCAGGGACTGGGGAGGAAGGAGCTGTCTTTGTTTAGTGAGTGCAGAGCTCTACTGAGGATCCTGTCAGTCCCGGGTTCTTCAGGGAAATGGAACCAATGGGAGACACACACACGCACACACACAGGGGGAGACGCACACATGCACACACACGCACACATACACACAGAGGGAGATGCACCCACATGCACATACACACACAGAGGGAGACACACACACACACAGAGGGAGACACACACACACACACTGAGGGAGACACACACACACACAGAGCGAGACACACACACACATACACATACCGAGGGAGATGCACACACACACACAAAGGGAGACGCACATACACACGCACATATACACACAGAGCGAGATGCACCCCCATGCACACACACACACACAGGGAGACACACACACGCACACACACACAGAGGGAGACACACACACATACACACACCGAAGGAGGCACACACACATGCACACACACAGAGGGAGATGCACACACACACGGAGACGCGCACACACACACACACGCACACATACACACGGAGGTAGATGCACCCACATGCACACACACACAGAGGGAGACACACACACGCACACACACACAGAGGGAGACACACACACGCACACACACAGAGGGAGACACACACACACACACAGAGGGAGATGCACACACACATACACACACCAAGGGAGGCACACACACACGCACATACACGGAGATGCACACACACACGCACATACACAGAGGGAGATGCACACACACACAGAGGGAGACACGCACACACACACACACATGCACACATACACAAAGAAGTAGATGCACCCGCATGCACACATACACACAGAGGGAGATGCACACACACGCACACACACAGAGGGAGATGAACACATGCACACACACACATACAGAGGGAGACACACACACACACGCACACACACAGAAGGAGATGCACACACACAGAGGGAGATGCACACACACACACAGAGGGAGACACACACATACACACACAGATGGAGATGCACACACACAGAGGGAGATACACACACACGCACACACACACAGGGAGACACGCCCACATGCACACACACACAGGAGACGCACACACACACATAGGGAGACACACACACATACACACACAGAGGGAGGCACACACACACACACACACAGAAGGAGACACACACACACACGCACACAGAGGGAGACGCATACACACGCGCGTGCACAGAGGGAGACACGCACACACATACACGCGTGTGCACACACACACAGAGATGACATTATCATAAGGAGTTGGCTTTCTGGAGACTGGCCAGCCCACACTCAGTAGAGTCAACATTCCTGCTGGAGCCTGGGGCCAGGCGCTGCTGGAGAGCCATGGTGAGCCGGCCCGGCTCACACAGCTAGGCAGGGGAGTGCCCTCTGCCCAGGGAGAGGCGGCCCTCTGTTCCGTGCAGGCCTTCGACAGGTCAGATGTGGCCCACGCACTACGGGAGGGCAACCTCCTTTACTCAGTTTGCAGGTTCAAATGTGACCCTCATCTGAAAACACCCTCCCAGAAACAGCCAGGATAATGTTTGGACCGAACATCTGGACATCCCGTGGCCCAGTCAAATTGACACATAAAATTGACCAACACAGGAATAATGGAAAGGGCCTGGGGAGAGACAGTGGTGACGGGTACATGGCGTGGTGAATGTCTTTAATGCTATTGCTTGTGAATTACAGTGATTAAATTATAAATATTATGTTAGGTATATATTACCACAATTGAGAAAATCACAAGGTAGATGTTTAGAGATACCACATCTTACCAGATTTTCTTTTAAAGGCTGTAATTAGCAAAACCCTTCCTGTGAGGCTCAGAACCAGGGTGAGCAAACTTTGTAAAGGCCTAGAGAGTCCATGTTTGCAGCTCTGGACCGGCCAGGAAAGCAGCTGAAGGTAACAAGTGCAGGAAAATGTCATTTATGAACATGAAAATTTGAATTTCTTATCATTTTCATGTATCACAAAATATTTGTCTTCCTCTGATTCTTTTCAGCCATTAAAAACATAAAAGCCCTTTTGAGATCACCAGTTGTATAAAAGCAGAGCAGGTTCAGCCCAGGAGCTGTTGTTTCCCAACCCCTGATCTAGACAAACAGCATCTGCGGCCAAGAACGCCAAGGTGGGCGCCAACCGCAAGCAAGCACAGCCCCAAGGGCTCAGCCAGGCCGGGGCAACCGGGCATCTGCAGTCCAGTCTCGCTGTGTGTGCTGCTCAGGAGCAGAGCGCAGGCTTCCCAGGGCTGGGTGGGGATGGGCAGAGGACAAATAGGGGAGGCAGGTACCCAGGAGACCCAGAAATGCCAACTGCCAGGCTGCTCCAAGCAGGGGCACCCCAGCAACCCTGGGGCAGCGGGCATCTACCCTCTCAACCTCCACCCCCAGGTCCTCTCTGCCACCCCAACAGCCCCACCTGAGCCCTGGCAGCGCCAGCTCCTGCTGGACCCTTGCCTGCTCCCACATCCAGGGTGACACCTTGCTGGAGGCCTACCCCTCCCAGGCCGGCTGCTCCAGAAAAGCCTGTGGGCAACAGACCGTGAGGGACCGCTGGGGTTGCCTGGAACTGAGGGCTGTCTCAGGGTCCATGACTTTCAGTGGTGCGCCTGGTCACCCTCCATGCCACCCATATGGTCCCAAGGCCCCTGACTGGTCCAATCAGCAGAGGGAGGGGTGGGACGGGAGGGACAGAGGATGCCATCACCCAGTGCCCCTGCAGCCAGCATCATGCCGGGCACACTTAGCAGCTCAAGAACTAGAAGGAACAGGTGAGGGGTTCAGATTCCCTTTTACAATGTGTGGTCTATGCACCCAACAGCAGGGAGCAGGGCAACCCGCACTGCAGGCGGCACAGGAAGAATCTCCCTGACAGACGCGAGCGAAAGAGCCCAGCCTGGGTGATTCTGTTTCCCCAAAGTACAAAAGAAACAAGTAAAGCCAGCCCCCAGTGTTACCTTCGGGGAGTGGCTGAGGGGTGCTTCGAATGGCCGTGCTCTGGTCCTGGCCCGGTGCTGGTCCCCCCACCGGGCTGAGAGGTCGCCCACTACACACTTAGGGTCCATGCACCTCGCCAGGTGTTCCTGTGTGCACCGAAGCAAGTGCTTACGGAGGGAGAAGGTGCCTCCTTACGAAGCATCTGCCTCTTGGCTCTGTGTGACCCGCTAATTAGCCGCTTGACCAACCCTGGGCCAAGTGTCTCCACCAGTCTGGGCAAGTGCTGGGCCCTAGGAGGGGAAGCTCCCTACTTGTGTTCAGGGCCCCCAAGGGCAAGGCATTCTTACCCCTCATTTTACAGATGAAAAAACTAAGGCCAAAGAGGTGGTCAGTGGCCCAAAGTCACTCTGTGTGCCAAGAGGCAACCCCCATCTGCCAGAGCTCCGAGCACTGTCTTCCCTCTCCGTAACATCCTTTCCTGTCTTTCAGGAAAAGGAGTTCCCATACCTGCCTTCCTGGCCAGAAATCCCAAACTCACAGCCCAGACCCCAGACCTAGGGGGATCCCCCCTCCCCTGCTGGAGGCGCTGCTGGCCAGGCATTTAGTCTGCAAATACCCTGACAAGACAGGTCATCAATGTGAAATTATCGCCATCAGCAGGGCCAGGCAGCCCGGCCTCCCATTATGACCAAATGAATAACTCCGTTTAGAGAAGTCGTTTAGGGCGCTGCCCCAGACAATGACTCCTGTCAAAAGATTTACCGAAGCTCAGGGGCAATGTGGCGGGAGGCCCCGTGGGCCTGGCCTCAGAGTTTATCAGCTCATGCAGAAAACAAAGATTGCAGCGTGGACCATTTCGCCGCTGAAATTCATGCCTTTTGACCCCAAATGAAGAGATAATCCTGGGGCTTGTTTCCACTTGAGCTTAGAGATATTGTAAACAGCTGGCTCTGAAGCAGAACCTCACATTGGCCTTGGGTGGAAAACAAGTCATCAACCACACTGTTGGGGAAAGCAGTTCATTACTTCATTTTACTCCACTCTCTTGGAAGCACTCCCTGGGAGAATTCTATTTTTAAATTGAGTGCTTGGTAGAACTCTCAGTAAAGGAACATGCTGGAGGATGTGCTTCCTCCAATCCCCTACTGAAGACCGTAAACTCAATCATGATGTAAACTTAACCGTTTTCTCCTTGGCTACCAGGAAGCTCCAAGGCCAAGAAAAGCTTAAATCCATCAGCAAGGCTGGTCCTTTATATTATGACATGTGCATTCTCCTTTACTTTCCTGTTGTGGATTCTATTTAGATTTGATGGTGTTTGTTTAAGGAGCTTCATGATGTAAACAGCTTCATATCCTTTGTTGAAAGAGTAAGGGCTGTGAGTAAATGATGGCGGGCTTCCAAGAAGGTGGAGTGGACAGCCAGAGGCAATAACAGGATTCGCCAAGGGACACCAGGTAGGAAGACCCATGCAAAGGCAGGGTGGGATGATCTACTCGCCCAGCATGAGAGGGGCACCTGATTCTGCCTAGAAACTCAAGAAGTACTACGTGAATGCATGAATGATGAACGGATAACTGAGCACTGAGTGAGTGGCCAGCAGGCCCTGGACGCAGGCACTGTGCTCAGCCTCTGCTGCTTGGGGGTCCTCTCCTGCCTTGTGAGGCCAGCCAGCACCTCTCTCACAATGGGGAGATGAAACCACAGCGGCGACCTGGCGTGTGCATGGCGCAGCCTACGAGAGCTCCTCCGCCTTCTCCTCTTTTCAGGGTGAGGTCATGTTTGACCAGGTGGCAGATGCCAAGACAGTGTGCATGCTGCGATTAGAAGATGGAATGTTACAAAGGATGATAACGGCAGCTCCAGAGCCTTTCCTAAACCCCAGGCACTGCCCTAAGCAACCCGTGTGGACTAACCCCTGTGATGCCCACACCCTCGCAAGGTAGGAATTCTCATTGTCATTTTACAGACGACAAAATGGAGGTGTGGCAACTTTAAAACGTGTCTACAAATTCTTGGACCTCCTGGCATGGAGAGGCAGGTCACAGACCACACACATGCACACACATGCCTACGTTGAAACTGGCTGGCTGGGATTGTGACTCTTTTGTAGCCAATACCGTGACAGTGAGGTTAGTTCAGACAATGTGGTGGTGCCAACAGTTCCGGTTTTTGTAGCCCAGGCACCAAAAATGTGAGCAAAGTGAGATAATCTCAGCCCCCAGGCATTGAGTCCCCCAGAGCCCCCAGTCTTCCCAGCAGGGGTCCCCCAGACTGTGTGGAGCAGACAAGTCATCTCCACTGGCTCCTTCCACAAAGAGGCTGTGGCTTTATTTTTAAGTTTGAGGTGGCTTGTTATACATTGACAGGACAGAGATTTGGTGTCTGGGCAGATCCCAAGCATTAACTCTGGTCCTGGGCAGTGGATAGAAGCTAAAGGGGCCTTGAGAAGACTGCCAGTGAGGGCTTGAGGAAGACCAAGAAGAACGTCATTGGAAATGAGAGAAAAAGGGAGGTCAGTAACCCAAAGGAGGCCAATACTGCCACAAGCTACAATGTGGAAAGCAGAAAATGTACCTAATTAACTCAGTGATGTAGCAAGCTTTCTTCTGTAAAGGGCTAAATGGTAAATATTTCAGATATTGTAGAGAAGATGGTCTCTGTTGAAACTCCTCAAGTCTGTAGTTGTAGCTCAAAAGCAGCCATCAACAATACACCAATAAATGGGCATGGCTGCATTCCAATAACACTGTTTATGAAAACAGGCAATAGGCTGGATTGCTCACCCCTGATCTAGCTAAGATGGCCAGGAAAATATATTGAAAGTGTCACTTTCTTCTCCTTGCAGCCTATGATAAGATGCAAGAGGAAGGAGGTGAGCTGAAGAGCAAACTGCTGAATTTTCAAGATAAATTTTCAGAAAATTTAAAGGAACCAGAGTTTGTTGGGTGATTATGTGATAATGATGATGATGATGGTGATGGTTATGATGATGATGGTGATAGCAGTGATAATGATGGTGGTGGTGAGGGTGATGGTGGTGATGGTGGTGGTATGGTGGTGATGGTGGTGGTGGTAATGATGATGGTGATAGTGATGGTGGTGGTAAGGGTGATGGTGGTGATGGTGATGATGATCGTGGTGGTGGTGGCGATTATGATGGGGATGAAAATGGTGATAGTGATGGTGGTGGTGAGGGTGATGGTGGTGATGGTGGTGATGGTGGTGGTAATGATGATGGTGATGGTGATGATGGTGGTGGTAATGATGATGGTGATGGTGATGATGGTGGTGGTAAGGGTGATGGTTGTGGTGGTAAGGGTGATGGTGGTGATGATGATCGTGGTGGTGGTGGTGATGGTGGTAATGGTGGTGATGGTGATGGTGGTGATGGTGATGGTGTTGGTGATGGTGGTGGTGGTGATGGTGGTAGTGGTGATGGTGATGGTGGTAGTGGTGGTGATAATGATGGTAATGATGAGGGTGATGGTGGTGATGATCGTGGTGGTGATGGTGATGATGATGGGGATGATAATGGTGTTGGTGATAATGGTGGTGATGGTGATGGTGGTGGTGATCGTGGTGATGGTAATCATGATGGTGATGATAGTGGTGATGATGGTGATGGTGGTGATGACAATTATGATTGTGATAATGATAGTGGTGATGATGGTGGTGATGACAATGATAATTATGATGATTATGGTGATTATAGTGGTGATGGTGATAGTGATGATGGTGATGATGGTAATTGTGATGATGATGGCGACAGTGGTGATGATGGTGGTGATGGTGATGATGATAGTGGTGATGGTGGTGATGGTGATGATGATAGTGGTGATGATGGTGACAATGGTGATGGTGGCGATGGTGATGATGATAGTGGCAATGGTGATAATTATGATGATAGTGGTGATGGTGATAGTGATGATGATCATGATGGTGGTGGTGATGATGGAAGTGATGAGGATGGTGGTAATGGTGATGACAATGGTGGTGATGATGATGATAGTGATGATAATTGTGATGATGGTGGTAATTATAGTGGTGATAACATTAATGATGGTGACGATCATTAGGGCAAAGGGGAGGGAATGCAGTGTTATGTGTGGTACAGCTTAGAATTTCTCAGTGGCCAGAATTGTATGCTGCATCCATCATTGCTATCTTCTGTCCCCATCCAGCTATCCGTGCTTAGCAGTGTGAGCTCTTTGAAGGCAGGGTCATGCCTGATCTTTTCCTTCCCCACCCACCCCAAAGCTGGCCATACACTGGTGCTCCTTCAACAGGCACTTAAGGATGGTGAGTGTGGCGGCAAGGGGGATCTCTTTGGAAGACATGAAACCACAAACCTTACATTTCCTCTCTCCTGTTCTATTATCCAAATGTATCTCCTGTGGTCCCCTTGCAGTAAATTATAACAGAATTTCTTTTTTAAAAAAAACTCACCTGGCTCCATATTCCTCTAAGATATTATTTCATTTTCTGACTCATTTTGCACTAGAAGCCCTTCAAAGAGGGGACATATCCTTCACATCACATTCTCTCTTGACCCAGCCCTACCCAACAGGCTGCTAGAGCAGGCTTACACTGACTTGCAAGAGTAGTTGTTAAGTTGTCAGGAAATTTCCCAACCAGTTGGTAAACTCATGCTCTGCCATGGTGGGATACACTTCAGGAATCAGCAAATGCTAGAAATCAGCTTTCTCTACCACAGAACCAGTTGTTAAACTTTACCAGCATGCCTGTGTGGCCCCTCCACTGAATCTGCTCTTGTCAAGGTCATGTCAAGGTCACTGGAGATCTCCAAGTGGCTGCAGTAGTGGCCAAGTCTCCATCTTTGTTCTCATCATCCTGGACCTCCCAAGGGCACGTCTTTCTCCATAAATCACTTCTATTTGTCTCTTGGCTTTTCCTCCCAGCTCCTCACCTAGGCGGACTCTTTCCCGCCTCCACCCACCTCTGTTGTTGGGGGTGGGCCCTCCACATCCCTCTTTCCTTCTCCTTCCTATTGACACCTCTTGTGGGTGCTCTCCCGCCCATGACCTTAAATACCATTGGTTTACAATGAAGGCCAAGTTTCTGCCTACAGCCCCTTCCCACCCCCTCAGCTCCCTGTGCCTGTATCTGGCTGCCTCATCAGCAGTGTATCTAATGCGTATTCATATCCATCTCCTGGGCCAAATCTGTCCTTGTGTCTTCCAGCTGCTGGTGGCTGCTGGCAACCCATGGTGTTCCCTGGCTCGTAGATGCATCCTCCGCCCTCTGTCTGTGGTCACATGGCCTCCTCCCCATGTGTCTCCGTGTCCCTGTGTCTCTGTCCAAATCTTTTCCTCCTTATCTTATAAAGATACCAGTCACAGAATTAGGGTCCACCCTAGTTCATTACGACCTCGTCTTACCTTCATTACAGCTGCAGAGACCCTATTTCCACATAAGGCCATGTTTGCAGTACTGGAGGCTAGGGCTTCAGCTTCTCTTTTTGGGGGGCACAGTGCAACCCAGAGAGCACTTCATGCTTCACACAAAGCAGAACTCTGATGTCCCCCCAGATGGGTTTCTTCTCCCTCCAATTCTGCATTTTCTCAAAAGACACCATCATTCTATTGTTCAGGCTACAAATGCCTCATCGTCGTGCCTGGTTGCTTCCTCTCTATTCTCCACACCCTAAACCCTTCCAAGCACATGGGGTATCCTGCCCCTTAGCAGCCCCCACTCTCCTGCTGGTCCAAGCCACCATCGTCTCCCATGCACCTTCTCTTTTGAGAAAGTTGCCTCCTCAGTGCCCTCTTCCTCCCTGGACCCCATAATCCCCTCTCCACAGTGAGAGGTCTCTGTCACCCCAGAGTCCCTGCTGGGACTTCCCATGAGTCCTTGTCTTGGTCTACCTAACTGGCCAACTTGCCTCTGTGGCTACAAACATGGCTGCCCAGAGGCTCCGCCTTGCTGTTCCACAGGCTCAGAAGCTCTTCCACTAGGTCTGCTCAGAGGCTCTGGCTTGCTGTTTCCCGGACTCAGAAGCTCTTCTACGGGGTCTTCCCCAGGCCAGCCCTGCTCCTTGTCCACTCAGGTCTCTGCTTAGGACTGTCCCTGTCCCTGTGTCCAGCACAGGACTGGGTGCACAGTAGGTGCATAGATTGCTGGTAAGGACGGAATGACAGCCTTACAGTGTGGACCAACTGCCCCTTGACACAAAACTGCATGGACTTCCGGGCTGCAGAGATGCTGGGCGGTCGATGCTTGGGGAGCAATGCCCATGGCAAGAAGCCAACTCGGCAGGAAGGTAAGGAGGCCCTGCTGAGTGCTGGAGAATTCCAAGGCTGTGGGGGCCTCAGGTTACAGTGCCTCCCCCAGGCCTGTCCCCAGAGGCAGCCCCAGGTGCCAAGGCAATCTATCCTCTTACCCCACCCTGCAAGTCCCTGGAGGCGACACCTTTGAGCTGTCACTCCTGTAACCTGATCAGCAATGGGACAAGGCTTTGGGGCACAAAACAAGAGCCATCTTAATTGGTGGCTCTTCCGGAGCAGCCAGAGCCCCAGACATCTCTTAATTTGTCAGGTGGGTGTGAGCTGGAAATCTGGGCTTCCCATGTGGCCATGAGACATGCTGGCAGCTCGCCTGGGTGGCTCTACATGCAGAGGGATGCTGACCTCTCACGTGGGCTTGTGCCTCTGATGCCTCAATTCAGCCTGTGTCTGGTTTAAGACAAGCAGCGCCTCCCTTCTCTGCATGCAGAATTGAGCTCTGGTCCCCAGAGGTGGTCTCTCCAGCAGGACACTTGGCAGGGAGGGCAGCCTGCAGCGTCACGCGGGGAGTTTCAGCCGTGTGGTTCCCACCCCTGCCAAAGATCAGAACCTCCTGGCAGCTTTGGGCAGCACCTATTCCTTGGGGAGAGCAACTGGTTCTCAGCTGGTGACTGACCGGGTGAGGTGACCGACACAGCCCTTCCTAACCGTTTGTGATGGGCCTGGCAGGGGTGTTTCAGCCGGGCCTTAATGCCCAGGTGGGACTCAGGCAGGCAAGCAGAAGGAACAGCCTGGGAAGAGGCCTGGCCACAGGAGCACGTGGGCCTCAATCAGGGAGTTGTGAGTGCCTGGCAGGGCGGGGCAGGGGTAAGGGTGACGGGAGGAGGGGAGCAGGTAAACAAGTGGCCCAGGTGGCTCGCTGAGGCTCAGGAAGCTCTGGATGGAGCTTGGGCTCAGCCAAGAAAGTGGATGGCAGGGCAACCTCCCAATAAGAAGGCAGGGGCGGGGCAGTCTCCCCAGTAAGAAGGCGGAGGGCGGGGCAGCCTCCCCAGCAAGAAGGCGGAGGGCGGGGCAGCCTCCCCAGCAAGAAGGCGGAGGGCGGGGCAGCCTCCCCAGCAAGAAGGCGGAGGGGGAGGACACCCTCCCCAGTAAGAAGGTGGAGCGGGGAAAGCCTCCCCAGTAAGAAGGTGGAGGGTGGGACAGCCTCCCTTTCAGGGGAACCACCTGTAGCCCAAGAGGGGAAAGGGGCAGGGTCTGCAGCCAGGCCCAGCCTTCAGGCCTTCAGGGCTGAGGTGGAGGTTCCAACAGAGAAGGGGCCTCAGCCCCGGAGGAAGTTTGTTGGGGCCTCAGCCCCGGAGGGAATCCTGGACGTTGCTGAGCGACCCACTATGGCCAGCCCCGGGGAGGTGGCGCTATGCACGGCTCACTCTTTCCCTGCTGGCTGCAGCCTTGTGTCCCAGTGATCCGGTGATCCAGTGACCCCAGGCAGAGTGCTTCTGAGCTTCGGGACTTCTGCCTCCTGTGAGGCCTGTGGAAGGCCCCCGATCCCAGACACATGGCCAGTGAGTGAGCTCCCATGAAGATGAGCTTGTGGCCTCCATGCTCTGTGGATGCCCTGCTGGCACCAGCGTCCCTGGCTGTTTCCATGGCCAGCGGAGGGCAGGTGAGGGGCTGAGGGCCCTCTTTCTGAGGAGCAGTGGGGAGTGGGGTGGAGTGGAGAAGAGGGGTGGGTGGGGGTGCAGTCGCTGGGGGTCCCGTCCCTGAAGGCTGTGCGCTGGCCAGCAGGCTAGGAGAACAAGTGCCAGAGATGAGGGAACTGTGTGGAAGGGAGACTTCCCCATCGCTGGGCACTCGACTGACCCTCGCCTTGGGGAAGCTGCGGAAGAGTCCCTTGTAGGGGTAGGGGGTGGTGAGGAGGGTGGAGGAGTTGGAGCTGCCCCCTTGGACCCTAAAACATGTTCCTGGAGGGCCTGCCTCTCTCAGGACAACGCCATCTGTGCTCCCACCTCGCCAGCCTGGCTGCACCCCGGGGGGCTCGGTGGGACCTCTCGGGCGTGCTGAAGTCACGCCCCTTGCCCTGTCCAGATGGGCCTGGGCCGACTCCATCCGCAGCAGGCAAGGACAATGGCCCCTGTTGTCGGCCAGTCGCCCTCGGCCACATTCTCCAGGGACCTAGTGACCCTGAACAGGATGGTGAAGAGGTCCCCGCTGACTCAGCGAGATGTCCACTCGCTAATGAAGGGCCGTTGGAAAGGGCGTTGACCTTGGTCAGCAGGCTGGGCTCTCCATCCAGGGGTCACTGCAAGGACACACAGGAGACAGTGATGCCACGCCCGCCCCCACCCGAAACACTTGCCAGCAGCTCAGCGGACAACTGTCCGGCGGTCAGCCTACACCAAGACCCCACTTGTGGGGCAGAGCCCCGATGGACAACCAGGTTCAGAGGTTTAAAGCAGGTGCCAGCCCTGCTGCCAAGTAAAATGGCAACAACCACACGGCACCATCCAAGCCCTGACTGAAGGAAGCCCCAGGTGCAGTGGAATGGTAGATGGTCCCTAATCCAGCATGGAGATCAAGAAAGGCTGCCTGGAGGAGGGGATATGGAGCCAGGTCTTGAAGGATGGGTAGCACTGGCCAGAAATCACTGAAGGAGAAGAGGGAGCTAGACAGGAAACAGCACTGGCGGCGGTTTTTGGGCGGAGAGATGGAACTCTTTTGCGTAACTGGAGCATGGGCTGCCAAGAGGAGGGAGGCTGGAAGTGAGCGAGGTGGTGGGAGGTGCCGTGGGGATGAGACAAGGAGAGGGGCGTCAAATTTGTTAGAAACACCCCCTGTGACTGCAGCAGGCTGGCAAAGGCGTGGCTGGATAATGCCCTAGATTGAGAGAAGTCCAGGGGGGCTCAGGCTCCACAGAGTGCTGAGCAAAGTCACGCTGACTTTGCAGAAACCCCACGGGAGGCTATTCCACCTCGAGCAAAGGCCCGGAGGCCAGAAAGCAAGGCCCATGTGGGAGTGGTGACAGGCCAGAGAGCAGGAAGCGTAAAGGGGGAGGAGGACCTTAGAGGGAAGGCTGGACGGGGCCAGGCCGAAATGATGTGGGCTGGAGAAGGTGGTTCCAGCACGGGCCCAGCTTCAGCTAAGCGAGGGAGGCCAGAGGGGCGCGATGAGGGTTTGGGGTTGCAGATGTGAGAATGTGTGGCAGCAGACATGGTGCTGTGACTGCTGGCCTGCGTCAGGACCAGGGCCCAGTGCTCATGGCAGGCAGAACCCACACACCCTCCCGTGTTGTTCCATGGTGGTCAACACTGTTCCATTCGGCACCACCAAGGTGCCCCACAGCAACAGAAGGAAGGAGCTGTGCTCCTCCACAGGGACTCATCACCGGGGAGCTGTGGAACGCAGGCTCATGGCTCTCCCTCTCCAGCCTGAATCCCTCTCCTATAAAATGGGGCTATTATCTGCCCTGCTGCCCTCCCAGGATTGTTTGGATCCACTTGTAAGGGTATAAAAAAGCCCCTGTGCTGCCCAGCACTGAACATGGTGAAAAGCAGTCTCCACGGTGATATGACGGCACTTCCTTCCGCAGGAAAGTCTGAGCTCTCTTTAAACACAGGAGCTCCACTTACAAAACCTGACAACCTACAGGTCAAAATTAAACCTCAACAAAGTTCAAAGAATGATTTTCATACGGAGTGTATTCTCTGACCACAAGGTGATTCATTTAGGAGGTAACATAAAAAGAAGATTAAAATGCACATCCATATAGGTTTAGAAGATTGACACATGCTCCTAAATAACCTGTGGGTTAAAGAGAAGATTGCAATGGAAATTACAAATGATTTAGTCCTGAATGGAAAAAAAACGGGGGTGGGGGGCATTATACAGCAGTTTTCTTGGTTATAGCAAATTCGTTTTTAGAGGTATGTTTGTAAACTCTGCATTGATTACAAAAATAAGAAAACTTACAAATAAATAAGGTACAATCTTAACTAAAAATAGAAAACTGACAATAATTCTAAAGAACATAGAAGAAAAGAAGTAAAGCTATGAGAAGAAATGGATTAAACAGAAAATGAAGAAAAATATAAATTATCAACAAAAGCAAAATTCTGCCCTCAGAGAAAATAAAATAGAAAAATTTCTAGTAAGACTAATCAAGAAAAAAGTGCTATCAACAAATCACATTAGGAATAAAGAAGGAAGCAGAAGAGATTTAGAAGAATTGTTAAAGGATACTGCAGTCAACTTTATACCAATATATTTTAAATTTCAGTGTAATGAACATTTTTCCTGAAGAAACATTATTTACTAAAAATAACTCAAGTTGAAATAGAAGACACAAACAAAGCAATAACCAGTGAAAAAATAGAATTGATTAGCAAACATTTATACACCCAAAGAAAACAAACAAAAGTCACCAAACCCGGGTAGTATTACAGCAAGAGCCAGCAAATCTTCAAGAGACAAATGATCCCTACTATATACACACTATTGCAGAGAATAAGGGAAAAAAATGGGAAACTAACCAATTCATTTTATGAAAATAGTGTAATCTAATGACTAAAGTTAAATGATCGTTTATGAAAAGAAAATATGACGCCAATTTCAACTCTAAACATAGATTTTAAAAATCTTAGGGGAAAGTCTGGCAAATCAAATATTGCTGCATATTAAAATAATGACAGCTCATTTTAGTTTACCTCCGAAAGTCAAGGAGAGTACTTATTTCAAAAATTTAGGAATAGGCTGGATGCAGTGTCTCACACCTGTAATCCCAGCACTTTGGGAGGCCGAGGTGGGTGGATCACTTGAGGCCCGGAGTTCGAGACCAGCCTGGCGAACATGATGAAATCCCGTCTCTACTAAAAAAATACAAAAATTAGGCTGGGCGTGGTGGCTCGCCCCTGTAATCCCAGCACTTTGGAAGGCTGAGGTGGGTGGATCACGAGGTCAGTAGTTCAAAACCAACCTGGCCAAGATGGTGAAACCATGTCTCCACTAAAAATTAGCCGGGTATGTTAGCAGGTGCCTGTAATCTCAGCTACTTGGGAGGCTGAGGCAGAGAATCGCTTGAACCCAGGAGGCAGAGGTTGCAGTGAGCTGAGATCACGTTACTGCACTCCAGCCAGGGCTATAGAGTGAGACTGTCTCAAAAAAAAAAAAAAAAAAAAAAGTTAGCCGGGTGTGGTGGCACGCGCCTGTAGTCCCATCTACACAGGAGGCTGAGGCATAAGAATCGTTTGAACCCAGGAGCGAAGATTGCAGTGAGCAGAGATGGCACCCCTGCATTCCAGCATGGGTGATAGAGCAAGGCTCCATCTTAAAAAAAAAAAATTAGGAATAAACAATGACACATTAAGAGAGAAGATGAGAGAATCCAACTTTATCATCTTAATAGAAACTAAAAAAAGCATTCAATAGAATTCAGCATTTATTCAAGATTGAGTTTTTCAAATTCTTAGTAAACTATGAATAGCATGAAGTTTTCTTATTTGGATACATTTAGACAAGGTAGACAGATGCTAAGCTGCTCAACAAAGGGCCACCAAACAGAGTGGCTGAGATGGAAATGGAGTTTGTGACCAAAGGGACACCAAAGCCGGGTGGCTGGGATGGGAGTGGAGTTTGTGTCTGTGAGATGTAACAGTGCAGAGGAGGTGGGAGGCAGAGGCACTGGAGACACAGATGCCTCCTATCGTGATGTTTTACACGTTCTAGAATGTTGTCCTCATCCACAGAGTCAAAGTGCATTCACTATTATCATTTCCACAGAAAGACAAAGAGGAAACGTGATATATAATTTGCACACATCACTTCTCCCATGACTATTAATGAGAACCTAGTCATGCGGACATACCAGGCTAAAAGGGAAGTGGAAATGTACTTTTCACCTAGGTAGACACGTGTCTGCCTACAATCCAAAGGAGATCTATTACTGAAATAAAAATAAATAAGGGAGAAAGCATAAGAAGGGTCCATTTGCAGGCTCTGCTACACCGGATAAAGAGTGTCTATCTAAAATATAGAGTAAACGTTATACTTAATTATTAAAGTTTAAAAGTATTCGCACTAAAGTCAGGATCGAGACAAGGATGCATTCCTCGTCACTATGTTCAACATTGTACTTGTAGATTTAGACAATAAAATAGGACAAAGAAAAATTCAAGGATGCAAACGTTGAAAAAGTCTATGATTGTCCATGTAGAAAATCTAAAATAATCTATGGACAAACTGGCATAAGTAGTATAAATATAAAACAGGTATAACTAATAACTAGTAAGTTTGCTGGATACAAAAGCAATAGAATTTATACATGCCACTAATCATCAATAGTAAAATAGAGAAAAGATTTCCAATCATAAAGGCAATCAAGACTTTAATATTTAGAGCTGTGTGATATGTTTACTGGGAAAAATTATGAAATATACCATATTCATGGATAGGAAGACTCAATATCAGAAACACATCAGTTTTTCCTAAATTAGTCTTTAGAGTCAATGTACTTTGAATCAAAAATTCTAATAGAGTTTTCCTCATAGGACATGGAAAGCTAATATAAAAGAATAATGGGAGAAAAAATGACCAGAATAACATAAATTTTTAGAACATAAAAATATATAAAGGATTACTTTAAAATTAATTTGGGAAGACTTCAGAAAAAGGAAAGTTATAAGGAATAAAGACGGTCATTACATAATGATAAAAAATTCAGTTCACCAAGAAGACATAACCATTTTTAATATTTATGCACCTAATAAGAAAACATCAAACTATATTGAGGCAGTAACTGATAGAGCTGCCCAGTGAAACAGATAAGTCTGCTATCATAGTTGGAGACCTTAACACACCTCTATCAGAAATGGATAGATCCAGCAAGTAGAAAATCAGTAAGGACAAAGTTGAACTCAACAACACTATCGATCAACTGGATATAATTAACATTTATAGACTACGTCATCCAACAGCAAATTACACATTCTTCTCAAGCTCTCATGGAACAACTGCCAAGATAGATGACATTCTGGGGCATCAAACACACCTTAACAAACTGAAAGCATAGAAATCTCACAATATCTGCTCTCAGACCACAATTAAATTAAATCAGAAATCAATAACGAAAAGATGCCTAGAAAATTTTAAATTACTTAAATATTAAACAAAACACTTCTAAATAACACATGGGTCAAAGAATAAATCTCAAGAGAAATTTAAAAATATTTCCAATTAAATGAAAATGAAATACAACTTATAAAAATTTGTTGGATGAAGGAAAAGCAGTGCTCAGAGGGAAATTTATAGCTTTGAATACATATATTAGAAAATAACAAAGGTCTAAAATCAATAATCTAAGCTTCTACCTTATGAAACTAGAAAAAGAAGAGCAAATTAATTCCAAAATAAGAAGAAATAATAAAAATTAGAGCAGAAATCAATGAAATTGAAAACAGAAGATCAACAGAGAAAAATCGATGAAACCAGAAGCTTGTTCTATGAAATATCAACAAATCAATAAGCCTCTAGCCAGGCTAAGAAAAAAAGAGGACAACAATTGCTAATATCAAAAATGAAAGAGAGGATATCACTACAGATCTCATGGACACGAAAGGGATGTTACAGAAATACTATGAACAACTCTATGCTCACAAATTTGATAATCTAGATGAAATGGGCCAATTCCTTGAAAGTCACAATCTGCCAAAGCTCATGCAAGAACAAATAGGCAATTTAAACAGGCTTGTATCTATTAAATAAATTGAATTAATACTTAATAACCTTCCAAAAGAGAAAGCCCAGATGGGTTCATTAGTAAATTTTACTAAACATTGAAGAAATAAATTATACTAATTCTTTACAATCTCTGTTAGAAGATAAAAGCAAAGAAAACACACTTATCTCATTCTCTGAAGCCAGCATTTCCCTAATACCAAAACCAGACAAAAACATTACAAGAGGCTGGGCACGGTGGCTCATGCTTGTAATCCTAGCACTTTGGAAGGTTGAGGCAGCTGGATTGCTTGAGCCCAGCAGTTCAAGACCAGCTTGGGCAATGTAGTGAGACCCTGTCATGGTGGCATGAGCCTGTAGTCCCAGCTACTCCGGTGGCTGAGATGAGAGGATCACTTGAGCTTGGGAGGCAGAGGTTGCAGTGAGCAGTAATCATGCCACTGCACTCCAGCCTGGGCAATAGAGCAAGACTCTGTCTCAAAACAAAATAAAACAAACAATGACATTACAAGAAAAGAAAACTACAGAACAATATGTGTCATGATCATAAACGCAAAAAGTAACGAAATATTAGCACATAGAAATCAACAATGTATAAAAAAGAATTATACACCACATGATTTATCCCAGGTATTTGAGGCTGGTTCAACTTTCAAAAATCAATTCATATAATACATTGCATCAATAGGCTAAAGAAGAAAAATCACGATTATATCAGTAGACACAGAAAAAGCATTTGACAAACTCCAACATGCATTCATGATAAAAACTCTCAGTAAACTAAGAATAGAGAGGAACTTTCTCAACTTGATAAAGAATGTCTACAAAAATCTTATAATTAACTTCATACTTCATGATGAGAAATTCTAAACTTTCCCACTAAGGTCAGGAACAAGGTAAGGATGTCCTCTCTCACCACTGCTTTTCAACATCATACTGGAAGTCCTGGCTGATGCAGTAAGACAAGAAGAGGAAACAAAACATATACAGAGTGGGAATGAAGCAATAAAACTGTCTTTGTTCACAGTTGACATTATTGTTTATGCAAAAAAATCCAAAAGAATCTACAAAAAATACCCCTAGAACTAATAAGTAACTATAGCAAGATTGTGGGATACAAGGTTCTTACACAAAATTCAGTCGCTTTCCTATACAGCAGCAGTGAACAGTGGAATTCAAAATTTAAAACATGATAAACACAATACTATTCACATTAGCACCCCCCCAAAATGAAATGCTTAAGTATACACTTAACAAGATATGTATAAGATCTATAAAAAGAAAATACAAACTGATAAAAAAAATCAAAGAAAAACTAAGTAAATGAAGATATATTCCACATTCAGGGATAAAAAGACTTAATATTATCAAGATGTCCATTCTTCCTCACTTGATCTATAGACTCAGTGCAATCCCAATCAAAATTCCAGCAAGCTACTTTATGAGTGTCAACAAACTAATTTTAAAGTTTATATGGAGAGGCAGAAAACTCGGAATAGCCAACACAATATTGAAGAACAAAGTTAGAAGACCAACACTACTTGACTTCAAGACTTACCATAAAGAAAACTATAGTAATCAAGACAGTGTGGTATTGGCAAAAGAGAAGACAAATAGATCAACATAACAGAATAATGGGCCCTGAAATAGACCCATATAGTCAATTGATTTTTGACAAAGAAAGGTTGGCAATAGAATGGGGCAAAGATAGTCTTTTCAACAAATGGTGCCAGAATGACTGAATATCCACATGCAAAAAGAAGAAAAAGAAATGAATCTAGACACAGATCTTATATAGTTCACAAAGATGTAACTCAAAATGAATCATAGACCTAAATATAATACTCAAAACTATAAAATCCTAAAAGATAATATAGGGGAAAATCTAAACAATCTTGAGTTTGGTAATGACTTTTTAGATACAATTCCAAAGGCAGGATCCAGGAAAGAATTGATGAGCTGGGCTTCATTAAAATTGAAATATTTCTGTTCCATGAAGGCACTGTTAAGAGAATGAAAAGGCAAGCCATAGACTGGAAGAAAATGTTTACAAAAGACATACATGATAAAGGATATTATCCAAAATGTACAAAGAACTCTCAAAAGTTAACAGTAAGAAAACAAACCCAACTAAAAAATGGGCCAAAAACCTTAACAGATGTATTACCAAAGAAGATATACAGATGGCAAATAAGCATAAAAAAGATGAACCACATCATATGTTATTAAGAAATTACAAATTAAAACAGCAATGAGACACCATTATACACCTAGTAGAATGGCCCAAATCCAGACTACTGACATCATTAAATGCTGGCAAGGATGTGGAGAAACAGGAACTCCCATTCTTGGGTGGTGGGAATGCCAAATGATATGCCTGCTTTGGAAGACAGCCTAGTGATTTCTTACAACACTAAACATACTCTTACCAAAGATCCAGAAATTGTTCCCTTTGGTATTTATTTAACCAAGGGAGTTGAAAAATTATATCCATACAAAAACCTACTTATGAACATTTAGAGCAGTATTACTCATAACTGCCAAAAACTGGAAAAAGAAAACCAAGATATCCTTCAGTAACTGATTGGATAAATACATCATAAAACTCCTAGGCAATGAAATATTATCCAACACTAAAAAGATATGAGCTATCAAGCCATAAACAGACATGGAGGAAACTTAAATGTGCATTACTAAGTGAAAGAAGCACATCTGGAAAAAGTGCATATTATATGACCCCAACCATGTGGCATTCTGAAAAAGGCAAAACTATGGAGATGATTAACAAAAATCACTGGCTAACACGGTGAAATCCCGTCTCTACTAAAAATACAAAAAATTAGCCGGGTGCGGTGACGGGCGCCTGTAGTCCCAGCTACTCCAGAGGCTGAGGCAGGAGAATGGCGTGAACCCAGGGGGCAGAGCTTGCAGTGAGCTGAGATTGCACCACTGGACTCCAGCCTGGGCAACAGAGTGAGACTCCGTTTCAAAAAAAAAAAAAAATCAGTGGCTACCAGGGATTCAGGGAGAGGGAAACATAACAGGTGAAGTACAGAGGAGTGTCAGGCAGTTACACTATACTGTATGACAGTAAAATGGAGACACCTGTCCTTGTACCTTTGTGTAAACCCATAGAACCCACAACACCCATACTGAACTCTCATGCAAACTCCGCAATTTGAGTCCTAACAGTGTGTCTGTAGAGACTCACCAGTTGTGAGGAGTGTCCCACCCTGGTAGGGATGTTGGTACAGAGGAGGGCTATGCATGTGTCAGAACAGGGGGGGAAATGGGAAATCCCTGTACATATCTTCTGCCCAATTGTGCTGTGAACCTAAAGCTATTCTGAAAAATAAAGCCTACTAATTTAAAATTACAATAATTAGGAAAGTGTGTGAGTGGGTCATGAAGAGACAGAAAGACAAAGGGAGCCGACCAGGAAGCATGGAAACAACACGTAGGAGTGTGGGAATTCCATTTTCGACGGAAACAGCAACACGAATCGGCACCAAGAGGACAGACCAGCCCCTCGCGGCGCTGGGACAGTCGGTTTTCCACAAGGAAAAAGAGGAAGTTAAATCCCTACCTCCCTGTACAGAAAAATCAATTCCAGATGGATTAAAGACATAGATGTGAAAAGAACTACAAAACTTTTAGGAAAAAATATACAATAATATTTGTGTGACCCCAGAGTAGGAAGGAATTTCTAAACACAATGCCAAAATATGCACACTGTGAAGGGAAATATTGGTCCCGAGACTTCATGAAGATCCATGCCGTCTCTTTAGGCCTTGGCTTGCAGTGGCCACGCTGTGACTTCTGCTGTGTTCTATTGGCCGAAGCAAGTCATGGGCCTCTGAGGCACAGGGCTGGCACCAACCCCACCCTGAAGAATCACCTGGCTAAGCTGCAGCTACAAAGAAGGGGGGAGGACTTGGTCACTATCGCCACCAATCTTCCATACCACAGCCTGGTAGTCAGGGAAGACCATGGAGAGGAGCCCTATTTGAGCAAGATGATGGAGAAAGTACAGAAGTCTGGGGGAAAATTAGGAAAAAAGAATAACTCAGTGAGGTGTGACCCAAGGAGGGGGGTCTGGGCGTCCCCACTGAAGCAGAAGGAGATTCATTGCAACTCTTTCCAAAGTGACTGACGTTGGAAACCTTTGAAAATGCATGTGTTTGGTCCAGGAGGTCCAGCAAGTATCTGCCTGTCTCCCTCCCACTCTGGTCCCCCAGAACCTGGCACGTGGGGCACAGGGAGTAGTTTGAGAAGGGGACAGAGAGCCGGTGCCAGCTGGCACCCAGGCTGGCCAGAAGAACACCAGTGGGCACTGGGAGGGAAGCCCAAGCATGGTAACCATAGTCAAGAGAAGCCCGCAGGGAGCCACCTGTCACCTTTGACCAGTTGGTCTGCAGAGATGAGCTTCCTAGAATGAAACACAAGTGGGGATTTATCTCCAGAGCTTTGAGGACGGAGCATTCATTAATCATTCCCTGCAGTGGCTCCGCTGGGCACAGGGGCACATCTGGCCCAGATTCAGGTCTGACTTTCCTGCAGAGTCCTCCCTGGACTCAGGGGAGATGTGGGAGGTATGCAGGGGTGTCAGGGGCACTCTGGGGTGCAAAGTCTTTGGTCCCAGATATCCAAAGGGCTTTTCAGAGTCAGCCAAGGAGCTGATGTGCTGCAGAGGGCCAGGCTGACCGCAGAGCAGTGGGCGTTCTCATCTTCAAAGACTCTGCCGGGGTCTTAGAGGTTAATTTGGGGGGACTGCAGTGTTTTTGATGATGCCTTTTTCTTGTCCCTGCAGCTTCCACACCAAATCTCTCTGAACCCTCAGACTAGGGACTAGGACGTCAGTCTTGATGCCCGCCCAGGTTCCCCTACCCCCATCCAATGTCCCACCAGGCACCAAGCCCTCCAGAACCACCTTTCCTGTCTGTCCACCCCCCCAGGTCCACTGCCACTGCCTGGCAGGACTAACACTCCAGCCTATCTGGATCCCCAAGGACCTCTTTGTGGTCACCTGTCCCAGACTCACCCCCGCCTCTCCCTGAGCTGACGGAGAGCTCACAACAGAGTAGGATCAGTTCCTTCCCTGCAGACAAAACCCCACAGGCTCACCATTGCCTCTGGACAAAGTTTTCTTCTGAACCAGAAAGTCAAGGCTCTTGTAGACTCCTGACCACATCCTCTGTCTCAAGGGGGCCTGAGGCTGAGCCCCCTAGGTCCCTGAGGGCCACACCAGCTACTCCTTCCGGTTCCTCTGTTTTCACTGCCCCCAGGACCTTGTGCATCTAGCAATTTTCACTTTAATCTTTGTGAATCTCTGAAGTGACACCACCTCCAGGAAGCCTTCCTAGAGGCACCAAGCAGAGTTGACATCCTGCCTTTGTGCTGTAACTGGCAACAAGACAACCTCTGATTGAGGACGAACAGCTCCCCTGAGCCATGTGCTCTCTGACGGCAGGACGATGTCTGATCCGTTTCCATGGTCCGATCCGGTTCCATGGGGATGGACTAAAGGCTTATCCTAAAAGAACCCACCAAAAGCTGGTGAAACAGAGATCAACCCGGAGCCTGGCTTGGCTCTGACAACCTCCACACAAGCCCAGTGGCCTTGGCCATTGAACAGAGAAGGCGAGGCATGGCGGCTGCTCTCCCTGGGCACATCAGAGCTTTGTAGCTCAGGAAGCTGCTCCAGCCTCTGGCCTGACAGATCTGGACTGAGCCTGCTGAGGGCTGGATGGAGCTCAGCTCGAAGGCCATAGAGGGTGGATGAACTGGCAGGGCCTCGGTGTCCCCTGGGCGAAATCCCTCACATCACAGGAGAGGAGGCAACAAGCCACACCGCAGGGGTATCCCTTGCTGAGCCCAGAACTTTCCTCTGCCTCCAGGGTAAATTCAGAGTCACCCGCCCCCACCTGCCACCTTAAAATCACCCCCTCTTCCTGTCTCTGTCTGCCCCTCCCCATGAGCCAGAGCCCTGAGAACTGAGGCCCAGGGGAGAACAGTGACCAGCCCCATCACAAGCCGGATGGGCTCACCAGAGCGCGGGCTGGGGGCCGGGAGGATGCGGATCTGGGACAAGAGAAAGGGCGCAGGAAGGGAAAATGAGGAAGCGAAGGGCCTGGGTTGGAGGGAGGCTGTCACAGAGAGGGAGGGGCTCCCACCAGCTCTGCCCAACCCTCCCTCCTCAAGGCCTGCATCCAGTGGGCGGGGCCTTTTTAGAGGTCCTTTCCTCCTCCTGTCACCCCTGCCAGGCAGACGTGGACACACCACCCACCCATCTGGCAGGCAAGGCACAGGCCGGGGAGGTTTACACACCCCAGGACCCCAGCGCAGGACAGGAGACCCCATCCACCCTCTCTCTGCCCCTTAGTTTCAGCATTTGTGGAATGGAACTGCGGCAGCCCCTCTTGCCGGGAGTCTGAAGGATGATGCCACCGCACTGCCTTGGGTTTTTGGAGGCCAGGACTCTCCCACACGGTAACTCTAATCATGACACCACCCATGCCCTGCCCTGCCCCTGGCCCACCACTAATTGAGTTTTTCCAGAGGCCTTGAAGTGTTTTTTGAGCATTGCCCACTAAGTCACAGGTGATGAGCTGTGATATTTCAGCCACACATTCCTGGCACCCCCTAGCCGGGGCATGAGCATGTTCCTTACGGCTCAGTCCTGTCCGGGGCTCCATTAAACCGAGCTTACAATTAAGGAAATGTGATAGGAAAATTAGCTGATGTGTGAAACCGGAGCCTCGGTACAGTTACAAACGACAATGTCTTCCCAGCCCTGATTAGCCGCTCAGCCTGACATGAGGCTAAGCTAAAGAACGCCAGATTAATCCAGATGGACAATTAGGACGCGCTCTTCTCCGGCGTCGAGCCTGTTGCTAAATTTCTGCTGTGGCTCCCTGCCAGGAAGGTATTGTGTTCTGAGACTAAAATACTTTTCATTTTTTCTACAATTTCTGCTTAAAAAGTTCCAAATGTTCAGCCATATGATGTGAAACTTAACTTCAAGAAAATCCTAGGGGGGTTGACGGTGGGGAAAATATGGGGGTCTGATCCCCTGACCCCACGCCGGGGGAGGATACGGTTTCAAGCCTTTCTTCTGGCCCCACTCCTCTCTCCTAGCCCTAAGGAGACAAGTGAGCCAGGTCCTCCAGGAAGACGGGAGCGCCTCTGGTGAAGGCAGAATCCACCAAGGCCCCCATCCTGCAAACTCCTTCCCAGTGTGTGGGTTTTCAAGGGCCGTGCGGCAAAGTCCGGAAGCCCAGGCACCTGGGTTCCAAGTTCTGCCTCTGTCAGCCTCGGTGTCCTGGGCTTCCGCAGCTCAAATTAAATTCCATCAATACTCCTGCAGGTTACTCTTCTAGAAGCACAGTCACCTCATTTAAATGTCTCAAAAGCCTCATGTGGGAGAGCTCTTACCTCCACCTTACAGATGGGCACACTGAGGCCCACAGGGCTTAATAACTTGACGAGACAAGCGAGTGGTGGAGGCCGAATTCCAGCCCTGGTGATGTGAATCTCACGGTTTGATTGATCAGGTGTCTACAAGTGTCAGCTTGGTATGAGGGGCTGCCCCAAACCCCTCTAGCTGGGACGGGTGACTTTCTGTTATGAGAGTGTTGGCTCCTTCATCTGAGATCTATACAGGGGAGGAGAGAAGGGGAATGGCCTCAATGCCTTGGTCCTTGAGGTTCTGCCTCTCGTAGTCCCTCTAGGACTGTGCAGTCACCTCTGCACCTCCAGTCCCAGGCCCAGCACCAGGCATGGAGAAGCTCAAGGCACAGCCGTCAAGCTGTCTAAAATTAATCACATGGGGCCATGGCAAGTGATCTATAAAGATGTGCATAGTGCATGGTTGGGTTTTAAAGCCCGAGCAGGGCCTAGTAGTAGGGTATCCACTCTGTAGATGATACAGGAATTAGGTAGACACAGGAAACTCAGATTGTGAGGCCTCATCAATTACTGCACGCCTAAGGATTACCAATCGTATCGATTGGGATCAATTACTGTTCCTAACACAGAGCCTAGCCCAGAGGAGGCAAGTAAATGAATGAATGAATGAATGAAGCCCTCCGGAGCCCACAGCCAGGAGCCTGCAGGGGCTGAGGCTGCCTTCTTTACCTCGGGGTCCACCGTGGCTGGGTGAGCAGCCTGGAGCAGGTGCAGAGTGGTTCTGATTTCCTTTGCAATCTGTCTCTGTGGCTTCCTTTTGTGAGCTGCACAGGAGGCAGCATCTGTAATATCAACCAGGCAAGAGAAGGGATGATGGGACGTGACCGAACCATGAGGCTCCCCCAACAGGGACTCCCAGCCTGAGGGTCCCAAACTCCAAGGACAAGCCAGAGAAGCAGAAGCAGCCCCAGGCAGCATGTGGTCTTGACTGTCTCCTGAAGCATCCCAACCCCAGGCACAGTTGCCAACCTACCTCCCCAGGAAAGAGGCACGTCACCTCGCCACAGCAGAACACCGGAGGCTCGGGAGCCTTCGGGACGACATAAAGGAGGAAGCAGGACTTGAACTCCCAGCCCCGGGCCCAGGAGCTCAGATGGGCCGAGGTGTGCAGGTGGCCCCTGGCTGGGTGTGAATGCAGTTCCTTTTCCTCGGAGACTCCTCCCGCAGGCTTCTGCCCAGGGCACTTCCCAAAGCATGAGCTTCTGGCTAGACACAGGCCCCCCAAGCTTTTCCCCACCCCCATCAGGGCAGTCTCCTCTCTGCTTTTCATAGCAGTCGGAGGCCCCAGGGACTCCGTGGACTAGCGGCTCCTCTTCCACGAAGGCTCCAGGCCGCCAGTCAGCAGATCATTCAGGCTGCAGCCAGGCTCTTCCCTTCAACGTCGCTCCCACTAATTCAGACCAGGCCCGAGCTGCTGAACTCTACCTAGGGCGCCTCAAGGAGTCACGGATGCAATGCATCAAATGAGGAGCACGTTTCCAGCGCTTGGCCCCTGACAGACACATGGAATTCTAGACTCTCTCGGGTGGGAAAGATCTTAAAAGGCATCCTATCCAGCCACCCCCATCCACCACCACTGCTGCCATCCAGAGCCGGGAGCTCCCCACACGACCAAGAAAATTGAACACAACATCCAGCCTCTTACACACCTCCAGGGACGGAGAGCTCACTACTTCACTGAGTGACCTGCTCTTTCTGCCATCAGCTTCATCCTTCCTGAAATTCATGTGAAACAGCCGCTTCCCCTTGCAGTCCCCAGTGCTGACCTCAGGACTGTGCAGGGCATGTGAGCCCCTCTTCCCAGAGACAGTGTTCTCAGGGTCTGATCCCCTCTCTTTCAGGTGTCACAGCTCAGTTTCTGCCATGACCTCACACTGTGTCCTGGGACCACCTCAGGCACTATCTAATTACCTTAATGTAAGGTACCCAGAAGAGTCAGTGAACTGCCCCTGAGTGGGGACAATAGCCCCATGCACTTCTGAACCTGACCCAACTGTGGGGCGGCTCTTCATACTGGCCCTTCTGGCACTAGATGCCACACCCGTGGGGTCTCACTGAAGCCTCATACTGAAGCTGTTATTCCCATCATACAGGTGAGGAAACGGAGGCTCAGAAAGGTCATGTGATTCACCCAAGTCCACATAGCCATCTGTGACAGACCCAGGTCTGCCAGCTCCTCTGAACCGAAGGCTGAATGGGCTGCTGCTACCATGCTCAGGAGACAGGCCGTCCCCGCTACAGCAGCTGCTGTGACCCCAACTGCCTACAGGCTGGAGCTGCACCCTTCAGCCCGGGGCCTGTGTGGCTGGTAGGCCCTTCTCTGCTGCGTGCAGGGCAGGCAGCCAGAAGTGCCCAGGGAATGAATGGCCCGTCCACCCAGAAGCAGGTGGGAGCCGGATAAACACCCCAGCGCCCACACCACTGGGTGTAACTCTCGAGCCCCTGTTCTACGCAGTGCCCCACATCTTCCCGACGGGATGAAGCTCCAGGTGCTTGCTGTGGAAGCACCTCTGACTCTAAGCCACCCACTGCTTCCTTTCCCTCCTTCCCACCCGTGTTTCCTGGGATCACCTCAAAAATAAGTCCTCATCTCCGTGTCTGCACCTGGGGACCCAAACTAAGACATCAAGCAGCTGAGATTGGAATCCTCGGAAGTATTGGAGTCCTCTGAAGATCGCCCCGGACTTCCTATTCTAAACGCCTGTGGGGTGTTTTTGTTTGTGTGTTTCTGTTTGCGTTTGGACTCTGATACTCAGAAAACACTTTGGGGTCTTCCTCAACTTCTGGAAATGCACATAAATGTACCAAAACCAGTTTGGGGTTGGATGTGATGACATGGCTAATGGGAAGCCTGCATTGGAGGCAGCGAATTCCAGGGTGCTCCGCAAGGTGACGTTAAAGCAATAATGAGGTAACAGCCGTGGCATGGTCCGGCCTGGACATTCGTGTCTGTGACTCACTTTATCCTGCAAAAATCAAGTCCAGGATGTGCCCCGGTTTTGGGTTTGAGCTCTTTCACTCCCTGGGACTAGACACAGAAAGGCCTGGGGCAGCGCCCTGCTTCTAGAAGCTCCAGGACCCAGCGTTGGGAAACGGCAGTGGCGTTGTGAGCACTGGAGGGCGGGAAGGGGGTCTAGTCCAAGGCCATGTGGCCTCCCCAAGCCTCCGTTTCCCAGTAGGATTCCCGGAGGGCTATGGCGCAAAGCCCCTGCAGCACCTGGCACCTGGTGTGTACTCAGCAGACAGTGGTGACCGTCAGGAGCTGCGCAGAGAAGCAGACCGGGACCTGGAGCTAAAGAGGCCTTCGGAGATGAGCCGGGAAAGCCCAGGGAGCAGTCATGGATTGCACAAACGAGGCTGGACTGGAAGATGCTGGAGCCCACGTGAAGCTCTGGCTCTCTTCTGTTAGAATGTGGCCTCGGCTCCCACTAGTGGGGTGGTTTGGGGTCATGCAGCAGAGGTCTGGGACGGATCAGGAAAAGCCGCTTCACACACGTCTGCTCTGCCATTGCCCTCGTGCCGCGGACAGAGCTAACCAGCCAGGTACCGCAGCTCTTGATGCCAACCATTCACCGACTCCACGGCCAGAAGCACCTACTATGTGCCTACTATGCACCAGGCACCGTGCCCACGCAGGCCCAGCCAGCGCCCTGTCCTGTCCTCTCAGCCAACACTTCCCCGGGCGCATCTGCCAGAAAGGATTAAGAAGTTGCCTTAGGACGCCTGGCTTTGTTTGGGAAATGTCCCCCAGCTGAGAAGGAGAGGCCGGAGAAGGGAAGAATGACCAATTATACGCTGTGCTGTCTCCAGATGAAAGGGTCTTTTTGTGGCCCTCCTCCATCTCCTGTTTGGGCTGTCAACAGCAATTTGACGAGGAATGTTGCTCGGCCTGACCTGTTTTTTCAAGATGGTAACCTATATTGTGTATCATCTCAGCCCTGGAGATCACCAGCCGGCACCCTCCTCAGCACAGTTCCCCCAGTTGAACTTCACCTTTAAAACCAGGAAAATTGATTGGAAAAAAATTCAGGGAAATCTCCCACTAATGATATTTTGAGTTCAGGAACAAGGGGGTGGGGGGGAAGTTAAAGTGGCTTTAATCTGATTCTCAACATGGATTTCAGTGGTGAATGGTCAATTGTTACTAAATTCTAATTGGTTCTGGGTCACTCCCTTTGAAATAGTGGCTGTGTTCTGTTCATTTTTTCAATTAAATCTTAACAATTCACATCTGACAAAACTCAAAAATCTTGTCAAAAATTGTTCGGATTTGTATAGTAAGAATGTGCAAGAAGCAACGTGGAGCTTGGACTGGGGGAAACTTTCATACGGAGGAACAGTTTAAGAGCTAATTACGAGAACGCCGATTTATTGTTTACTGACTCGCTTCCTTAGAGTACAGAGAACAAACCTTTCTCATCAACTTGCAAAAACTATTTTGGAGGAAATCGAAGTGACCACAAATGGCTTTGCCTAAGCAATGATTGTTCTCTGGATGGAGAAATTCAAACCCTTTTCACGTCTCATCTCTCATTGTGAGAAAGTTTTATTTTATTTCCCAAGTGAAACAGGAGACCACTTCATGGAGAAAAAAACAAGGGCTTTGCAACCAGCCGACTCGGGTTCAAAGCGGGCCTCTGCCACCGAAAAGCTGGGCGATAACTTCCCTGCCGGGACACTGTCTGAGCCTCAGTTTTCTCACCTGTGAAATGGGGGCAATGTTTTCTAGATTTGTGATCATGAGTCAGTGCTGTGTGACACCTGAGGTGCTCCATAAACCGAAGGTGGCACTTAGATTATAGAAGGGCTATGGCTTGGTCCTAGGCTTTGTTTTATCTCTGAGGACACTCCAGAGGAGAGAGGGCCATGACTATCCCAGCATCACACAGCCAATCAGTTCTGGAGCCAGAAAGAGAAGCCAATCCTTTTTCTCTCAAAGCTGCTTCCGGAAGGTTTCTGGGTGACATTTCAGAACGTGTGCGTGGCTGTCTGGAGCTCACACCTGGCTTCTCAGAGTGTGGTCGCTGGGCCAGCTGCCTGATATCACCTGGGAGCTTGTTAGAATGCAGACTTTCAGGCCCCAGTCCAGGCCCTGAATCGGCGTTATCACAGGCGCCCAGCAGGATCCCGGGCTCTGGAGGGTTGTAGGCGTGCTGGTTTGTGGCATTTCATCAGCCTCTGAGGACCTGAACACTAGAGCCGCTGCCACGTCCACGACGGCCCTGTATGCCCTCCAATCTCACAGCCAGGCCTGCTCCTCGTGCGGGACGGAGAAGGCCACGGGGATGCTGGTGAAGAGGACTAGCAAGGAGGACCCCGGGCTGTGCAGCATCCCTGAGGGACACGCAGCCACAGGGGCGTCCTCCACGACATCGTCTACCCGTGGTCCTTGGTGGCAGCCTGCCCTGCTTAGCGCCTCTATGCGTTACTACCCTGACCCTATAACGCAGCACCCCTATCACCCACATTGTCCAGCCCCGCCCTGCAGCTCCTGGCTACTTTCCTCTCCACATTGTCCACATCTCTTTGTCCGAGGGGGTGCCAAGGAAATGAACACCCCCTCCCAGCGGCCCTCAGCCAGCACCCAGCCCCACTGCGGGATCACTCAGGAGGAGTGCCTGGAGAGATGGGGTGGCCCCCGGGGGATAACTGGCTGACCCCTCCCTTCCCTACTTCGCCTCCCCCTCCCCTGCTGGGGGCCCTGCATCTCCTAAACCAATTCTTTGCATGCAGCCCCTGTCTCCGTCCCTGCTTTTGGGACAGGCGCCGGTCAGGTAAGTCCTTATGTCCCACCAAGGCATAAGGCTGCAGGCGCCAGAGCGGTCAGGGAGCGGCCCAGCCAGATCTGTGTGAAACCTCGGAGCTGGTGGCCTCGCTGGGATGAATGCGGGGCCGGACAGGCATGGGGAGGATGAGGCAGGGAGACGGGGTAGGGGCGGGGCCAGGACATGACATGGGTGCACTGGAAGGGTGTTGGGGCTGGAACAGGCAGGACCTGGGAGTCGGGTGTGGAGAGATGGGAAGGGGTGGGTTCCCCAGTCCACTCTGCATGGTTGATCCTGACTCTCCATCCAGTTCTAGGCTAGGTTTTGGTCTCACCGCCTCCAGAGAGCCCTCCCTCACTGCTCCACCACGGCCCCCAAGAGCACAACCACCCTGCTCACGTTGGTCAACAGAGCCCCCTCCCACCGGGGCCTGCCTGAGCTCAGCACAGCCCAGGGGTTCCCACGTCACTCCTCCAAAGAGGTGCAAGCCCTGGTCACCCAGATGTGGAGCCATCATGGTTCATTAACCAGAATCCAGAGGTTCAGGGGCCAACCTGGGCCCTCCTGGGATGAGCTGCCTGGCCTCTCTGGTCTTGGTACCCTCACATCCCCCGTGGGAATGAGGCTCCTCTCCCAGAGACTCAAGATATGAGTGCCAGCGTTCCCAGGACAGCACCTCAGACCCAGAGCTGGGATCCCACCCACTGACCCCAGAGCAGAGGCTCCTGCAAGGGAGAGTCACCAGGAAGCAGCTGTGCAAAATCCTGTGTGTGGACATCCACGCGAGAAACCTGAACCCAGACCCCGACCTATACCGACAAAAGTTAACTCAAACTGGGCCACAGACAAACTAAAAAACTCCTAGAAGGTAACAGAGGGGAAATCTAAGTGACCTTGGATTTGGCGATGACTTTTTATGCACCAAAAGCATAATCGATGAAGAA